>NC_065574.1:38323311-38629181 GCF_937616625.2 Mercurialis annua | reverse complement strand
TAAGTTGCGGAATAAGGAGATTCCAATGGTCAAAAACCTTGGGCGGAACCATTCTATTGAGGAGTGTACTTAGGAGACCGAGTCTGATATGAGAAATTGTTATCCTTCTCTTTTTCCTGGAGGTACGATATATTGTCTTATGTGATTGTTATGATTCATATGTTTGTTATTTGCTCACTTAGGCTATCTGTGTTACCGTGTTAAATTCGAGGATGAAGTTTTAATAAGTTGGGGAGAATGTAATATCCCGTATTTTTTTATTATTATTTTTAAATAATTTTTTTTAAAAAATTTTATTCTGATTTTTTCATTACGTTGAGTTTTAGGTAATTTGTTATTATTATTGTTAAATATTTTATTTAATTTTATTTGAGTCGTTCGTGATTCGATTCGTGTTTGATTTGTATTATTAAATTAAATAAGTTAACCATGCATATTATTTATTTAATGAAAAAAATTAGATATGCTTAAGTATGCATGCACACCATGCGTTTGATTACTTTTCTTCACGTTTTTTTGGCCCATTTAATTCCTGTTTGGCCCAATTCTAGCCCATGTGTTATTCCATCCATGCGCAGGTCTACCAAAGTTAGAACAGCAGCAAGTTTTCTTTTCTCTTTATTTCCTAAATATTTAACTTTTTTAAATCCTATTTTAATTCCTATTTAAGAAACGTTTTAAACAAAACAATCATTCCTCTATTATTCTATAACCCTAGCCGTCACATTGTTCTTCAGAATTCCCTATTTTTCCTACGTTAAAATTCTTAGTTCATCGCTGAAGTCGTAAGCTTTTATCATTATATTCTCAGTTTTAGTTTAATAGCGATACCTTCGTATTTTGATTCGTTTTCGTTCGTTTTAGCACTGAATTTCTTTAGTTTGTAATTGTTTTCATTGATTGTTTTTAAGGGAGTTATAAACTGAGTTTAATGAAGTTTGAGTTCTTTGTGTTGTGATGCTGTTATAAGGTCTTGAGGGGGGGGGGGTCTGTTATCATTGATGAAACCCATCGTTGATATTTTCGTAAGAGTTTTATACGGTTGAGTTTCTTGAATCATAGGATTACTATATTTTGTTTGATTTCATGGTTTACGGGGTTACTATGTTTGGTTAAACTCAATATTGGATAAAGGGTGATGATGGGCGTATTATTATTTTTGAAACGAGGAACATGGGCCATTTGAATATGCTTCATAAGTGGGAAATTGATTGTTATGTAATGAGGTCTTTTGTTATTTAATTGATGGGCTTTGTTTGGGTTAATATAATTTGGGTATTTGATTTCAAATGCTATTTTATTTATATTAATTAGAGCTTATAATATTAGTTTAATTCTGATTTTGAACTCGGATTCTAAATTATCGTTTTCATTTTGAAAATTCTAATCGATAACATTATTTTAAATCAAAAAATATATTATTAGTGTCGATTTTAATTTAGATTGTTTTGATTAATTTAATTTGAAAACGATATCTATTGATAACCTAAAATTTTATAATTACTTGGGTAGCTACTAATTGTTTTGAATATTTTCTTGGCGTGCCAATTGGGCCAAAACGATAAATTACATTTAAATTATTTTCATAAATTATTTTGGTAAATAATTAATTTTAGATATTGGTTACTTGAGTCTAAAGCTATTGGGTTCCGTTTTAATTATAATAATTATTTAATCAAAATTATTATTTTTAATATTATAATATGTGGATTACATTTTGATAAAATGGTTGGGTCGGGTTAGACATTGGTCGCCCGACATGGGAGAAGAAACTGAGCTACGTGTTGACTCAGTTGACTAACTATGATGGAATTATTAAATTGGATATAATATTTCTATTTATTTTTATTTGAGTTTACCCTTCCGGATTATATTTTAAAGCGAGAACTCTATAGACTTGACTTGTGGTTGACTTTCTAATTATTTAAATTTTGTGCTTTACTGTATTTGTCTGTCCCTTGATTTATTGTTGTGCTAGTCCTATGTGGTGTCTAGTACTCCTTAAATTAGGGTTGATTTTAATTCTAAATTTATATTCTTTTAGACCCATGGACTGCTCGTTCTTTGGAGTCTGCACAGGGTTAGCTTGCTTGCCAAGATTAATACGTGGATTAGCAAGCACTGAGTTTGTAGTGCTATTTACCGCTTTATTAAGTACCACAATTTGTTTTAGTATTACAAATGTTTGCAAACAGTTTTTAAATAATTATGGATCTGGATTGGAACGAGCTACTAGATAGGCATTATCGAGACTGTGTGCACCGGTAAGTACTCTGAGATCGGTAGACTAATGTCTTGCTTATTCTGGTATATGACGAGGATTTGTTCCCGTCGACTCTAGGTTTCGGTTACGTCATACTTAAACTGGGATCATTTGTTATTCCATAATCTTGTGTATAGTAGTATAAAAGAATTTCGTTTTAAGGATTTTAAACTTAATAACTGTAAATAGTATTATGAATTAATCTCATTATATTTGACCCTGTTGTTTTTCCAATTTTCCAGGTTTATGATTTGAAAGCTTGGTCATCTCCAATTCTGGATTCCTAGAGGTTTTTATGTCAATAAAACTAGTCTATTGTTTAAACTTTTAGACCGCAGTAGAACTAGTATTTATTTTGATTATCGTACTTTGGATTGTCGGATTAGTCTGATTGTCTTATTATTACCTTTGGCATGTATACTCTGGATCTATCTCATTATATATAAGGCATGCTGTTGAGACTCGGTTCAGCTGAGCATTTCAGATATTAAAGTTGTTTATATTAGAATTGTGATATAAATTGCTACACATAGGTTAGAGTCTCGGTTGCACCCGAGTAGTGTTTCTGCAAGTTTATATGTTTGATTGTTTTCCGCGAGCCTTGCTAGGGGTTTTGGTACGACCATACCCATACCTAGCATCGGTCGCGATCCATGAAAATGGGTCGTGACAAAATCCAAATATTTCACCTTTTCAACAATTTAAGCCAACCGTTTACAAACTTACTAAAAAAAATCCAAACGTTCCCCATTTTTAGCGAAGTAAGCCAAACGTTTAAAACGTTACGAAATCAATTCAAACGTTTAAAATGTTACAAGACAAATCCAAACGTATTACCTTTTTAGTGATTTAAGCCAAACGTTTAAAAATGTTACGAAACTAAACCAAACGTTTTACCTTTTTAGCGATTTAAGCAAAACGTTTACAAACGTTACGAAACAAATCCAAACGTTTCACATTTTTAGCGATTTAAGCCAAACGTTTTCAAACGTTACCAAACAAATCCAAATATTTCAGCTTTTTAGCGATTAAAGCCAAACGTTTACAAACGTTACGAAACCAATCCAAACATTTAAAACGTTATGAAACCAATCCAAACATTTCATCTTCTTAGCAATTTAAGCCAAATGTAACGAAACAAAACCAAACGTTTCCTCTTTTTAGCGATTTAAGCCAAACATTTTTAAACGTTACCAAACAAATCCAAACATTTCACATTTTTAGCTATTTAAGCCAAAAGTTAAAAAAGTTACAAAACCAATCCAAATGTTTCCCCTTTTTAGCGATTTAAGCCGAACTTTTAAAGCGTTACAAAACCAATCAAACGTTTAAAATGTTACGAAACAAATCCAAACGTCTCACCTTTCTAGCGATTTAAGCCAAACGTTTAAAATATTACGAAAAAAATCCAAACGTTTCCCCTTTTTAGCAGTTTCAGCCAAACGATTACAAACGTTATGAAACAAATCAAAACGTTTCACATTTTTAGCGATCTAAGCCAAACGTTGACAAACGTTACGAAATAAATCCAAACGTTTCACCTTTTTAGCTAAATAAGCCAAACGTTTAAAACGTTACAAAAGCAATCCAAACGTTTAAAACGTTACGAAACAAATCCAAACATTTCACATTTTTAGAGACTTAAGCCAAACGTTTACAAGTGAAACAAAACCAAACGTTTCCATCTTTAGCGATATAAGCCAAACGTTTACAAATGTGATGAAACAAATCCAAACGTTTCACGTTTTTAGCGATTTAAGCCAAACATTTACGAACGTTACGAAACAAAACCAAACGTTTCACCTTATTAGAAATTAAAGCCAAACATTTACAAACTTTATGAAACAAATCCAAACGTTTACAAACGTTTACAAATGTTATGAAACAAATCCAAACAAATTCAATCGCTGAAAAGGTAAAAGGTTTGGATTTGTTTTGTAACGTTTGTAAACGTTTGGATTAAATTGCTAAAAAGATGAAACGTTTGGATTTGTTTCGTAACGTTTGTAAACGTTTGGATTCAATCGCTATAAAGGGGAAACGTTTGGATTGGTTTCATAACGTTTGAAAATGTGTATGAAACAAATCCAAACGTTTCCCATTTTTAGGCAAATGTTAACAAACTTTAAAAAAACAAATACAAACGTTTGTTAACGTTTGGTTTAAATGGATAAAACGGTTAAACGTTTGGTTTTGTTTCGTAACATTTGTAAACATTTGGCTTAATTCGCTAAAAAGGTGAAACGTTTGGATTTATTTCGTAATGTTTGTAAATGTTTGGCTTAAATCGCTAAAAAGTTGAAACGTTTGGATTTGTTTCGTAATGTTTGTAAATGTTTGGCTTAAATCGCTAAAAAGTTGAAACGTTTGGATTTGTTTCATAACGTTTGTAAATGTTTGGGTTCAATTGCTAAGAAGGTGAAATTACGAATAAAAAACCAAACGTTTCACCTTTTTAGCGATTTAAACCAAAGTGTTTGAAACGTTACAAAACTAATTCAAACGTTTTGGTTGTTTCGTAACGTTTGTAAACGTTTGTCTTTAATCGCTAAAAAGGTGAAACGTTTGGTTTTGTTTGGTAACATTTTTAAACGATTGGCTTAAATTGGTAAAAAGGTGATACGTTTCGATTGGTTTCGTAACATTTGTAAATGTTTCGCTTAAATTGTTAAAAAGAGGAAACGTTTAGACTTGTTTCAGAACGTTTCAAATGTTTGGCATAAATTGCCAAAAAAAATGAAACGCTTGGATTAGTTTCGTAACGTTTGTAAACGTTCGGCTTAAATCGCTAAAAAGGTGAAACGTTTGGATTTGTTTCATAGCGTTTGTAAACGTTTGGCTTAAATCGCTAAATAGGTGAAACATATGGATTTGTTTCGTAACGTTTGTAAACGTTTGGCTTAAATCGCTAAAAAGGTGAAACGTTTGGATTTGTTTTGTATTGTTTGTAAAATTTTGGCTTAATTCGCTAAAAAGGTGAAACGTTTGGATTTGTTTAGTAACGATTTAAACGTTTGGATTTGTTTTGCAACGTTTGTAAATGTTTGGCTACACTCGCTAAAAAGGTGAAACGTTTGGATTTGTTTCATAACGTTTTAAACGTTTGGATTATTTCGTAACATTTGTAAAAGTTTGGCTTAAATTTCTAAAAAGGTGAAACATTTGAATTTGTTTCGTAGCATTTTAAACGTTTGGCTTTGTTTCACAACGTTTGTAAACGTTTGGCTTAAATCGCTAAAAAGGGGAAACGTTTAGTTTTGTTTCGTAACGTTTTTAAACGTTTGGCTTCAATCGCTAAAAAGGTGAAACATTTAGATTTGTTTATAAAGTTTTAAACCTTTGGATTTGTTTCGTAACATTTATAAACTTTTGGCTTAAATCACTAAAAAGGTGAAATGTTTTGATTTGTTTTGTAAAGTTTTAAACGTTTTGATTTGTTTCGTAACGTTTGTAAACGTTTGGCTTAAATCTCGAAAAAGAAGAAACGTTTGGTTTTGTTTCGTAACGTTTGTAAATATTTGGATTAGTTTCTTAACGTTTTAAATGTTTGGCTTAAATCACGAAAAAGGTGAAAAATTTGGATTTGTTTCGTAACGTTTGTAAACGTTTGGCATAAATCGCCAAAAAGGTGAAATGTTAGGATTTGTTTCGCAACGTTTTAAACGTTTAGATTAGTTTGGTACGTTTTAAACGTTTCGCTTAGTTCGGTAAAAAGGGGGAACCTTTGAATTTCTTTTGTAACGTTTTGAACGTTTGGATTTGTTTCGTAACATTTTAATAGTTTGGCCTAAATCGCTAAAAAGGTAACACCTTAGGATTAGTTTCGTAACATTTTAAACGTTTTGCTTAATTGATAAAAAGGTGAAATGTTAGGATTTATTTCATAACGTTTTAAACGTTTAAATTTATTTTGTAACGTTTTAAACGTTTGGCTTAAATTGCTAAAAAGTTGAAACGTTTGGATTTGTTTCGAAATGTTTTAAACGTTTGGATTAGTTTCATAACGTTTTAAACGTTTGGGTTAAATCGCTAAAAAGGGGAAATGTTTAGATTTATTTCGTGACGTTTTAAATGATTGGATTTGTTTCGTAACAGTTTAAACGTTTGGAATAAATCACTAAAAAGGTGAAACGTTTGGATTTGTTTCGTAACGTTTTAAACGTTCGGATTTGTTTCGCAACGTTTTAAACATTTGGCTTAAACCGCTATAAAGGTTAAACGTTAGGATTTGTTTTGCAACGTTTTAAACGTTTTGCTTAAACCGCTAAAAAGGTGAAACGTTAGGATTTATTTTATAACGTTTTGAACGTTTGGCTTAAATCGCTAAAAAGGTGCAATGTTAGGATTTGTTTCGTAGCGTTTTAAACGTTTGGCTTAAATCGCTAAAAAGGCGAAACGCTGGGATTTGTTTCGTAACGTTTTAAACGTTTGAATTTGTTTTGTAACGTTTTAAACGTTTGGCTTAAATCGTTAAAAAGGTGAAACGTTTACATTTGTTTCGTAACGCTTTAAAAGTTTGGATTTGTTTCTTAATGTTTGAAACATTTGGATTTATTTCGTAACGTTTTAAACGTTTGGATTTGTTCCGTAACGTTTTAAACGTTTGACTTAAATCGCTAAAAAAGTGAAACATTAGGATTTGTTTCGTAGCGTTTGTAAACGTTTGGCTTCAATCGCTATAAAGGGGAAACGTTTGCATTGGTTTCGTAACGTTTAAAAATGTTTATGAAACAAATCCAAACATTTCCCATTTTTAAGCCAAACGTTTATAATCTTTAAAAAACAAATCCAAGCGTTTGTAAACGTTTGGTTTAAATGGATAAAAAGGTGCAACGTTTGGTTTTGTTTCGTAACGTTTGTAAACATTTGGCTTAATTCGCTAAAAAGGTGAAACGTTTAGATTTGTTTCGTAATGTTTGTAAATGTTTGGCTTAAATCGCTAAAAAGTTGGAACGTTTGGTTTTGTTTCATAACGTTTGTAAACGTTTGGGTTCAATTGCTAAAAAGGTGAAATTACGAGAAAAAAAAACCAAACGTTTCACCTTTTTAGCGATTTAAACCAAAGTGTTTGAAACGTTACAAAACTAATTCAAACGTTTTGATTGTTTCGTAACATTTGTAAACGTTTGTCTTCAATCGCTAAAAAGGTGAAACGCTTGGTTTTGTTTCGTTACATTTGTAAACGTTTGGCTTCAATTGGTAAAAAGGTGATACGTTTCGATTGGTTTCGTAACGTTTGTAAATGTTTTGCTTAAGTCGTTAAAAAGGGAAACTTTTGGACTTGTTTCAGGACGTTTTAAATGTTTGGCATAAAATGCCAAAAAAATGAAACGTTTGGATTAGTTTCGTAATGTTTGTAAACGTTTGGCTTAAATCGCTAAAAAAGTGAAATGTTTGGATTTGTTTCGTAACGTTTGTAAACGTTTGGCTTAAATCGCTAAAAAGGTGAAATGTTTGGATTTGTTTTGTAACGTTTGTAAACTTTTGGCTTAATTCGCTAAAAAGGTGAAACGTTTGGATTTGTTTGGTAACGGTTTAAACGTTTGGATTTGTTTCGCAACGTTTGGCAACAATCGCTAAAAAGGTGAAACGTTTGGATTTGTTTCATAACATTTTAATCGTTTCGATTATTTTGTAACGTTTGTAAAAGTTTAGCTTAAATTTCTAAAAAGGTGAAACATTTGAATTTGCTTCGTAGCGTTTTAATCGTTTGGCTTTTTTCATAGCGTTTGTAAACGTTTGGCTTAAATCGCTAAAAAGGGGAAACATTTGGTTTTGTTTCGTAACGTTTGTAGGCTTCAATCGCTAAAAAGGTGAAACATTTAGATTTGTTTTATAACATTTTATACCTTTGGATTTGTTTCGTATCATTTATAAACTTTTGGCTTAAATCGCTAAAAAGGTGAAACGTTTGAATTTGTTTTGTAAAGTTTTAAACATTTTGATTTGTTTCGTAACGTTTGGCTTAAATTGCGAAAAACAAGAAACATTTGGTTTTGTTTCGTAACGTTTGTAAATGTTTGGATTGGTTTTGTAATGTTTTAAATGTTTGGCTCAAATCGCGAAAAAGGTGAAACATTTGGATTTGTTTCGTAACGTTTGTAAATGTTAGGCATAAATCGCCAAAAATGTGAAATGTTTGGATTTGTTTCAGAACGTTTTAAACGTTTGGATTAGTTTGGTAACGTTTTAAACGTTTGGCTTAAATCGGTCAAAAGGGGAAACCTTTGAATTTCTCTCGTAACGTTTTAAACGTTTGGATTTTTTTCGTAACATTTTAAACGTTTGTTTTAAATCGCTAAAAAGGTAAGACCTTAGGATTTGTTTCGTTACATTTTAAACGTTTGGATTAAATTGTTAAAAAGGTGAAACATTAGGATTTATTTTGTAACATTTTAAACGTTTGAATTTGTTTGCTAAAAAGTGAAAACCTTTAGATATGTTTTGTAACGTTTTAAACGTTTGGATTAGTTTCATAACGTTTAAACGTTTAGGTTAAATCGCTAATAAGGGGAAATGTTTAGATTTGTTTCGTGATGTTTTAAATGATTGGATTTGTTTCATAACGTTTTAAACGTTTGGCTTAAATCACTAAAAAGGTGAAACGTTTGGATTTGTTTCATAACGTTTTAAACGTTCGGATTTGTTTCGCAACGTTTTAAACGTTTGGCTTAAACCGCTAAAAAGGTGAAACGTTGGAATTTGTTTTGTAACGTTTTAAACGTTTAGCTTAAACCGCTAAAAAGGTGAAACGTTAGAATTTCTTTTGTAACGTTTTTAACGTTTGGCTTAAATCGCTAAAAAGGTGCAACATTAGGATTTGTTTCGTAACAATTTAAACGTTTGGGAGAAATCGCTAAAAAGGAAAAACATTAGGATTTGTTTCGTAACGTTTTAAACGTTTGAAATTGTTTTGTAACGTTTTAAACGTTTGACTTAAATCGCTAAAAAGGTGAAACGTTTGCATTTGTTTCGTAACGCTTTAAAAGTTTGGATTTGTTTCTTAACGTTTTAAACATTTGGATTTGTTTCGTAACATTTTAAACCTTTCGATTTGTTCCGCAACGTTTTAAACGTTTGACTTAAATCGCTAAAAAGGTGAAACATTAGGATTTGTGTCGTACTGTTTTAAATGTATGGCTTAAATCGCTAAAAAGGTGAAATGTTAATATTAGTTTCGTAATGTTTTAAACATTTGGCTTAAATAGCTAAAAAGGTGAAATTTTTGGATTTGTTTCGTAACGTTTTAAACGTTTGGATTTGTTTAGTAGCGTTTTAAACGTTTGGCTTGAATCGCAAAATAGGTGAAACACAACGATTTGTTTAGTAACATTTTAAACGTGTGGATTAGTTTTGTAATGTATTAAATGTTTGGCTCAAATCGCTAAAAAGGTGAAACGTTCGGATTTGTTTCGTAACGTTGTAAACGTTTGCATATGTTTCGTTACGTTTTAAATGTTTGGCTTAAATCGCTAATAAAGTAAAACGTTTAGATTTGTTTTGTAACGTTTTAAACATTTGGATTTGTTTTGTAATATTTTAAACGTTTGGCTTAAATCTCTAAAAATGTGAAACTTTAGGATTTGAATCGTAAAGTTTTAAATGTTTGGCTTAAATCACTAAAAAGGTGAAACTTTAGGATTTGTTTCGTAACGTTTTAAACGTTTGGCTTAAATCTCTAAAAAGGGGAAACGTTTGAATTTGTTTCGTAACATTTTAAACGTTTGGCTTAAATCGCTAAAAAGGTGAAACCCTTGGATTTGTTTCGTAACGTTTGTAAACGTTTGGCTCAAATCGGTCAAAATGTGAAACATTTGGTTTTGTTTCATCATGTTTGTAAACGTTTGTCTTAAATCGCAAAAAAGAGGAAACATTTGGATTTGTTTCATCATGTTTGTAAATGTTTGGCTTAAATCGCTAAAAATGTGAAACGTTTGGATTGAATTTGTAACGTTTTAAATATTTGGCTTAAATCGCTAAGAAGGTAAAACGTTTTAATTATTTCGTAATGTTTGTAAACGTTTGGCTTAAATCGCTAAAAAAGTTAAACATTTGGGTTTTTTTCGTAATGTTTTAAACGTTTTCATTGGTTTTGTAACGTTTGTAAACGTTTTGTATACGTTTGGATTTGTTTCATAACGTTTTAAACATTTGGATTGGTTTCGTAACGTTTTAAACATTTGGCTTAAATCTCTAAAAAGGTTAAACACTTGGATTTGTTTCGTAACGTTTGTAAATGTTTGGCTTAAATCGCTAAAAATGTGAAACGTTATGATTTTTTTCGAAACGTTTAAACGTTTGGCTTATATCGCTAAAAAGCTGAAACGTTTGGATTTGTTTCGTAAGGTTTGTAAACGTTTGTCTTAAATCGCTAAAAAGGTGAAACATTTGGATTTGTTTCATAACGTTTTAAACGTTTGGATTGGTTTCGTAACGTTTGTAAACGTTTGGATTGGTTTCGTAACGTTTGTAAACGTTTGGCTTAAATTGCTACAAATGGGAAATGTTTGGATTTGTTTCGTAACGTTTGTAAACGTTTGGTTTAAATCGCTAAAAAGGAGTGACGTTCGGATTTGTTTAGTAACGTTTTAAACGTTTGGATTGGTTTCTTAAGGTTTCTAAACGTTTGGTTTAAATCGCTAAAAAGAGGAAACGTTTGGATTTGTTTGGTAACGTTTGTAAACGTTTAGCTTAAATCGTTAAAAACGTAAAATGTTTAAATCGCTAAAAATGTGAATCGTTTGTATTTGTTTCGAAATGTTTGCAAACGTTTGGCTTAAATTGCTAAAAAGGTGAAATGTTTAGATTTGTTTTGTATTTTAACGTGTGGTTTAAATCGCGAAAAAGGTGAAACGTTTGGATTAGTTTCGAAACGTTTTAAATGTTTGGATTTGTTTCGCAACGTTTTAAACGTTTGTGTTAAATTTCTAAAAATGTGAAACATTAGGATTTTTTTTTTAACGTTTTAATCGTTTGGATTAGCTAGGTATTATTTTAAATGTTTTGCTTAAATCGCTAAAAAGGTGAAACAATTGGATTTGTACAGTAACGTTGAAAACGTTTTGATTTGTTTTGTAACGTTATTAATGTTTGGCTTAAATCGCCAATAAGGTGAAACGTTTGGATTTGTTTCGTAACGTTTTAAACTTTGGATTTGTTTTGTAACGTTTTAAATGTTTGGCTTAAATCGCTAAAAAGGTGAAACGTTTGGATTTGTTTCGTAAAGTTTTAAACGTTTGGCTTAAATCACTAAAAAGGTGAAACGTTAGGATTTGTTTCATAAAGTTTTAAAAGTTTGCCTTAACTTGCTAAAAAGGGGAAACGTTTGAATTTGTTTCGTAACGTTTTAAACGTTTGGCTTAAATCGCCAAAAAGGTGAAACGTTCGGATTTCTTTCGTAACATTAGTAAACTTTTGGCTTAAATCGTTAAAACTGTGAAACGTTTGATTTTGTTTCGTAACGTTTGTAAACATTTGACTTAAATCGCTAAAAGGGGTAAAATTTGGATTTTTTTCGTAACGTTTGTAAACATTTGGCTTAAATCGCTAAAAATGTGAAATCACTATAGTCACTGGCATTCCAGTTTGACTTACTAGTCTTCTAGACATTTTTCTACCATCCTTTTTCACCTCTTTCTTTATATCGTTCCCTCGATACATTCCTTTGAAATCATAGTGCCTTTTAGTGGTACTGTGACAAAATAATTTACGTGATACTTAGACTATACGTGTCTAGTTCACACAATCTATCGTCTTGTTTCAGTATTTTGTCAATAATACTGAAATCACAAACTTTTCTTTTCTTCTCTACATCTAGCACATACTTTCAATCATATATTATATCACACATTCTATCATACACTCAACTGGAGTATTTCCACTTCATCTTATACTTGGTTATGTCTATAGACTTTTCAGGTTTGAAACCTTACGTCCAACACTTGACTATTCAAAACTTTAATGTCTTACTTAACGGTCGCTAGCACAGTAGTATAGTATGCATATGATTTCTGCAAACCTTCACACTTCCACTGCGCTACTCTGATATACAATTCACTAACTGTTCTCTTTACAGTTAGGTTGTAGGATCTCTATATAACATTCTTCTTATATCAGAATCTTTTGGTTTTACTTACCAAGAATCTTTTTCTGTCTAAAAATCAACATCCATTGACTTTTACTTCGTAGGTAATGTACACATTATCCTACAGGTAGTGTCTCTCAACTTCTATCACAATATCTCTTATCTCGTAATTAGTTCGCACTTTATATCACACTACTAGTGTCTTTCGAATTTTCGTGCGACTATAACTATTGTCAATTCCTAATCATCATTGACAATTTACCTCGTGCTTTCACAGTCATCGAGGAACATTTTCTATAAATCGATTATGTTATATATCATAACATATCTCCACTTTACTCTTTCAACATCTTATGAATAGTGCTAGTGCTTGCACTATAGTCAATTATTCTTTTTACATCCCAAAATCTACCTCATGTTAATCTATCTAATCAACCTTCACACTTTCTTTCTTGAATTTCCTTGCTAATGCAAAGATTATTGAAAATCTTGCAAGCAATATTCACATAATACTATGAAACTCAAGAAATTACTAATTTCTTTAATCATACTGATTACTTCCACTTATAACCATTTTGATCTTTTTAGACATCACTTATGACTCCTCACGTCCTCAAAATGTCACTTACATTTGGAGAACTAACTTACTTCCTATGTTCTCTTAGAATCTACCACACTGATCGCACACATTGTGCGTCACCTTCCTCTATTAGTCACACAGACTCATTGTTCATTAGCACCACTTCCAGAAATAATCTAGGAGTAGCTTAACTCCTTGTTCTTATATATATTATAAGGAAAGTTGAAATGTTCACTCATTCCATATTTATACATCAGAACTAGTATTACTCATACTACGTTCTGCAAATCCACTTATCGGATCTGATTTACCCTATCCTCACGTGTGAGACATATTCCTATTATACTTCTCTATTCCCCTTCGTGCAATACTCGTTTGCACACTTATAGTTGTGTCTACTACTGACACCTTCACTGTCAGTGTACCTTATCTATATTTCAATTGAGTTTACATTAGTGACTTTACTTATATCATAGTTAGGTAAAGTCAAATTTACTGTTGCACGTATCGATAAAACATTTCCATGCTATTCTTAATATCGATACATATCAGTCAAAACCTATGCTTTCTCTTCTTATTCGATGTCTATAGCTCATATAATTCTTTAATATAAGCTCTTAGACTCTGTACTTCTTTTCTATGAACATCCTCTTTCCGTTTAATAAGCGATTTATCCTACACTTGTATGCTTATTTCATCGTAACTTGTTTCAATACAACGTTACTTTCTATATCACTTTCTTATCTCCTCATATATCTTTACTATGTGCTGTGTCCCTTCACAGGTCTATAGTCTTTCTCCTTTCATTATCATAGAGCTCTTATCTAGATATCTCTACTCTTAACATATTGTTTATCTCAAATTATGGCTTACTCAGAATCTTTCATTCATTCTGATGTATAACATTCTGAGACCTTACATCTTGATCTGACTCTCTCTATGTATCACCTCTTAACTTAATACATATATAGCTTTCTCGCTCACAGCTAAGAGTCATTCTCAATGCTCTATAGCCATTACTACATTTAATTAACTGACTATCAACTTCTCGCTCCATTTTCAAAATATTTCATATAAAAATAAAATATTTGTTTCATACTTTCCACTTTTGGTCGGCCATACTTTACATATTTCTGGTCCGACATTCAAATTACATGTACTTTACATGTATATTCCGCACCAGCCAGACAAGACTTCACAGTCACTAGGCCCGGTTCTCGGAATTTTCACAATTTGAAACCACCGTTTCACAACAGTTTTCAAATTCATTTACATATCTATGGAGCTTACATTGATAATCCTAAGTTAATTAAGCTCTATAATTCATAATTTCATCACTTGCACTTTTGGCTCACTGCCGAAATTCACGCAAGTTTCCTATCGTTACTTTCAAAAACAACTATCGTCTACCTCTCTGTTCGACGATCGCAACGGTTAATCTCTAGGTAACCGTTTTAGGAATATCATATTCCAAAATCAAATTGATCCAACGGTCCAATTAAAAGATATCAAGGTTTTACTACACCCTGTCGATTTTCAGACATCATCTGAAACTCGCATCATCAATACACTATCTTTATCAACTACATTCTGAATCGTGCGTCTTTCACTTACCTTGAGTCTTCCTAAACTCAAGTTATTCTAATTGCTATTGAAAAATCACGTATCTCTAACGTCTTAATCACTGCTCGATCAGTAGGTTCTATCTCTCCTTTCTTACTTCTAGTGTCTCAGGGTACAATTCTGTAATATCCCGTAAAATTTTAAATTTATTTTTGTAATTTCCGACGTGGTTCCGGATGTGTTTTGAGGGGTATTTGAAGTTTCGTAAATTTTTGTGGTTCGATTCATTTTTGGTTCGGTTTATAATAATTAAAAAAAAAAATGAATTTATTCATTCCCGTTCGGGAATTGGAATTCCCGAACGGGAATTCTTTTTCTGGCCTGTTCCCGTTCGGGAACAGGCCCATTCTCGAACGGGAACAGGCCAGATATGGCCATTCCCGTTCGTGAATGGCAGCAGGTTTTGGATCCCTTCGCCCAGCCCTTTTCGACCTCGTTTACGGCCCACTTCCCTTCGTCTTTTTAAGTCGATTTCTTCACAGAAAACCTTCATCACGCTGCAAACAAACCCTAGCCGTTTTCCGCTTGTCATTTCGCTGAGTATCGAAGCCGTTATCATCTGCCAAAGATCGCTGTTCGGTAAGTTTCAGATTCTTATGATTTCCAGATTTCGTTTTTGAACGTCATTGCGTAATTTGGTTCGTTCTCTTTCGTTTCTAGATCGAAATTGATTCCGCTTGATTCCAGACGATCTAGACTCACGTATCTACGTTTCCCTACCTCAATTTCGCTGAACGGTACGCCGTCGATCTCGTTTCAATCGCCGTACGATTTCCGTTTCTGTTTTGTCTATGTTCTGTTCTTGGATTTATGTTTCTGCCGAATCCCTTATTTGCCTTGGTCTTGATTTTGTTGCTTTATTGAATCATAAATCACTCTTGAATGATTAGTAGTTATTAGATCAAGCTTTTAGATTGAGTTGTTTCATCATTTGGTTCTCGGATCCGTAGTAAGTTGGTTGTTCTCGGTTTCTTTTTCTTTTGTTTAGAGTCACTGTTTACATGCTGTCATTGTTTCGTTCTTGCCTTAATCTCATGTTTTCAGAATCTAGATTGAAGTCTGATGTGGGGTTGATTGAGGGTTTGAGTTTTGGCATGATTCAGTTTCATGATTTGCTTTAAGTTTGAAGTTACATTGTTTGGTTTGTTTCAATGTTTTGAGCTTCTGTACGTGGGTTTCATGGGTTATAATTTAGGAAGATGATTGGTTAAATAGTCACTTTAATCACCAAAGACTTAAACTTTAATCAATTTAATACCTTAAGTTAGCTATACCTAATGGAATGGATTTCTTTTTGATTTATAACTATAAAGTTGTTAACGATTATTAATTATGAATTAATTTAATATAATTACTCGGATAATTATATTTGCCTACTAATGTTGTTTTGTCAAAAGTTGGCTAAATTACAATTTAGCCCCTAAACTTATTTTATAACTTAATTAAGTGGATTTGTGGTTAATAACTTTATTGTTGGTTTTAATTATAAAGAAAAGCAATAAATTGATTTCGGATATTAAATTGGCTAAAGTGCAATTTAGCCCCTAATTGGCAAAAGTACCATTTAGTCCCTACTTGGTTAAAATACAATTTGGTCCCTGAATTTTTATTTGACTTATACAACTAAGTTTTTGGTTCGTAACTTGGGTTACTTGATATTGAAGTTATTGAGTTCCGCTTTTAAAATGGATTATCATTTTGTTAAATTGTTTTATAAATATAAACTCGGGTTTATATTTGATAAACGTTTTGAGTCGGATTAGACTTGGGTCATCCGACAAGTGAGGTTAGCTTGGTAGTTATTTGGTAACTCGGCAAACCCACTATTTGTAAATTATTTATTATTTAAAGTTATTAAATAATATTTATATATTGGATTTTAAGCGGGAACTCAATAGACTTATATTATTTGGGCTTTATTACCTTTTGTATATATTTGTGTTATTTTGGATTGTTTATTTACTACGTGTTAATTGTGCTAGTCTTATGTGGTGTCTAGTACTCTTTAGAGTTAGGGTCTGATTTTAATAATTATTTTATTTGTCTAGACTCGTCTACTGTTCGTGCTTCTGAGGCGAACCAGAGTTAGTTGCTTGCCGGTATTTCACGTGGATTAGCAAGCAGTGAGTTTATATTTACTATTTACCGCTTTATTAAGTAAATTGTTATTTTAATATTAAATATATATACTGTACGTATATTTCGAACTGTTTTTATATTATGGCTCTTAGTTGGAACGTGCTACCTAATGGGCATCATTAGGACTGCGTGCGCACCGGTATTGATCTGGGTAAGGTATTTATAGAAATGTGGTAACTCGGTGTGAGCATAGCTCTCGGGACCAGGTAGAGTAACTCGGTGTAGCTCAGCTCTCGGGACTCTGGTATAAGTGTGGTCAGTGGTAACTCGGTGTAGCTCAGCTCTCGGGACCAGACCTATTGGATTATGATTATTATTTAGAATTGTGGATTAGGGTTCCAACTATTATCCGTAATATCGTTATTAAATGTTTTAAACGTTTTTAAAGGTTTTCCACTTAATAAATGTAGATAGTGGTATGAACTCATCTCAGTATATCTGACCCCGTTGTTTTCCTAATTTTCCCCAGGGTTATTATCTGAGAGAGTCTGGTGATCTCCGCATTTACTTTTCCTCGGAGGTTCCTTCTATTTTAATAAAATTGTAAAACTGTTTTATTCTTAGACCGCAGTAGTAACTAGACGTCCTTGTTATTATTATTTATTTTGTCGGATTGGTTCGACTGGTTATATTGCTTTGGCATGTTTTATTATTTATATCGGTTTATGATAAATCTATTTTAGAATCAGAATTGAATAAGCATGTTATATAAATTGTTGATTATTATATCTGCTAGATTAGGTTGAAGTCTCGGTTGCCCCCGAGCATTGGTTTTCTGCAGGTTTATGTGTTTATGCTTTATATGGGAGGCTAGCTACGGGTTTCGGTACTACATTACCCATACCCTAGCGCCGGTCGCGATTCATGAAAATGGGTCGTGACAAACTTGGTATCAGAGCTTTGGTTTCAAACCAAGGCCAATGCTTGCTATGTGTTTACTCTGTTAAGTTTGGTTGTGTCTTAGGAACTACTGCGGATATAGGATTCTGTCATGTCTTTAAAAACGTCATCTTTTGATTTTAAAACATTCTGCCTACACCAATAGGATTGCGTCGAGTCAGTCATTATTTGTTGATTTGATGCTTTTAATTGTTAATGCTATTTCACTTGGGTGAACATTTTATTGCTGTTGATTTCTTGGGAAATCCTATATGTTGCTTGTTTTGTTCATACTTGGGTATGAAATATCTGTTATTTAAGTTGTTGTTGTTCAATCTTAGGATATGGACAACGTTATTCGTACTCGTGCTCGTGCTGCGGCAGAGCAAGAAGCTGTGGCTGATGATGCGATTTCCATGGAAGTCGATCAGAACGCACCACCAGTTCAGGCAAATGCTGGACGTGGTCGAGGTGGAGGTGCTGGCAGAGGTAGAGGTGCTGGTAGAGGCAGAGGAGCTGGTGCTGGTAGAGGTGGAGCGAGAGGACGCGGTGCAGCAGGTGTTCAGGCACCGAATGTGCAGCAAGCACCAAATATGCAAGCGTTCGACTTCACTACTTTCTTGGCTGGCGTTGTCGAGATGCAGAACAATCAGGCTCTACTGCAGAATCAGTGTAATATACTGGGTCAGTTAGCGCAGCAACAGCAACCTCAGGTTGGTGCTGTAGCTGGTCTTGGTGGAATTGCTGGTGTCGGTCATGTTCCAACAGACAGAGAGTTGGTGATGACCTACTTGAAGTTGAATCCGACTTCTTTTGATGGTACTGGGGATGCTCTTGACTTTTTGGAGGAATTTGAGTACAACAGTCAGAGGATTCAAGCGTCTGATCGTCAATCAGTGATGCTTGTGGAAATGTCGCTGAAAGGTCCAGCTAAGGATTGGTATCGCGATAACATCAGGCCAGTTATGGATACTTTGCCTTGGGCTGATTTTGTGACCAGGTTCAGAGGTTACTATCTACCCTTCTCTGTTACTGAGAGTTTCAGAGAAAAGCTGCTCACTTTGAAGAAGGGGGATAGATCGGTGACAGACTACACTACTGAGTTTGTACGTTTGGGGCGGTTTGCTACAGATCTTCAGGGTGATCAGGAGCGAGTGAACGACCGTTATGTTAGGGGTTTAGGCTCGGAGTTTCTTCCTTTGCTGATAGGGACAAACATGGAGTTTGCCCGGTTAGTGGATAGTGCGCGGCGGATGGAAAATTCGATGGTTCAGTTTGGGACGATCTCTGACCCTTTCCAGAATCAGAAGGGAAAGAGTGACGTTCCTAGTGGGGGGCAGCAGGCCCCAGTGCAACATGGTAGTGGGAACTACTACAGTGGCTCTTCTCAGGCCAACAGGGGGAGTCGACGGACTCACAACAAAGGGAGGCATAGTGCCAGGAGTGCTCCGTACAGTTCCAGTAGCAGTGGGAGCAACCGTGGTTCAGGACGCGGGTACAGTGGTGGATCGAACATTCCGTTCTGCCAGAATTGCAGACGCAGGCACTATGGTCAGTGTCAGTTAGCTCCTGGAGGTTGTTTTACTTGTGGCCAGCCGGGTCATTTTTCTAGGGAGTGTCCGACATCTGGGCAGCAGATGTCTAACTCCAGTGTGGCGCAGTCATCTTATCAGCAGCAGAGACCTGCGTTTACACAGTCTGTAGGGTACTCTCAACCTGCAGCATCTTTTGGTGGCCAGCGGGGCCGTGGTTCTGGTGGCAGAGGTTTTGGTGGCCGTGGTAACGGCGGTAGAGGTTCCAACGGTTATGGTACTGGACAGAGTTCGCAGCAGCAGCCGCAGGGTCAGGCCAGAGTGTTCGCACTTACTCCTCAGGATGCGCGTGCATCAAATGCTGTGGTGCAAGGTACCATTCCGATTTCTTTTACTGATGCTTTGGTATTATTTGATGCGGGTGCGACCCATTCGTTTGTTTCTACTTGTTTTGCTGGGAAATTGGGTAGAGCACCATCTGTTTTGAATGAACCTCTAGCTGTGTCTACACCTATGTCTGAAGGTGTAGTAGTGGACGTTGTTTATCCTTCGTGTCCAGTGATTATTCAGGGTAGAGAATTATGTGCTGATTTGATTGTACTTGACGTTCTTTCTTTTGATGTTATCTTGGGGATGGACTGGTTGTCACGCCATTATGCTTCTATTGACTGTCGAGAGAAGTCAGTCGAGTTCAGGATTCCAGGTGGTCTACCTTTTTCCTTTCAGGGAGAAAAGGCAGAGACACCTAAGAATCTGATTTCCGCCATCAAGGCGAAGCGGATGTTAGGCAAGGGTTGCCAGGGTTTTCTTGCTGTGGTTCGTGATTTGGAGGCTGGTGGTAGTGATATGCATAGTGTACCGATAGTGAATGAGTTCACTGATGTGTTTCCAGAGGAATTGCCTGGATTACCACCTGATCGTGATATTGAGTTTTGCATTGATGTGGTTTCTGGTACAGCTCCGATTTCGATACCGCCGTATCGGATGGCTCCTGCAGAGCTGAAGGAGTTGAAGGACCAGTTACAAGAGTTGTTGGATAGCGGGTTCATCAGACCGAGTACTTCTCCGTGGGGTGCTCCAGTTCTGTTTGTGAAGAAGAAAGACGGTTCCTTTCGACTCTGTATCGACTACAGACAGTTGAACAAGGTTACTGTCAAGAACAGATATCCTCTTCCTCGCATCGATGATTTGTTTGACCAGTTGCAGGGTGCGAAGTGTTTTTCTAAGATTGATTTGAGATCTGGGTATCATCAGCTACGAATCCGTGATGCAGATGTGCCTAAGACTGCTTTTCGGACTCGTTATGGACATTTTGAGTTTCTGGTTATGTCCTTTGGTCTGACGAACGCACCAGCAGCATTTATGGATATGATGAACAGAGTGTTCAAGCCGTTTTTGGATCAGTTTGTTATCGTTTTCATTGATGACATTTTGATCTATTCTCGGAGTGAGGAGGAGCATGCTTACCATTTGAGGACTATACTACAGACGTTGCGTGAGCATCAGTTGTATGCTAAGTTCTCAAAATGTGAGTTCTGGTTGGATCAGGTTACCTTTCTAGGACACGTGGTGTCGAAAGATGGGATCAAGGTTGATCCGAAGAAGATTGAGGCGGTCATGGATTGGCAAAGGCCAAGGTCGGTTACCGAGATCAGAAGTTTTCTGGGTTTAGCTGGTTACTATCGTCGGTTCGTGCAAGATTTCTCCAGAATATCTGCACCTTTGACTAAACTGACACAGAAGGGTGTCAAGTTTGAGTGGACTGACAAGTGCGAGGCGAGCTTTGAGAAGCTCAAGGAGATTTTGACTACAGCTCCGGTGTTGGCATTGCCTTCTGGCATTGATGGTTTCACAGTGTATTGTGATGCGTCTCGGATTGGTTTGGGTTGCGTTCTGATGCAACATGGACAGGTGATTGCCTATGCTTCCAGACAGTTGAAGAAGCATGAGGTGAATTACCCTACTCATGATTTAGAGTTGGCAGCTGTGGTTTTTGCGCTGAAAATTTGGAGGCATTATTTGTATGGTGCTACTTGTGAGATTTTCACTGATCACAAGAGTCTGAAATATATCTTTGATCAGAGAGAGTTGAACTTGAGACAGAGGAGGTGGTTAGAGTTGCTGAAAGACTACGACTGTACTATTCAGTACCATCCTGGTAAGGCTAATGTGGTAGCCGATGCGTTGAGTCGCAAGTCTTCAGGCAGCTTGGCTCATATTTCTGAAATTGGGCGTAGACCCATGGTTAGAGAGTGGCACAGTTTGATAGCTTCGGGCTATGGTTTTCAGATTTCTCAGACTGGTTGTTTGTTAGCACTGTTGCAAGTGCAACCCGTTTTGATTGATCGGATCAAAGCTTTACAAGCTGAGGATCCACAATTGAAACGGATTATTGAGGAAGTTCAGCAGGATGGAAATTCTGAGTTTACTTTTGTGGATGGTGTTCTGAGACATGGTTCGAGATTGTGTGTTCCGGATTCAGATGGTTTAAGGGACCAGATTCTGGAAGAAGCGCACAAGTCTGCTTATAGTGTTCATCCGGGTTCTACTAAAATGTACCATGATCTTAAGGGTACCTACTGGTGGAGCGGGATGAAGAAGGATGTCGCTGAGTATGTTTCTAAGTGTCTGACGTGCCAGCAGGTGAAGCTGGAGCATCAGAGACCTTTTGGCTATCTGCAACCACTACCTATTCCAGAGTGGAAGTGGGAGCGGATTGCTATGGATTTTGTGGTTGGGTTACCACGTACTCGACAGGGATACGATTCCATCTGGGTAATAGTTGACCGTATGACTAAGTCAGCTCATTTCCTTCCGATTAAGGTTTCGTATACTGCTTCGAGGTTGGCTCAGTTGTACATCGACAGGATTGTCAGTTTGCATGGTGTACCGGTTTCTATTGTTTCAGACAGAGGTTCTGTGTTTACTTCGAGGTTTTGGAAAGCGTTACAGGAATCCTTGGGTTCTCGGTTGGATTTCAGTACAGCTTTTCATCCTCAGACTGACGGTCAGTCTGAGAGGACTATTCAGACGTTGGAGGATATGCTCAGGATGTGTGTTCTCGATTTTCAGGGTAGCTGGGATACTCATTTGCCGTTGATTGAGTTTTCCTATAACAACAGTTATCATGCGAGTATCGAGATGGCGCCGTATGAGGCTTTGTACGGGCGCAAGTGTAGATCTCCTATCTGTTGGGAGGAGGTCGGAGAGCGTAAACTCTCGGGAGCGGAGATCATTCAGATTACTTCTGAGAAGGTACCGTTGATTAAGCGGAGGTTAGAGACTGCTTTTAGTCGGCATAAGAGTTATGCTGATCCGAAGAGGAAAGACATTGAGTTCCAGGTTGGTGATTTCGTATTTCTTCGGGTTTCGCCTATGAAAGGCGTGGTTCGTTTTGGCGTCAAGGGAAAGTTAGCACCGAGGTATATTGGTCCTTATGAGATTTCGGAACGGATTGGAGCTGTGGCTTATCGTCTGGTTCTACCGCCAGATATGTCGTTAGTACATCCTGTGTTTCACGTGTCTATGTTGAGAAAGTGCATTTCTGATCCTTCGCACGTGATTGTGCCTCAGAGTGTTGAGATTGACCAGGAGCTGTCCTATGAGGAACAGCCAGTTGAGATTGTTGATACGCAGGTGCGTAAGTTGCGGAACAAGGAGATTCTGATGGTCAAAGTTCTCTGGCGCAATCATTCTGTAGAGGAGTGTACTTGGGAGACCGAATTGGATATGCGGAATCGCTATCCTTTTCTTTTTCCGTGAGGTACGATATCTTGATTTTCTGTGACTTTTGTAGTTTTACTTGTGCTACGTGTTGTTCTGATGTGATTTACTTGTAGTGTTAAATTCGAGGACGAATTTTTAATTAGTTGGGGAGAATTTAATATCCCGTAAAATTTTAAATTTATTTTTGTAATTTCCGACGTGGTTCCGGATGTGTTTTGAGGGGTATTTGAAGTTTCGTAAATTTTTGTGGTTCGATTCATTTTTGGTTCGGTTTATAATAATTAAAAAAAAAATGAATTTATTCATTCCCGTTCGGGAATTGGAATTCCCGAACGGGAATTCTTTTTCTGGCCTGTTCCCGTTCGGGAACAGGCCCATTCTCGAACGGGAACAGGCCAGATATGGCCATTCCCGTTCGTGAATGGCAGCAGGTTTTGGATCCCTTCGCCCAGCCCTTTTCGACCTCGTTTACGGCCCACTTCCCTTCGTCTTTTTAAGTCGATTTCTTCACAGAAAACCTTCATCACGCTGCAAACAAACCCTAGCCGTTTTCCGCTTGTCATTTCGCTGAGTATCGAAGCCGTTATCATCTGCCAAAGATCGCTGTTCGGTAAGTTTCAGATTCTTATGATTTCCAGATTTCGTTTTTGAACGTCATTGCGTAATTTGGTTCGTTCTCTTTCGTTTCTAAATCGAAATTGATTCCGCTTGATTCCAGACGATCTAGACTCACGTATCTACGTTTCCCTACCTCAATTTCGCTGAACGGTACGCCGTCGATCTCGTTTCAATCGCCGTACGATTTCCGTTTCTGTTTTGTCTATGTTCTGTTCTTGGATTTATGTTTCTGCCGAATCCCTTATTTGCCTTGGTCTTGATTTTGTTGCTTTATTGAATCATAAATCACTCTTGAATGATTAGTAGTTATTAGATCAAGCTTTTAGATTGAGTTGTTTCATCATTTGGTTCTCGGATCCGTAGTAAGTTGGTTGTTCTCGGTTTCTTTTTCTTTTGTTTAGAGTCACTGTTTACATGCTGTCATTGTTTCGTTCTTGCCTTAATCTCATGTTTTCAGAATCTAGATTGAAGTCTGATGTGGGGTTGATTGAGGGTTTGAGTTTTGGCATGATTCAGTTTCATGATTTGCTTTAAGTTTGAAGTTACATTGTTTGGTTTGTTTCAATGTTTTGAGCTTCTGTACGTGGGTTTCATGGGTTATAATTTAGGAAGATGATTGGTTAAATAGTCACTTTAATCACCAAAGACTTAAACTTTAATCAATTTAATACCTTAAGTTAGCTATACCTAATGGAATGGATTTCTTTTTGATTTATAACTATAAAGTTGTTAACGATTATTAATTATGAATTAATTTAATATAATTACTCGGATAATTATATTTGCCTACTAATGTTGTTTTGTCAAAAGTTGGCTAAATTACAATTTAGCCCCTAAACTTATTTTATAACTTAATTAAGTGGATTTGTGGTTAATAACTTTATTGTTGGTTTTAATTATAAAGAAAAGCAATAAATTGATTTCGGATATTAAATTGGCTAAAGTGCAATTTAGCCCCTAATTGGCAAAAGTACCATTTAGTCCCTACTTGGTTAAAATACAATTTGGTCCCTGAATTTTTATTTGACTTATACAACTAAGTTTTTGGTTCGTAACTTGGGTTACTTGATATTGAAGTTATTGAGTTCCGCTTTTAAAATGGATTATCATTTTGTTAAATTGTTTTATAAATATAAACTCGGGTTTATATTTGATAAACGTTTTGAGTCGGATTAGACTTGGGTCATCCGACAAGTGAGGTTAGCTTGGTAGTTATTTGGTAACTCGGCAAACCCACTATTTGTAAATTATTTATTATTTAAAGTTATTAAATAATATTTATATATTGGATTTTAAGCGGGAACTCAATAGACTTATATTATTTGGGCTTTATTACCTTTTGTATATATTTGTGTTATTTTGGATTGTTTATTTACTACGTGTTAATTGTGCTAGTCTTATGTGGTGTCTAGTACTCTTTAGAGTTAGGGTCTGATTTTAATAATTATTTTATTTGTCTAGACTCGTCTACTGTTCGTGCTTCTGAGGCGAACCAGAGTTAGTTGCTTGCCGGTATTTCACGTGGATTAGCAAGCAGTGAGTTTATATTTACTATTTACCGCTTTATTAAGTAAATTGTTATTTTAATATTAAATATATATACTGTACGTATATTTCGAACTGTTTTTATATTATGGCTCTTAGTTGGAACGTGCTACCTAATGGGCATCATTAGGACTGCGTGCGCACCGGTATTGATCTGGGTAAGGTATTTATAGAAATGTGGTAACTCGGTGTGAGCATAGCTCTCGGGACCAGGTAGAGTAACTCGGTGTAGCTCAGCTCTCGGGACTCTGGTATAAGTGTGGTCAGTGGTAACTCGGTGTAGCTCAGCTCTCGGGACCAGACCTATTGGATTATGATTATTATTTAGAATTGTGGATTAGGGTTCCAACTATTATCCGTAATATCGTTATTAAATGTTTTAAACGTTTTTAAAGGTTTTCCACTTAATAAATGTAGATAGTGGTATGAACTCATCTCAGTATATCTGACCCCGTTGTTTTCCCAATTTTCCCCAGGGTTATTATCTGAGAGAGTCTGGTGATCTCCGCATTTACTTTTCCTCGGAGGTTCCTTCTATTTTAATAAAATTGTAAAACTGTTTTATTCTTAGACCGCAGTAGTAACTAGACGTCCTTGTTATTATTATTTATTTTGTCGGATTGGTTCGACTGGTTATATTGCTTTGGCATGTTTTATTATTTATATCGGTTTATGATAAATCTATTTTAGAATCAGAATTGAATAAGCATGTTATATAAATTGTTGATTATTATATCTGCTAGATTAGGTTGAAGTCTCGGTTGCCCCCGAGCATTGGTTTTCTGCAGGTTTATGTGTTTATGCTTTATATGGGAAGCTAGCTACGGGTTTCGGTACTACATTACCCATACCCTAGCGCCGGTCGCGATTCATGAAAATGGGTCGTGACAAATTCCCTAAACACCTTGTTTGAGGATATTCTTATCCTTAACTTGTCGTAACTCGGATATATATATCTATCCGATACAAGTTGTAATTCGTTTAACTACAACTAGTTTTGTGCTTTCCTGTCCATAACTTTTATTCTCCAACTTCCATTCTCATATGCTTATGTTGCCCCCCTCGAGAATCGCTTACTACTTGATCTCGAGTATTTACTTTTGTTAAAGAGTTCTGGTCTAGGTATACTTACAAGAAAAACAAATCTGTTTGAAATATTTCAATCATCTTTGGGCCCTTTCAAAACAATTTGTTCAAAAATTCACTTTTTTAAAATATCTGCATAATTATGCATAGGGTGATGACGTCTCATGTCTAGGCACAATTATGCTTTTAAATCATTTAAATGAGTAACCATAACAGGTTATATCATTTAGTTTTTGTAAGTTTCCTTCTAACCCTAAACTCTGTAACCAGTAAGATTTCTCCACAACTACTCCACTTCTCTGAATTCGTACTTCCTTTGTCAATCGTCTCCTTGTACTACTATCGAATGACTTCGACAGTGTCTGCACGTTATTTCCATGCTTGATATTCAAGCATCGTTATCGAATTTTCTAGACGACTCGCACGCGTATATCGCAGTCTTATATCCCAAAAGGGAAAGCTGAGAACCTATGAAACATAAGAATATATGTAGGAGACATGACTCAAATCCTATGTGCTGCAGTAGTTCCTATGAGTACCTATGACATCTACCACATACTTTATTTCCATGTATCAGCAATGTTTTTAAATTCTCGAGTCCGAGAACTATTGCTCTGATACCAACTTTGTCATGACGCAAATTCATGGATCGCGACCGGCGCTAGGGAATGGGAATGGTTGCTCCGAAACCCGTAGCAAGCCTAAAAACCTTTATAAATTTTTCGTAATTCAAGACCATACATCATATATGATCTGTTTTCAGAAAATATCGTTAAAACCTTTCTCTCGTTTAATGTAAACACATTTCTGAAAACTGGGTCTTAAGACCCTGATTGTATTTAAAGAAACTAGAGCGCAAACATCAATCTCAGTTGACGCACATTCTCTGTTTCCAATACAATCCTAAAATGCTAAACACATAAAACCAGTGTATCACTCAAACAACTGGTCCTAGCATTTTAGAAAACACGCAGCTTTTCAATCATATACATATACAGTAGTTCAAATCAGAGTATATCAAATTAAGTTTGAACTGCTGTAAATTAAAAGACAGACTTCCCAATACCCGACTACTTGCAGCTCTAGAGGTATGACTGACGACTTCCAGAATTATTGTGGAAGTCCGACCTTGTACTTGATTACCTGAAAGGTAAACATTGGGGCGGGTCAGAAATATAAATATTTCTGAGTGAGTCTACAATTTACAGTTGAATATTCAAATCACAAATACATAAAACATTTGTATATGTAAAATATTACAAATTAGTCGATCCAGATGAAACCCTACAAGGTAGACTATTGTATGGGTCTCAACCTACACAACGTGGACCTTAGACCGCGAACTGAATCACTGCCGTCTAAGTCTGGTGTCTGGACCGTAACCGTGAAACTGCCATCACAGTATTGCCTGTGACCGTAACCGTTACTGCCGTCTCAGACTGTTAAGTCAGGGTCGCTAGCACTTCCAACGCCCAATGACATTAACTGACCTCTATGTCAGACAAAGTCTCGCATCTATGGTAATACTGGTGATCACACAGTCCTATTGAAAACCAATAGGAAGTTTGTTCCAATGGATCTTTCATCGTTAATTATACTAGTGCGATTTGTTATTTAAAAACAGTTTAAATGTAAATATTCAAAAGTAAAAACCACAAAGTAAAACTCACAGTACTATCGTCCCCATTTTCAAAAACGTAAGCTCCAAACAAGCTTGTCAGTTAAACAAGTTGGTGTTTGGCTCGCTAGATTGACTACTCGTCGGATCTAATTAAAATTCAAATGTCAAAAGAATATTAGACATTGAATTTCTAAGTCCAGTCCTATCGTATAAACGATAGACTCAAACAACTAATGTTTATAAACGACTCTATAAACAAACACATAAACTAATCTCAATATTGAACTTCTCGTTCAATATATAATACCACTCTTGGTATAGACTTATAGTCCTTTTAACATTAATCACATTGATTGATGTAGGATTTTACTAAAACCTAACATTATTTTAATAAACCAAGATCTTTTACTTTACATAAACATCTTAACCTTTTTAAAACGTCCTAGTTCACTTTTCAAAGTCCGATTGGACTAATGTCGAACACACTGTTCGAAATAGGGCGAAAATGCTCCGCCCCTAACTTCGGCATCGCTGTGCGTTCGCACAGCAGGGCCTGTGCGCTCGCACAGCCCTCGCACAGGCTGTGCGTTCGCACAGCCACAGGGCGATACCCCGGGCTATTCCGACGTGCTTCAACTCAAAATTTTGCTGCAAACACTTAAACACAATCCAAACAATCCTAATTCGCAATCGGAACGTCGAATCGATTCGAATTCGATCGATTCGATACGGTCGACGTTATAACTTTAATTATAACTCAAATCACTAATAACCGAATATAAATTACTGATAACCGAATTCAAATTAACAGTTATTACCTCGAATATGTGAGGATCCTCGAAGAAATCGGAGTCGGAATCGAGCAATTGACGAAACCTAAATCGTCCGTACTGTTTTTAACTAGCAGGCACGTCAATAGAACTTGCAGGCACGTCAAAATCAAATGCACAGAGAAGGAAATGGCGCACCCCTCTCCTCTATTTATCGATATTTGATTTGGCTAAAATATCATTTGCTAGTAGCTCAATCATGCATTTTAACTCTGATTTTAATTAGTCGTCCGTAGTCCAAACGAAGACTAATTCCAAATTTCGCGAAACTTTACCCAAAAATCCAATAAAATATAAAACGAATAAAAATATAATTTTTATTCGAATCCGATTAATATTTTATTTTTAATAAATCCCGAAAGATTTATTAGGTTCAAATCAGTCCCGCTTAATTAAAATTATTACGTCCAAATTTCATAAATATTTGACGGTACCTTCGTCAAATTATTTCGCGAGTATTAACATAAAAATTATTCGCTCGGCACTTATAAATTAATTTATTTTAATTTGAACTAACGAATAACATTTAATTAGTTTATAATTAAAACTAATTAAAGTAAAGAATTCAGAGACTTAATCGGGCAATTTTCCTTAACTTGCCCCCAAAACTGCACCGCCTCATTCATTTTATTTCTTTTTATTTTTATTTAATATATATATATATATATCTTAATTAATATTTCGTCCATAATTCGTCGAGTTTTCCGAGTTTCGACATTTTAATTTCGAGGTTTTGTCCGAAATAATAAACTCTCCAATTAGAGTGGTATATTGATATATTTATTATCAATATATTTTTATCTACGACGTCCAGTCGTATTCTCTATTATATTAATCCCGTTAATATCCTTTATTAAAATTTAAATTCCCAATTTAAATTTTAAACTCGTATTATTACGATATTCTTTTATGAATACGTACAAATTAAATTTACGTTTAAATTTAATTTACGTATTCTGAATTTATTAAATCACTTTCCGTGATTTAAATTAAAAACCTTAAATAGTCAAACCTTACTATTACCATTTGACTATTAAACATAGTCTTTTCGAATATTTTTCTTAATATTCGAAACCTTAAAATATTATTTTTAATATTTTGATTACTCCAATTTGACCTCGTGGCATAATTAATTACTTAAAATTACGGGGTATTACAGATATACTGAGATGAGTTCACAATACTATTTACATTTATTATCAAAACCTTTTATACTAATAATAATAAGATTATGAAATAACAGTATTGAAATAATCCCAACGTAAGTATGACATAGCATACTGATAAACCCAGAGTGGACGGGAATAAATCCTCGTCATATACCAGCGTAAGCAAGACTTTAGTCTGCCGATCACAGGGTACTTACCGGTGCACACAGTCTCGATACAAGCCTATCGAGTAGCTCGTTTCAATCTAGATCCATAATCGCTTAAAACAATTTAAAAGCATTTATAATATTAAAATATGATGAGATACTTAATAAAGCGGTAAATAGCACTACGAGCTCACTGCTTGCTTATCCACGTGAATCTTGGCAAACAGCTAACCCTGCGTAGACTCCGAAGCACGAGCAGTAGACGAGTCTAAAACAATATATAAGTTAAAATCCATTCAACCCCTAACTCTAAGAAAACTAGACACCACATAGGACTAGCACTTATCAAGTCTCGCACAAGCATAGCCAAAGCAAAAGGAACAATTAATTACATAATGACCCAAGTCAAAATGCGATCCACCTTGAGTAAACACAATACCCAAAATTAATAACTCAAATCTATTGGGTTCCCGCTTTAAAATCCGTTCCGGAAAAATATTACTTAAATAATATTTAAATAATAACTTAAATCCATTTCCTCAATTATTAGGTTAGCCGAGTTACCAATAACTACCAAGCTACCTCACATGTCGGGTGACCCAAGTCTAACCCGACCCAAAATATTTTATCAAAATATAAATCAGAATTTATAATTCCCAAAAATGACTTTGATAAAATAAATATAATTACATCAAATTATAAACCATAATTTATAATTATAGAATTAAGTTTGATAAAATAATAAATCAATATTTAAAATGGAACCCAATAGCTTTAATTTCAAGTAACCCAAGTTACAAATAATTTATTTAATTGAAATAAATTAAGAAAGACATTCAAAATCTCAAACGTCAAATTGACACGGCCAGTCAAAATTTAAAATAAAACTTAATTACCCAAGTAATTAATAAACTCCAACAAAACCCATTGCTAAAATAATTAAAAGCTAAATTATAAATTTCGTCACATTGGCACTTTAAGCCAAAATTCCAAATTATCAATTAAATACTAATTAATAATAATTATTAATTTAATTTTAAATAACTCAAATATTATTTTTAAGTTTTAAAAATAATATTACTAATTTGACAAACTTTCAAATTAAAATAAAATCCCCAATTCTAATTTAATATAGTCAAAATGAATAATTAAATCTAAAGTTATTTAATTATAATAAGAATAATATTAATTATAAATTTAAAATAATAACTCCTAAAGTAATTTAAAATCATAAATAATAATATTATTAAATTTTCAAATTATAAATCGAAACTAAATCTATAGGTCAAAATCAATTGTTAAAAATTAAATATAAAATAGATAGAAATTAACCTAAGTAATTCATTTAAATTAACTCATAAAAATTCAGTGATCAAAACATCCCTTTAGCCAAATTAATCAAAGATAAGTCAAACACATTTAAACTTTGCATTACCGCCAAATTCTTAACTTAAACTAATCATGGACAAAATCAATTCCAGTAACCTTAACAACATAAAAGCCAAATAAGCTAATTTGAAATAATCGAGAAAACAAAATAATAATCATTCTAACCAACATTAATTTGAGTAGCCAATGATCTCAAGAGAAAGAACAATAATTAGAAAAGAGTGTGATTAATAGTCATGAATAAAGTTCATACTGCCAAAATTACAAACAACGAGCAGAAGCTCAAAAACAAGATTCATGGCCAAACTGAGTAATCAAATACTGATCTACAAATAACATGGCAGTTCAAATAATTAACATTTAACTCAGAGAATGAATCGAAGGAATCACATGAAGAATAAAAACAAGAACAGTGAATGTAACAATGGATGGCAGCCAAGTGTGTATTGATTCAAACAATGAATCATTGAGCCAAACCAAAAACGAACACTCAAGGTCAAGAAATAACAACACACATCATATTTTAGTCATAGGAAACACATAAATAACATAATCCAAAGAGCAAAACCATTGGCAGTAACATCACAAGAAAACGGCATCCAAGAATAAAGGAAAACGACGAACCGTAGCGGCTATTAAACGAGTTAGATTCACGTACCGTTTTCGATTCCGACACGTAGGAGTGATAGATAATGAAGAATACTGATGAAACTAGCAAAACCCGCTTTGGTTTGATGCTAAACGATGGAGATTCGAGTTAGAAACGGCAAAAGCGATAACGAACAGAATAGTGAATAATGAGACGTGAAACCTTACCGGACTCGAGAATGATTGAGAGGGATGAAGGTTATGATTTCATATTGTTTTTAAGCGTATGACGGCTGGGGTTCAAGAGAGTATAGGATTTGAAATTTTGTTTAAAAAGAAACGTGTATATATATAAAAGGAAGAAATGGAAAAAATATATGTTTCACGCTGCTGAATTATGAAACAAGGACATGATTATCATTTTGCAAGTAATGGGCTTTTTATGTTAGAAAACAAATGGCCCAATAATGGATTAAAAATAAAGGGAGTAGGAAATGCATGGGGTTTTTATTTTGCATGCATAGATTATAACATTTAATAATAATAATAATAATAATAATAATAATAATAATAAATTATCTTAACCTCGACAGAATGCAAAATTAAAATAAAAATTTAAAAATAATTTAAAAATAATAAAAAGAAAAATACGGGATATTGCAATTCGTTTTGTAAAGTTTTAAACGTTTTGCTTAAACCGCTAATAAGGTGAAACGTTAGGATTTGTTTCGTAACGTTCTAAACGTTTAGCTTAAATCGCTAAAAAGGCGAAACGTTAGGATTTGTTTCGTAACGTTTTAAACGTCTGAATTTGTTTTGTAATGTTTCAAATGTTTGACCTAAATCGTTAAAAAGGTGAAACGTTTGCATTTGTTTCGTAACGCTTTAAAAGTTTGGATTTGTATCTTAACGTTTTAAACATTTGGATTTGTTTCGTAACGTTTTAAACGTTTGGATTTGTTCTGTAACGTTTTAAACGTTTGACTTAAATTGCTAAAAAGGTGAAACATTAGGATTTGTTTCGTAACATTTGTAAACGTTTGGCTTCAATCGCTATAAAGGGGAAACGTTTGGATTGGTTTCATATTGTTTGAAAATGTTTATGAAACAAATCCAGACGTTTCCCATTTTTAAGCAAAACCTTTACAAACTTTAAAAAACAAATTCAAACCTTTGTAAACGTTTGGTTTAAATTGATAAAAAGGTGAAATGTTTGGCTTTGTTTCGTAACGTTTGTAAACATTTGGCTTAATTCGCTAAAAAAGTGAAACGTTTGGATTTATTTCGTAATATTTGGCTTAAATCCCTAAAAAGTTGAAACGTTTGGATTTGATTTGTAACGTTTGTAAACGTTTGGTTTCAATCGCTAAAAAGATGAAATTACGAAAAAAAATCCAAACGTTTCACCTTTTTAGTGATTTAAGCCAAAGAGTTTCACACGTTACAAAACAAATCCAAACGTTTTGATTGTTTTGTAACGTTTGTCTTAAATCGCTAAAAAGGTGAAACGTTTGGTTTTGTTTCGTAACATTTGTAAACGTTTGGCTTAAATTGGTAAAAAGGTGATACGTTTCGATTGGTTTTGTAACGTTTGTAAATGTTTCACTTAAGTCGTTAAAAAGGGGAAACGTTTAGAATTGTTTCAGAACGTTTTATATATTCGGCATAAATTGCCAAAAAAATTAAACGTTTGGATTAGTTTTGTAACGTTTGTAAACGTTTGGCTTAAATCGCTAAAAAAGTGAAATGTTTGGATTTGTTTCGTAACGTTTGTAAACGTTTGGCTTAAATCGCTAAAAAGGTGAAACGTTTGGATTTGTTTTGTAACATTTGTAAACTTTTGGCTTAATTCGCTAAAAAGGTGAAACGATTGGATTTGTTTGGTAACGTTTTAAACGTTTGGATTTGTTTCGTAATGTTTGTAAACGTTTGGCTACAATCTCTAAAAAGGCGAAACGTTCGGATTTGTTTCATATAGTTTTAAACGTTACTATTATTTTGTAACGTTTGTAAAAGTATGGCTTAAATTTCTAAAAAGGTGAAACATTTGAATTTGTTTCGTAGCGTTTTAATCGTTTGGCTTTGTTTCATAACGTTTGTAAACGTTTGGCTTAAATAGCTAAAGAGGGGAAAAGTTTGGTTTTGTTTCAAAACGTTTGTAAACGTTTGGCTTCAATCACTAAAAAGGTGAAATGTTTAGATTTGTTTTATAACGTTTTAAACCTTTGGATTTGTTTCGTAACATTTATAAACTTTGGGCTTAAATCGTTAAAAAGGTGAAACGTTTGGATTTGTGTTGTAATGTTTTAAACATTTTGATTTGTTTCGTAACGTTTGTAAACGTTTGGCTTAAATTGCGAAAAACAAGAATCATTTGGTTTCGTTTCGTAACGTTTGTAAACGTTTGGATTGGTTTCATAACATTTTAAATGTTTGGCTTAAATCGCGAAAAAGGTGAAACATTTGGATTTGTTTCGTAACATTTGTAAACATTTGGCATAAATCGCCAAAAAATATGAAATGTTAGGATTTGTTTCGCAAGGTTTTAAGCGTTTGGATTATTTTAGTAACGTTTTAAACGTTTGGCATAAATCGGTCAAAAGGGGAAACTTTTGAATTTCTTTCATAACGTTTTGAACGTTTGAATTTGTTTCGTAACATTTTAAACGTTTGGCTTAAATCGCTAAAAAGGTAAAACCTTAGGATTTGTTTCGTAACATTTTAAACGTTTGGCTTATATTACTAAAAAGGTGAAACGTTAGGATTTATTTCGTAACGTTTTAAACGCTTGAATTTGTTTCGAAACGTTTTAAACATTTGGCTTAAATTGCTAAAAAGTGGAAACGTTTGGATTTGTTTCGTAACGTTTTAAACGTTTGGATTAGTTTCATAACGTTTTAAGCGTTTGGGTTAAATCGCTAAAAAGGGGAAATGTTTAGATTTATTTCGTGAAGTTTTAAATGATTGGATTTGTTTCATAGCGTTTTAAACGTTTGGCTTAAATCACTAAAAAGGTGAAACGTTTGGATTTGTTTCGTAACGTTTTAAACATTCGGATTTGTTTCGCAAAGTTTTAAACGTTTGGATTAAACCGCTAAAAAGGTGAAACGTTAGGATTTGTTTTGTAACATTTTAAACGTTTGGCTTAAACCGCTAAAAAGGTGAAACGTTAGTATTAGTTTTGTAACGTTTTAAATGTTTGGCTTAAATCGCTAAAAAGGTGCAACGTTAGGATTTTTTTCGTAACGATTTAAACGTTTGGCTTAAATCGCTAAAAAGGCAAAACGTTAGAATTTGTTTTGTAATGTTTTAAACATTTAAAATTGTTTTGTAACGTTTTAAACGTTTGGCTTGAATCGCTAATAAGGTTAAACGTTTGCATTTGTTTCGTAACGCTTTAAAAGTTTGGATTTGTTTCTTAACGTTTTAAACATTCGGATTTGTTTCTAACGTTTTAAACGTTTGGATTTTTTTCGTAACGTTTTAAACGTTTGGATTTGTTCCGTAACTTTTTAAACGTTTGACTTAAATCGCTAAAAAGGTGAAACATTAGGATTTGTTTCGTACCGTTTTAAACGTATGGCTTAAATAGCTAAATAGGTGAAATGTTAGGATTAGTTTCGTAACGTTTTAAACGTTTGGCTTAAATTACTAAAAAGGTGTAAAGTTTGGATTTGTTTCGTAACGTTTCAAACGTTTGGATTTGTTTAGTAGCGTTTTAAACGTTTTGCTTAAATCGCAAAAAAGGTGAAACACAACGATTTGTTTAGTAACATTTTAAACATGTGGATTAGTTTCGTAATGTATTAAATGTTTGGCTTAAATCGCTAAAAAGGTGAAACATTTGGATTTGTTTTGTAACGTTGTAAACGTTTGGATATGTTTCGTAACGTTTTAAATGTTTGGCTTAAATCGCTAATAAGGTAAAACATTTGGATTTGTTTTGTAACGTTTTAAACAATTGGATTTGTTTTGTAACGTTTTAAACGTTTGGCTTAAATCGCTAAAAAGGTGAAACTTTAGGATTTGTTTCATAAAGGTTTAAACGTTTGGCTTAAATCACTAAAAAGTTGAAACTTTAGGATTTGTTTTGTAACGTTTTAAACGTTTGGCTTAAAATTCTAAAAAGGGGAAACGTTTGAATTTGTTTCGTAACGTTTTAAACGTTTGGCTTAAATCGCTAAAAAGGTGAAACCCTTGGATTTGTTTCATAACGTTTGTAAACTTTTGGCTTAAATCGGTCAAAATGTGAAATATTTGGTTTTGTTTTGTCACGTTTGTAAACGTTTGTCTTAAATCGCTAAAAAGGGGAAACATTTGGATTTGTTTCATCATGTTTGTATACGTTTGGCATAAATCGCTAAAAATGTGAAACGTATTGATTGGATTTGTAACGTTTTAAACGTTTGGCTTAAATCGCTAAAAAGGTAAAACGTTTTGATTTATTTCGTAATGTTTGTAAATGTTTTTCCTAAATCGCTAAAAAGGTTAAACATTTGGATTTTTTTGGTAATGTTTTAAACGTTTTCATTGAATTTGTAACGTTTGTAACGTTTTGTAAATATTTGGATTTGTTTCATAACGTTTTAAATGTTTGGATTGGTTTCGTAACGTTTTAAACTTTTGGCTTAAATCTCTAAATAGGTTAAACGTTTGGATTTATTTCGTAATGTTTGTAAATGTTTGGCTTAAATCGCTAAAAAAGTGAAACGTTACGATGTTTTTTGAAATGTTTTAAACGTTTGGCTTATATCGCTAAAAAGATGAAACGTTTGGATTTGATTCGTAAGGTTTGTAAACGTTTGTCTTAAATCACTAAAAAGGTGAAACATTTGGATTTTTTTTCATAACGTTTTAAACGTTTGGATTGGTTTCGTAACGTTTGTAAACTTTTGGCTTAAATCGCTACAAATGTGAAATGTTTGGATTTGTTTCGTAACGTGTGTAAATGTTTGGTTTAAATCGCTAAAAAGGAGTGACGTTCGGATTTGTTTAGTAACATTTTAAAGGTTTGGATTGGTTTCTTAAGGTTTCTAAACGTTTGGTTTAAATCGCTAAAAAGGGGAAACGTTTGGATTTGTTTGGTAACGTTTGTAAACGTTTAGCTTAAATCGCTAAAAACGTAAAATGTTTAAATCGCTAAAAAGGTGAAACGTTTGTATTTGTTTCGAAACGTTTGCAAACGTTTGGCTTAAATTGCTAAAAAGGTGAAATGTTTAAATTTGTTTCGTATTTTAACGTATGGTTTAAATCGCGAAAAAGGTGAAACGTTTGGATTAGTTTCGAAATGTTTTAAATGTTTGGATTTGTTTCGCAACGTTTTAAACGTTTGTCATAAAGTGCTAAAAAGTTAAAACATTAGGATTTGTTTAGTAACGTTTTAATCGTTTGGATTAGTTAGGTATTGTTTTAAACGTTTTGCTTAAATCGCTAAAAAGGTGAAACGTTTGGATTTGTATCGTAACGTTGAAAACGTTTAGATTTGTTTCGTAATGTTATAAATGTTTGGCTTAAATCGCCAAAAAGGTGAAACGTTTGGATTTGTTTCGTAACGTTTTAAACTTTGGATTTGTTTTGTAACGTTTTAAATGTTTGGCTTAAATCGCCAAAAAGGTGAAACGTTTGGATTTGTTTCATAACGTTTTAAACGTTTGGCTTAAATCACTAAAAAGGTGAAACGTTAGGATTTATTTCGTAACGTTTTAAACATTTAGCTTAAACTGCTAAAAAGGGGAAATGTTTGAATTTGTTTCGTAACGTTTTAAACATTTGGCTTAATCGCTAAAAAGGTGAAACGTTCGGATTTGTTTCGTAACATTTGTAAACGTTGGCTTAAATCGCTAAAAATGTGAAACGTTTGGCTTTGTTTCGTAACGTTTGTAAATATTTGGCTTAAATCGCTAAAAAGGGGTAACATTTGGATTTGTTTCGTAACGTTTGTAAACATTTGGCTTAAATCACTAAAAATGTGAAACGTATTGATTGGTTTCGTAACGTTTGTAAACGCTTGGTTTAAATTGCTAAAACGTTGATACGTTTGGATTTGTTTCATTACATTTGTAAATGTTTGGCTTAAATTGAAAAAAAGGTAAAACGGTTGGATTTGTTTTGAAACGTTTTAAACGTTTAGATTGGTTTTGTAACGTTCATAAACGTTTGGCTTAAATCGCTAAAAAGGTGAAACGTTTGTATTTGTTTCGTAACCTTTTAAACATTTGGCTTATATTACTAAAAAGGTAAAACGTTTGGATTGGTTTCGTAACGTTTGTAAACGTTTGGTGTAAATCCTAAAAACGTGAAACGTTTGGTTTTGTTTCGTAACGTTTAGCTTAAATCGCTATCTATGATACGTTTGGTTTTGATTCGTAACGTTTGTAAACATTAGCCTTAAATCGCTAAAAATGTGAAACGTTTGGATTTGTTTCGTAATGTTTGTAAACGTTTGGCTTAAATCGCTAAAATGGTAAAACGTTTGGATTTGTTTCGTAACGTTATAAAAGTTTGGATTGGTTTCGTAATGTTTGTAAACGTTTGGCTTAAATCGCTAAAAAGGTGAAACGTTTGGATTTGTTTCGTAACGTTTGTAAACATTTCGCTTAAATCGCTAAAAAGGTGAAACATTTTGGATTTGTTTCGTATTGTTTTTAAACGTTTGGCTTAAATCGCTAAAAAGTGGAAACATTTGGATTTGTTTCGTAACGTTTTAAACGTTTGTCTTAGATCGCTAATAAGGTGAAACGTTAGGATTGGTTTCGTAACGTTTTAAATGTTTGGCTTAAATTGATAAAAAGGGGAAACATTTCGATATGTTTCGTAACGTTTTAAACGTTTGGATTGGTTACGTAAGGTTTTAGACATTTGGCTTAAATCGCTAAAAAGGTGAAACGCTAAAAAGGTGAAACGTTTGGTTTTGTTTCGTAACGTTTGTAAACGTTTGGATTAAATCGCTAAAAAGGGGAAATGTTTAGATTTGTTTCGTGACGTTTTAAATGATGGGATTTGTTTCGTAACGTTTTAAACATTTGGCTTAAATCACTTAAAAGGTGAAACGTTTTGATTTGTTTCGTAACGTTTTAAACGTTCGGATTTGTTTCGTAACGTTTTAAATATTTGGCTTAAACCGCTAAAAAGGTGAAACATTAAGATTTGTATTGTAACGTTTTAAAGATTTTGCTTAAACCGCTAAAAAGGTGAAAAGTTAGGATTTGTTTAGTAACGTTTTAAACGTTTGGCTTAAATCGCTAAAAAGATGAAACGTTAGATTTGTTTCATAACGTTTTAAACGTTTAGCTTAAATCGCTAATAAGGCAAAACGTTAGGATTTGTTTCGTAACGTTTTAAATATTTGAATTTCTTTTGTAACGTTTTAAACGTTTGACTTAAATCGTTAAAAAGGTAAAACGTTTGCATTTGTTTCGTAACGCTTTAAAAGTTTGGATTTGTTTCTTAACGTTTTAAACATTTGGATTTGTTTCGTAACATTTTAAACGTTTGGATTTGTTCCGTAACGTTTTATACGTTTGAATTAAATCGCTAAAAAGGTGAAACATTAGGATTTGTTTCGTAACGTTTGTAAACGTTTGGCTTCAATCGCTATAAAGGGGAAACATTTGGATTGGTTTCATAACGTTTGAAAATCTTTATGAAACAAATCCAAACATTTCCCATTTTAAGCCAACCCTTTACAAACTTTAAAAAACAAATCCAAACGTTTGTAAACGTTTGGTTTAAATGGATAAAAAGGTGAAACGTTTGGTTTTGTTTCGTAACATCTGTAAACATTTGGCTTAATTTGCTAAAAAAAGGTGAAACGTTTGATTTGTTTCGTAATGTTTGTAAATGTTTGGCTTAAATCCCTAAAAAGTTGAAACGTTTGGATTTATTTTGTAACATTTGTAAACGTTTGGTTTTAATCGCTAAAAAGGTGAAATTACGAAAAAAAATCCAAACGTTTCACCTTTTTAGTGATTTAAGCCACAAAGTTTCAAACGTTACAAAACCAATCCAAACGTTTTGATTGTTTTGTAATGTTTGTAAACGTTTGTCTGAAATCGCTAAAAAGGTGAAACGTTTGGTTTTGTTTCGTAACATTTGTAAACGTTTGGCTTAAATTGGTAAAAAGGTGATACGTTTTGATTGGTTACGTAACGTTTGGTTTTGTTTCGTAACATTTGTAAACGTTTGGCTTAAATTGGTAAAAAGGTGATATGTTTTGATTGGTTACGTAACGTTTGTAAATGTTTCGCTTAAGTCGTTAAAAAGAGGAAACATTTGGACTTGTTTCAGGACGTTTTAAATATTTGGCATAAATTGCCAAAAAAAATGAAACGTTTGGATTAGTTTCGTAATGTTTGTAAACGTTTGGCTTAAATCGCTAAGAAAGTGAAATGTTTGGATTTGTTTCGTAACATTTGTAAATGTTTGGCTTAAATCGCTAAAAAGGTGACACGTTTGGATTTGTTTTGTAACGTTTGTAAACTTTTGGCTTAATTCGCGAAAAAGGTGAAACGTTTGGATTTGTTTGGTAACGTTTTCAACGTTTGGATTTGTTTCGCAACATTTGTAAACGTTTGGCAACAATCCCTACAAAGGTGAAACGTTTGGATTTGTTTCATAACGTTTTAAACGTTTCGATTATTTCGTAACGTTTGTAAAAGTTTGGCTTAAATTTCTAAAAAGGTTAAATATTTGAATTTGTTTCATAGCGTTTTAAACGTTTGGCTTTGTTTCATAATGTTTGTAAACGTTTGACTTAAATCGCTAAAAAGGGGAAATGTTTGGTTTTGTTTTGTAACATTTGTAAACGTTTGGCTTCAATCGCTAAAAAGGTGAAACGTTTAGATTTGTTTTATAACGTTTTAAACCTTTGGATTTTTTTCATAACGTTTGTAAACGTTTGGCTTAAATAGCTAAAAAGTGGAAACGTTTGGATTGTGAGTAGTATGTGCCCTAGGGCCATTTGATCATGTATATTTGTAGAAATAATCCCAATGGCGAAGATATATATGTTCTAATTGAACTAAGTGTCTCATCAATTAAGTGTTCATTTATTACGTATTGTCCTTATCACATTGTTATAGAATCTATTCTTAAGGTGTTAAGAATATGAGTTACAGATTCTATTATACAAGTGATCTAAATAACAGTTCATGATCGATGGGGACCTACGAATAAGGGTATCATATTATCCCGGAAAGATTGTCACCTCTATTTATTCTCCTGATTAGTAAGGAGTTACTAATTATAGAAAGTAGTGAGTCTCACACTACTTGATGGGGATCAGGATAAACATGTGGACACTCAAGATGTTGAGTGGGTCGAACAAGTGACGCTAGATGACTTATACATGGTATTTCATCAAAGTTAATTTAATGTCATCTAGTTCATAATTGTACATATGTCCTTTGACTTGCGGTGACACTATCTTGTATATAGGTGATTAGAGTTTGATACTCCTTATCCCTAGATCTTTCATGAGCTAGGGTCGTGGGATGTGTTGGCTTTAGTTAGTTGTATATGGGATAGGGGTTTAACCAAGAGAGGATTTATCACTCCGGATGAACGGAAAAAAGATTCTATGCTATCTCAAATTGTTCTTAATGGATGATAAAACCTGCGCAGGTGTATATGACTTACTTAAAAAGTTGTTTTTAGTGGAAGTCATATTTATCAAGAATAAGAACGGAGATGAGGTCATATGATCAAGACAAACAGTGTTTGACTTAACCGTGACACTAGTCGAGATTGGAATCTTAGTTGAAGAGAATTTTGAGTGTACGGTAATTATGAACATTGGTTCATAAAGAATGCATCGAAACATTCATATCTATTTGGGGGTCGTGATATGTTGCTAGACGTCACTCACAATCTACGAGAATTAATAATTAATGGGATTTACTTATTTAATATAAGATAGGCGTTTCTTATGACTCTCGTTGCCATATAGATGTGAACCTAGTTAGTCACACACAATTGGGTGTGCGACCGATTGAGTTTACGAGAGATCGATTTCATATAGATACTAGCATATCTCGGAAATTAATCTAAGATAAAAAACAAGTATAAATTAGGGACTAATTTGTAAGAGTTATAAATTAGTAGGCACCTAATTATATTTTATCCAAGTTAATATGATGATGTCATATGATGATGTCACGATGATGTAATGTGATGATGTCACGATGATGTCATGTGATGATGTCACGATGATGTCATGTGATGATGTCATACGATGATGTCACGTAATGATGTCATGTATGTCTCTGTGTGTGACACCTAGCATCCGACGTGTCAGAAGGTGGCAACACCGATGCTTGATGTGTGACACCTAGCATATGATGTGTCAGATGGTGGCAACATCTATGGTTGGTGTGTGACACCTAGCATATGAGGTGTCGAATGGTGGCAAAACCTTTGCTTGGTATGTGACACTTAGCATGTGAGGTGTTGCATTCTTAAGCAAAGCTCTACCCTATAAATAGAGGTTGCCTTTGCTCATTCTAAAAGCACCACACTTAAGAGAGAATATTTGAAGGAGTTCAAGTAGTCATCAATCACAGAAAAGCTTGGAGAAAGTTTTTCATACATCCCAGCAAAGACGTAATCGAGGCGAGAGTTTGAGCTTAGGGTTACTCGGCAAGAAGAACTCTTGCAGATTACTTCAAGGCGGGGATTCAATCGGATGCATACTCGTGTGGACGAGCTTGAGGTCATTGTACTATCGGGACTACAAGAATCGTTGGAGAATCGACATAGGTATTCTTCTTACGGTTTCTAGATGCGTGCTTTAATTACTAGATGATTCGACGATCCATTTGTTATTGATATGATCAATTTCTGGATCCGAATTGTTGGAATTCCAATTTTGAATTGAAATATACGATTTGGACCCTCACATCCCGCTGCACCAACATGGATTTGTTTCATAACGTTTTAAACGTTTGGATTAGTTTCATAATGTTTTAAACGTTAGGGTTAAATCGCTAAAAAGGGGAAATGTTTAGATTTGTTTCGTGATGTTTTAAATGATTGGATTTGTTTCATAACGTTTTAAACATTTGGCTTAAATCACTAAAAAAGTGAAACGCTTGGATTTGTTTCATAACGTTTTAAATGTTCGGATTTGTTTCGCAACGTTTTCAACGTTTGGCTTAAACCGCTAAAACGTTTTGCTTAAATCGCTAAAAAGGTGCAACATTAGGATTTGTTTCGTAACAATTTAAACGTTTGGCTTAAATCGCTAAAAAGGCAAAACATTAGGATTTGTTTCGTAACGTTTTAAACGTTTGAAATTGTTTTGTAACGTTTTAAACATTTGCCTTAAATCGCTAAAAAGGTGAAACGTTTGCATTTGTTTCGTAACGCTTTAAAAGTTTTGATTTGTTTCTTAACGTTTTAAACATTTGGATTTGTTTCGTAACGTTTTAAACTTTTGGATTTGTTCCGTAACATTTTAAACGCTTGGATTTGTTCCGTAACGTTTTAAACGTTTGACTTAAATCGCTAAAAAGGTGAAACATTAGGATTTGTTTCGTACCGTTTTAAACGTATGGCTTAAATCGCTAAAAAGGTGAAACATTAGGATTAGTTTCATAACGTTTTATATGTTTGGCTTAAATAGCTAAAAAGGTGAACAATTGAATTTGTTTCGTAACGTTTTAAACATTTGGATTTGTTTAGTAGCGTTTTAAACGTTTGGCTTAAATGACAACGATTTGCTTATTAATATTTTAAATGTGTGGATTAGTTTCGTAATGTATTAAATGTTTGGCTTAAATCGCTAAAAAAGGTGAAACGTTTGGATTTGTTTTATAATGTTGTAAAACATTTGGATATGTTCCGTAACGTTTTAAAAGTTTGGCTTAAATCGCTAATAAGGTAAAACGTTTGGATTTTTTTTGTAACGTTTTAAACGTTTGGATTTGTTTTGTAACGTTTTAAACGTTTGGCTAAAAAGGTGAAACTTTAGGACTTGTTTCGTAATGTTTTAAACGTTTGACTTAAATCACTAAAAAGGTGAAACTTTAGGATTTGTTTCGTAACGTTTTAAACGTTTGGCTTAAATCTCTAAAAGGGGGAAACGTTTGCATTTGTTTCGTAATGTTTTAAACGTTTGGCTTAAATCGCTAAAAAGGTGAAACCCTTGGATCTGTTTCGTAACATTTGTAAACGTTTGGCTTTAATCGGTCAAAATGTGAAACATTTGGTTTTATTTTGTCACGTTTGTAAACGTTTGGCTTAAATCGCTAAAAAGGGGAAACGTTTGGATTTGTTTCATCATGTTTGTATACGTTTGGCTTAAATCACTAAAAATATAAAACGTTTGGATTGGTTTTGTAACGTTTTAAACGTTTGGCTTATATCGCTAAGAAGGTGAAACGTTTTGAGTTGTTTCGTAATGTTTGTAAACGTTTGACTTAAATCGCTTAAAAGGTTAAACATTTGGATTTATTTCGTAATGTTTTTAACGTTTTGATTGGTTTTGTAACGTTTGTAAACGTTTTGTAAACGTTTGGATTTGTTTCATAACGTTTTAAACGTTTGGATTGGTTTCGTAATATTTTAAACGTTTGGCTTAAATCTCTAAAAAGGTTAAACGTTTGCATTTGTTTCTTAATGTTTTAAACATTTGGATTCGTTTCGTAATGTTTTAAACGTTTGGATTTGTTCCGTAACATTTTAAACGTTTGGATTTGTTCCGTAACGTTTTAAACGTTTGACTTAAATAGCTAAAAAGGTGAAACATTAGGATTTGTTTCGTACCGTTCAAACGTATGGCTTAAATTGCTAAAAAGGTGAAACGCTAGGATTAATTTCATAACGTTTTATACGTTTGGCTTAAATAGCTAAAAAGGTGAAACAATTGAATTTGTTTCGTAACGTTTTAAACGTTTAGCTTATATCGCTAAAAAGATGAAACGTTTGGATTTGTTTCGTAAGGTTCGTAAATGTTTGTCTTAAATCGTTAAAAAGGTGAAACATTTGGATTTGTTTCATAACGTTTTAAACGTTTGGATTGGTTTCGTAACGTTTGTAAACGTTTGGCTTAAATCGCTACAAATGTGAAACGTTTGGATTTGTTTCGTAACGTTTGGTTTAAATCGCTAAAAAGGAGTGACATTTGGATTTGTTTAGTAACGTTTTAAAGGTTTGGATTGGTTTCTTAAGGTTTATAAACATTTGGTTTAAATCGCTAAAAAGGGGAAACGTTTGGATTTGTTTCGTAACGTTTGTAAACGTTTAGCTTAAATCGCTAGAAAGGTAAAATGTTTAAATCGCTAAAAAGGTGAAATGTTTAGATTTGTTTTGTATTTAAACAAATGGTTTAAATCGCGAAAAAGGTGAAACCTTTGGATTAGTTTCGAAACATTTTAAAAGTTTGGATTTGTTTCGCAAAGTTTCAAACGTTTGTCTTAAATTGCTAAAAAGGTGAAACATTAGGATTTGTTTAGTAACATTTTAATCGTTTGGATTAGTTAGGTATTGTTTTAAACGTTTTGCTTAAATCACTAAAAAGGTGAAACGTTTGGATTTGTATCGTAACGTTGAAAATGTTTGGATTTGTTTCGTAACGTTATAAATGTTTGGCTTAAATCGCCAATAAGGGGAAATGTTTGGATTTGTTTCGAAACGTTTTAAACTTTGGATTTGTTTTGTAAAGTTTTAAATGTTTGGCTTAAATCGCTAAAAAGGTGAAACATTTGGATTTTTTTGTAACGTTTTAAACGTTTGGCTTAAATCACTAAAAAGGTGAAACGTTAGGATTGGTTTCGTAACATTTTAAACGTTTGGCTTAAATTGCTAAAAAGGGGAAACGTTTGAATATGTTTCGTAACGTTTTAAACGTTTGGCTTAAATTGCTAAAAAGGTGAAACGTTTGGATTTGTTTCGTAACATTTGTAAACGTTTGGCTTAAGTCGCTCAAACTGTGAAACATTTGGTTTTGTTTCGTAACGTTTGTAAATATTTGGCTTAAATCGCTAAAAAGTGGTAACATTTGAATTTGTTTCGTAACATTTGTAAGCATTTGGCTTAAATTTCGTAACGTATTGATTGGTTTCGTAACGTCTGTAAACGATTGGTTTAAATTGCTAAAAAGTTGATACGTTTGGATTTGTTTCGAAACGTTAGTAAATGTTTGGCTTAAATTTCTAAAAGGTAAAACGTTTGGATTTGTTTTGTAACGTTTTAAACGTTTAGATTGGTTTTGTAACGTTTGTAAATGTTTGACTTAAATCTCTAAAAAGGTGAAATGTTTGAATTTGTTTCGTAATGTTTTAAACATTTGACTTATATTGCTAAAAAGGTGAAACGTTTGGATTGGTTTCGTAACGTTTGTAAACATTTGGTTTAAATTGCTAAAAAGGTGAAACGTTTGGTTTTGTTTCGTAATGTTTGTAAACGTTTGGCTTAAATCGCTAAAATATGAAACGTTTGGTTTTGATTCGTAAAGTTTGCATACGTTTGTCTTAAATCGCTAAAAATGTGAAACGTTTGGATTTGTTTCGTAATGTTTGTAAACGTTTGGCTTAAATCGCTAAAAAGGTGAAACGTTTCGATTTGTTTCGTAACGTTTTTAACGTTTGGATTGGTTTCATAATGTTTGTCAACGTTTGGCTTAAATCACTAAAAATGTGAAACGTTTGGATTTGTTTTGTGACGTTTGTAAACGTTTTGCATAAATAGCTAAAAAGGGGAAACATTTGGATTTGTTTCGTAATGTTTTAAACGTTTGTCTTAGACCTTTAAGAAGGTGAAACGTTAGGATTGGTTTCGTAACATTTTAAATGTTTGGCTTAAATTGATAAAAAGGGGAAACATTTGGATTTGTTTCGTAATGTTTTAAACGTTTGGATTGGTTACGTAAGGTTTTAAACATTTGGCTTAAATCGCTAAAAAGGTGAAACGCTAAAAAGGTGAAACGTTTGGTTTTGTTTCGTAACGTTTGTAAACGTATGGATTAAATCGCTAAAAAGGGGAAATGTTTATATTTGTTTCGTGACGTTTTAAATGATGGGATTTGTTTCGTAACGTTTTAAACGTTTGGCTTAAATCACTAAAAAGGTGAAACGTTTTGATTTGTTTCGTAACGCTTTAAACGTTCGGATTTGTTTCGTAACGCTTTAAATATTTGGCTTAAACCGATAAAAAGGTGAAACATTAGGATTTGTTTTGTAACGTTTTAAAGATTTTGCTTAAACCGCTAAAAAGGTGAAACGTTAGGATTTGTTTTGTAACGTTTTAAACGTTTGGCTTAAATCGCTAAAAAGGTGCAACGTTAGGATTTGTTTCGTAACGTTTTAAACGTTTAGCTTAAATCGCTAATAAGGCAAAACGTTAGGATTTTTTTCGTAACGTTTTAAATGTTTGAATCTGTTTTGTAACGTTTTAAACGTTTGACTTAAATCGTTAAAAAGGTAAAACGTTTGCATTTGTTTCGTAACGCTTTAAAAGTTTGGATTTGTTTCTTAACGTTTTAAACATTTGGATTTGTTTCGTAACGTTCTAAACGTTTGGATTTGTTCCTTAACGTTTTAAACGTTTGAATTAAATCGCTAAAAAGGTGAAACATTAGGATTTGTTTCGTAACGTTTGTAAACGTTTGGCTTCAATCGCTATAAAGGGGAAACGTTTGGATAGGTTTCGTAACGTTTGAAAATCTTTATGAAACAAAGCCAAACGTTTCCCATTTTTAAGCCAAACGTTTACAAACTTTAAAAAACAAATCCAAAAGTTTGTAAACGTTTGGATTAAATGGATAAAAAGGTGAAACGTTTTGTTTTGTTTCGTAACGTTTGTATACATTTGGCTTAATTGGCTAAAAAGATGAAACGTTTGGATTTGTGTCGTAATGTTTGTTAATGTTTGGCTTAAATCCCTATGAATTTGAAACGTTTGGATTTGTTTTGTAACGTTTGTAAACATTTGGTTTCAATCGCTAAAAAGGAGAAATTACGAAAACAAATCCAAACGTTTCACCCTTTTAGTGATTTAATCTAAAATAGTTTCAAACGTTACAAAATCAATCCAAACGTTTTGATTGTTTTGTAACGTTAGTAAACGTTTGTCTTAAATCGCTAAAAAGGGGAAACGTTTGGTTTTGTTTCGTAACATTTGTAAACGTTTGGCTTAAATTTGTAAAAAGGTGATACATTTCGATTGGTTTCGTAACGTTTGTAAATGTTTCGCTTATGTCATTAAAAAGGGGAAACGTTTGGACTTGTTTCAGAATGTTTTAAATATTTGGCATAAATTGCCAAAAAAATGAAACGTTTGGATTAGTTTCGTAACGTTTGTAAACGTTTGGCTTAAATCGCTAAAAAAGTGAAGTGTATGGATTTATTTCGTAACGTTTGTAAACGTTTTGCTTAAATCGCTAAAAAGGTGTAACGTTTGGATTTGTTTTGTAACGTTTGTAAACTTTTGGCTTAATTCGCTAAATAGGTGAAACGTTTGGATTTGTTTGGTAACGTTTTAAACGTTTGGATTTGTTTCGTAACGTTTGTAAACGTTTGGCAACAATCGCTAAAAAAGGTGAAACGTATGGATTTGTTTCATAACGTTTTAAACGTTTCAATTATCTCGTAACGTTTGTAAAAGGCTGGCTTAAATTACTAAAAAGGTGAAACATTTGAATTTGTTTCGTAGCGTTTTAAACGTTTGGCTATGTTTCATAACGTTTGTAAACGTTTGACTTAAATGACTAAAAAGAAGAAATGTTTGGCTTTGTTTCGTAACGTTTGGCTTCAATCGCTAAAAAGGTGAAACGTATAAATTTGTTTTAAAACGTTTTAAACCTTTGGATTGGTTTCTTAACGTTTTAAATGTTTGGCTTAAATCGCGAAAAAGGTGAAACATTTGGATTCTTTTCGTAACGTTTGTAAACGTTTGGCATAAATCGCCAAAAAGGTGGAATGTTAGGATTTGTTTCGCAACGTTTTAAACGTTTGGATTAGTTTGGTAACGTTTTAAACGTTTGGCTTAAATCGGTAAAAAGGGGAAACCTTTGTATTTCTTTCGTAACGTTTTGAACGTTTGTATTTGTTTCGTAATATTTTAAACGTTTGGCTTAAATCGCTAAACAGTAAAACCTTAGGATTTGTTTCGTAACAATTTAAACGTTTGGCTTAAATTGCTAAAAAGGTGAAACGTTAGGATTTATTTCGTAACGTTTTAAACGTTTGAATTTGTTTCGTAACGTTTTAAACGTTTGGCTTATATTGCTAAAAAGTAGACACGTTTGGATTTGTTTCGTAACGTTTTAAACGTTTGGAATAATTTCATAACGTTTTAAACGTTTGGGTTAAATCGCTAAAAAGGGGAAATGTTTAGATTTGTTTCGTGACGTTTTAAATGATTGGATTTGTTTCATAACGTTTTAAACGTTTGGCTTAAATCACTAAAAAGGTGAAACGTTTGGATTTGTTTCGTAATGTTTTATACATTCGGATTTGTTTCTCAACGTTTTAAACGTTTGGCTTAAACAACTAAAAAGGTGAAACGTTAGGATTTGTTTTGTAACGTTTTAAACGTTTGGATATGTTTCGTAACGTTTTAAATGTTTGGCTTAAATCGCTAATAAGGTAAAACGTTTGCAGTTTTTTTGTATCGTTTTAAACATTTGGATTTATTTTATAACGTCTTACACGTTTGGCTTAAATCGCTAAAAAGGTGAAACTTTAGGATTTGTTTCGTAATGTTTTAAACGTTTGGCTTAAATCACTAAAAAGGTGAAAATTTAGGATTTGTTTCGTAACGTTTTAAACGTTTGGCTTAAATCTCTAAAAAGGGGAAACATTTGAATTTGTTTCGTAACGTTTGAAACGTTTGGCTTAAATAGCTAAAAAGGTGAAACCCTTGGATTTGTTTCGTAATGTTTGGCTTATATCGGTAAAAATGTAAAACATTTGGTTTTGTTTCGTAATGTTTGTTAACGTTTGGCTTAAATTGCTAAAAATGTGAAATGTTTGGATTGGTTTTGTAACGTTTTATACGTTTGGCTTAAATCGCTAAAATGGTGAAACGTTTTGATTTGTTTCGTAATGAATGTAAATGTTTGGCTTAAGTCGCTAAAAAGGTTAAACATTTGGATTTTTTTCGTAATGTTTTAAACGTTTTGATTGGTTTTTTAACGTTTGTAAACGTTTGGATTTGTTTCATAACGTTTTAAACGTTTGGATTGGTTTCGTAACGTTTTAAACGTTTGGCTTTATTCTCTAAAAATGTTAGGATTTGTTTCGTAACGTTTGTAAATGTTTGGCTTAAATCGCTAAAAAGGGGAAACATTAGGATTTGTTCCGTAACGTTTTAATTGGACGAAGAAAACGATGATTATGCAAATCTTATGTGTAACAAATTGAATTGGACTTTCTAATATATTAAAAGCATGGGCTTTTCATGTTACAAGAAAAGAAAATGGGCCTAGTTACGTGGATAATAAAAAAATAAGGCATGGGGTTTTTATTTTGCATGCATGGATTCTATCCATTTATTTATTTTTTTCCTTTTCTTCTCTTTCTTTTAATATTTAATAATACAAAACAAACACGAATCGAACCACAATCGAATCAACGAACGACTCAAATAAAATTTAATAAAAATATTTAATAATAATAACAATAAATTGCCTAAACCTCGACGGAATGCAAAATTAAAATAAAAATTTAAAAATAATTTAAAAATAATAAAAAAAATACGGGATATTACATTCTCCCCAACTTATTAAAAATTCGTCCTCAAATTTAAAACGCAACTAAAAAATAACCATAACAACACACCAAGTACACAAACAATTAACTAGAAACACATAAGCAACGATACATGTACCTCAATTAAAGGGGAAAGGATAACGTTTCCGCATATCAGACTCCGTCTCCCAAGTGTACTCCTCAACAAAATGATTCAGCCACATAACTTTAACCATCAGAATCTCCTTGTTCTGCAACCTACGCAAAATCACATGTGAAGGACCTGAGATGCACTTCCTCAACATATAAACATGAAACGAAGGATGTACTAAAGATATGTCTGACTGCAGAACCAGACAATAAACCACATCTCCAATCCTCTCTGAAATCTCGTAAGGACCAACATACCTGTAATACCCCGTAAATTTTGATTAAAACTTTACGGGAAGTTTTAGTACAATTAGGATCGTTTTCGGTTTCGATGTTTCGATTGTGGTTCGAGTAAAATTGGTTTGGTTTAAAAGTTTTAATTATTAGGTTTTTTTAAAAAAAAAAGAAAAAAAATAGAAATTAGTGGATTCCCGTTCGAGAATTATGATTCTCAAACGAGAATCACACTTTCCAGGCCTGGTCTCGTACGAGACCAGGTGGTTCTCGAACGAGAACCAATCCCAAAAGGGCTGTTCTCGTTCGAGAACATAGCAGGCCATGGAGGCCTTGTGTCCGGCCCTTTTCCAACCCGTTTTCGACCTAGTTCCTCTCGATATTTAAGATCGATTTCTAAACAGAAAACCTACATCACACTTCCCTTTAACCCTAGCCGTCTTCCTCTTGCTCGTTTGCTGAGAAACGAAATAGTTATTGTCCTTCAAAGGTCGTTGTTCCGGTAAGCTTCATAATTCAATTGTTTTCAGTTTTAACGTATGAACGGCATTCCGTAAATTGATTCGTTCTCCTTCGTTTCTTGATCGAATCTAGTTCAGTTTTGTCGATGAGATTGTAGACACACGCCTCTTCAATTCCCATCTTTATTTTTGCCAAAACGGTACGTAATTCTATACGATATAGTCGCCGCCGTTTCATCGAAATTTCACGTAGTGTTTTCTGTGTTGCATTCAAGCTACTGCCGTTTTGTTCTTTGCTTTTCGCTTTGAATCTTTGATATTCATGATTATGAATCTCTTGGCATGTGTGGTCGTCTTTGGGTTAAGCTTTCGGGTTAAGATTGTTCCATCGATTCCGGCGTATAATTCGTTAACTTCAAATCCGTTTTTCATGTTACTGTTACATGGTTTATGATTCTAGTTGTTGTTGGGTTAGGTGTTGCTGCTGTCACGACCCATTTTCATGAATCGCGACCGGCGCTAGGGTATGGGTAATGTAGTATCGAAACCCGTAGCTAGCCTTCTTTAAACATACAATTCAATTATACCTGCAGAAAACCAATGCTCGGGGGCAATCGAGACTTCAGCCTAAATCTAGCAGTTATAATATTCATCAGTTAATATAACATGCTTATCCAATTCCGAGTCTAAAATAGATTTATCATAAACCCAAGTAAATGATATAACATGCCAAAGCAATAAAACCAGTCGAACCAATCCGACAAAGATATAATAACAATAAAGACGTCTAGTTACTACTGCGGTCTAAGAATAAAACAGTTTTACAGTTTTACTAAAATAAATGGAACCTCCGAGGAAAAGTAAATGCGGAGATCACCAGACTCTCTCAGATCATAACCCTGGGGAAAATTGGGAAAACAACGGGGTCAGATATACTGAGATGAGTTTATACTACTATCTACATTTATTAAGTGGAAAACCTTTAAAACCATTTAAAACGTTTAAATACGATATTACGAATAATAGTTGGAACCCTAATCCACAATTCTAAATAAAAAACATAATCCAACAGGTCTGGTCCCGAGAGCTGAGCTACACCGAGTTACCACTGACCACACTTATACCAGAGTCCCGAGAGCCGAGCTACACCGAGTTACTCTACTTGGTCCCGAGAGCTATGCTCACACCGAGTTACCACATTACCATAATTACCTTTCCCAGATCATTACCGGTGCGCACGCAGTCCTAATGATGCCCATTAGGTAGCATGTTCCAACTAGAAGCCATAATATAAAAACAGTTCGAAATATACGTACAGTATATATATTTAATATTAAAATAACAATTTACTTAATAAAGCGGTAAATAGTAAGTACAAACTCACTGCTTGCTAATCCACGTGAATACCGGCAAGCAACTAATCCTGATTCGCCTCCGGAGCACGAACAATAGACGGGTCTAGACAAATAAAATAATTATTAAAAACAGACCCTAACTCTAGAGAGTACTAGACACCACATAGGACTAGCACGATTAACACGTCGGAAATAAACAAGCCAGAACACACCAAAAATACCCATTAGGTAATAAAGCCCAATTAATATAAGTCTATTGAGTTCTTGCTTAAAACCAATTTGTAAATATTATTTAATAATCTTTAGATAATAATTAATTTCCAAATAGTGGGTTAGCCGAGTTATCATTAACTACCAAGCTAACCTCACTTGTCAGGTGACCCAAGCCTAACCCGACTCAAAACGTTTATCAAATATAAACCCGAGTTTATATTAATAAAAATAAATTCGTAAAACAATAGTCCATTTTAAAAGCGGAACTCAATAACTTCAAAATCAAGTAACCCAAGTTACAACCCAAAATCTAGCCATTTTAAGTTTATAAATGTTTAGGGACTAAATTGCACTTTAGCCAATTAGGGACTAAACTGTACTTTTGCCAATTAGGGACTAAATTGTACTTTAGCCAATTTGATATCCAAAAGTCAATTTAATTGCTTTTGTTTATAATTAAAAACAAAATATAAAGTTACTAACCAAAAACTTAGTTAAATAAGTTTTTAAAACATTTAGGGGCTAAATTGTAATTTAGCCAATTTCGTGCCAAATTGAAATTCGAATTTAATATAATTACCCGAATAATTATATTGACTAAAATTATAAAAATATCGTTTATAAGATGTCAAATGTAATTTATAATTAACTTTAAGTTATTAACAAAATAAAAGTAACTTAAAGGACTAATTAAATACAAACCAAAACAATTGGTGACCAAAGTGGCCCTTATGCCATCTTCTCCAAACTTGAGCAGAACATGATACTGCCGTCTATTTCAAATTGAAATAATTAAAAACCATAGCTAAAACTCATACAATTTCTTACCATCAAGTTAGACATAGAACACATCTCATGATTCTTACAACATAAGCTAACAAACCCATAATCAACGTTTCAAGAACAGAACAAAAAAGAACAATACGAAGAACAACACGGCGGCAACATATACAATTTGTTATATGAGAAATGACGATGGAAGCAATCTCAAACTGGAGAGTAAATTAGGTTTTTAAAGGTGGCTAGGGTTTGCTTGTAGTGTGGAGAGTAAATTAGGTTAAAAGTTAGGTTTTTAAAGGCTTCGGAAATGAAAATAATGGAGCCCGAAGGTACCCCCTCCGTCGGTTTAAAGCTGGTCTCAAACGAGACCAGCAAAAAGCCTTGGTTCCCGTTCGAGAACCAAGTTCTCGAACGAGAACTGGGCTTTTCAACACAGGTCTCGTTCGAGACCTGTGTTGAACGAATGGCCCTTGGCCAAAATAACTTGGTTCTCGTTCGAGAATCTGGATTCTCGAACGAGAATTGAAGTTTTACGAACGGGAATTGGCTTGAGCCAATTCCCTTGGGCCGAACTTGTTGGTTTGGTTTATTTGGGCCCAAACACAACTAACCCAACCTCAATTCAACACGAAACGAACTACTAAATCTTAATTTAGCATCGAACATCACTGGAAGTTCGTCGGAAATTATTAAAAAAATTTACAAGTTATTACATTCTCCCCAACTAATTAAAAATTTCGTCCTCGAATTTAACACGATAAGCAATTCACATCAGAACAACACGTAACACAATTAAAAATTCATAAAATCACAGAAAATCAAGATATTTCACCTAACGGAAAAAGAAAAGGATAGCGATTCCGCATATCCGACTCGGTCTCCCAAGTACACTCCTCTACAGAATGGTTGCGCCAGAGAACTTTGACCATCGGATTCTCCTTGTTCCGCAATTTACGCACCTGCGTATCAACAATCTCAACTGGCTGTTCCTCATAGGACAGCTCCTGGTCAAACTCAACACTCTGAGGCACAATCACGTGCGAAGGATCAGAAATGCACTTTTTCAACATAGAAACGTGAAACACAGGATGTACTAACGACATGTCTGGCGGTAGAACCAGACGATAATTCACAGCTCCAATCCTCTCCGAAATCTCATAAGGACCAACATACCTCGGCGCCAACTTTCCCTTGACACCAAGACGAACCACGCCTTTCATAGGCGAAACCCGAAGAAACACGAAATCACCAACATGAAACTCAATGTCTTTCCTTTTCGGATCAGCATAACTCTTATGCCGACTAAAAGTAGTCTCTAACCTCCGTTTGATCAACGGTACCTTCTCTGAGGTAATCTGAATAATCTCCGCTCCCGAGAGTTTACGCTCTCCGACCTCCTCCCAACAGATAGGAGATCTACACTTGCGCCCGTACAAAGACTCATACGGCGCCATCTCGATACTCGCGTGGTAACTGTTGTTATAAGAAAACTCAATCAACGGCAAATGAGTATCCTATCTACCCTGAAAATCGAGAACACACATCCTGAGCATATCCTCCAACGTCTGAATAGTCCACTCAGACTGACCGTCAGTCTGAGGATGAAAAGCTGTACTGAAATCCAATCGAGAACCCAAGGATTCCTGTAACGCTTTCCAGAACCTCGAAGTAAACACAGAACCTCTGTCTGAAACAATAGAAACCAGTACACCATGCAGACTGACAATCCTGTCGATGTACAACTGAGCCAACCTCGAAGCGGTATACGAAACCTTAATCGGAAGGAAATGAGCTGACTTGGTCATACGGTCAACTATAACCCAGATGGAATCGTACCCCTGTCGAGTACGTGGTAAACCAACCACAAAATCCATAGCAATCCGCTTCCACTTCCACTCTGGAATAGGTAGTGGCTGCAGATAGCCAAAAGGTCTCTGATGCTCCAGCTTCACCTGCTGGCACGTCAAACACTTAGAAACATACTCAGCGACATTCTTCTTCATCCCGCTCCACCAGTAGGTACCCTTAAGATCATGGTACATCTTAGTAGAACCCGGATGAACACTATAAGCAGACTTGTGCGCTTCCTCCAGAATCTGGTCCCTCAAACCATCTGAATCCGGAACACACAATCTCGAACCATGTCTCAGAACACCATCCACAAAAATAAACTCAGAATTACCGTCCTGCTGAACCTCCTCAATAATCTGTTTCAACTGTGGATCCTCAGCTTGTAAAGCTTTGATCTGATCAATCAAAACGGGTTGCACTTGCAACTGTGCTAACAAACAACCAGCCTGAGAAATCTGAAATCCATAGCCTGAAGCTATCAAACTGTGCCACTCCCTTACCATGGGTCTACGCCCAATTTCAGAAATATGAGCCAAACTACCTGAAGACTTGCGACTCAGCGCATCGGCTACCACATTAGCTTTACCAGGATGGTACTGAATAGTACAGTCGTAGTCTTTCAGCAACTCTAACCACCTCCTCTGTCTCAAGTTCAATTCTCTCTGATCAAAGATATATTTCAGACTCTTATGATCAGTGAAAATCTCACAAGTAGCACCATATAAATAATGCCTCCAGATTTTCAGCGCAAAAACCACAGCTGCCAACTCTAAATCATGAGTAGGGTAATTCACCTCATGCTTCTTCAACTGTCTGGAAGCATAGGCAATCACCTGTCCATGTTGCATCAGAACGCAACCCAAACCAATCCGAGACGCATCACAATACACTGTGAAACCGTCAATGCCAGAAGGCAATGCCAAAACCGGAGCTGTAGTCAAAATCTCTTTAAGCTTCTCAAAGCTCGCCTCGCACTTGTCAGTCCACTCAAACTTGACACCCTTCTGTGTCAGTTTAGTCAAAGGTGCAGATATTCTGGAGAAATCTTGCACGAACCGACGATAGTAGCCAGGTAAACCTAGAAAACTTCTGATCTCGGTAACTGACCTTGGCCTCTGCCAATCCATAACCGCCTCAATCTTCTTCGGGTCAACCTTGATCCCATCTTTCAACACCACGTGTCCTAGAAAGGTAACCTGATCCAACCAGAACTCACATTTTGAGAACTTAGCGTACAACTGATGCTCACGCAACGTCTGTAGTATAGTCCTCAAATGGTAAGCATGCTCCTCCTCACTCCGAGAATAGATCAAAATGTCATCAATGAAGACGATAACAAATTGATCCAAAAACAGCTTGAACACTCTGTTCATCATATCCATAAACGCTGCTGGTGCGTTCGTCAGACCAAAGGACATGACCAGAAACTCAAAATGTCCATAACGAGTCCAAAAAGCAGTCTTAGGCACATCTGCATCACGGATCCGTAGCTGATGATACCCAGACCTCAAATCAATCTTGGAAAAACACTTCGCACCCTGCAACTGGTCAAACAGATCATCGATGCGAGGAAGAGGATATCTGTTCTTGACAGTAGCCTTATTCAACTGTCTGTAGTCGATACACAGCCGAAAGGAACCGTCTTTCTTCTTTACAAACAGAACTGGAGCACCCCACGGAGAAGTACTCGGTCTGATGAACCCGCTATCCAACAACTCTTGTAACTGGTCCTTCAACTCCTTCAGCTCTGCAGGAGCCATCCGATACGGCGGTATCGAAATCGGAGCTGTACCATAAACCACATCAATGCAAAACTCAATATCACGATCAGGTGGTAATCCAGGCAATTCCTCTGGAAACACATCAGTGAACTCATTCACTATCGGAACACTATGCATATCACCACTACTAGTCTCCAAATCACGAACCACAGCAAGAAAACCCTGGCAACCCTTGCCTAACATCCGCTTCGCCTTGATGGCGGAAATCAGATTCTTAGGTGTCTCCGCCTTTTCTCCCTGAAAGGAAAAAGGTAGATCACCCGGAATCCAAAACTCAACTGACTTCCCTCGACAGTCAATAGAAGCATAATGGCGCGACAGCCAATCCATCCCCAAGATGACATCAAAAGAAAGAACGTCAAGCACAATCAAATCAGCACATAATTCTCTACCCTGAATAACCACTGGACAAGAAGGATAAACGACGTCCACTATTACACCTTCAGACATAGGTGTAGACACAGCTATGGGTTCACTCAAAACAGATGGTGCAATACCCAATTTCCCAGCAAAACATGTAGATACAAACGAATGGGTTGCACCCGCATCAAATAACACTAAAGCATCTATAAAAGAAATCGGAATGGTACCTTGCACCACAGCATTTTATGCACGCGCATCCTGAGGAGTAAGTGCGAACACTCTAGCCTGACCCTGCGGCTGCTGCTGCGAACTCTGTCCAGTACCATAACCGTTGGAACCTCTACCGCCGTTACCACGGCAACCAAACCCTCTGCCACCAGAACCACGGCCCCGCTGGCCACCAAAAGATGCTGCAGGTTGAGAGTACCCTACAGACTGTGAAAACGCAGGTCTCTGCTGCTGATAAGAAGACTGCGCCACACTGGAGTTAGACATCTGCTGCCCAGATGTCGGATACTCCCTGGAAAAATGACCCGGCTGGCCACAAGTAAAACAACCTCCAGGAGCTAACTGACACTGACCATAGTGCCTGCGTCTGCAATTCTGGCAGAACGGAATGTTCGATCCACCACTGTGCCCGCGTCCTGAACCACGGTTGCTTCCACTGCTACTGGAACTGTACGGAGAACTCCTAGTACTATGCCTCCCCTTGTTGTGCGTCCGACGACTCCCCCTGTTGGCCTGAGAAGAGCCGCTGTAGTAGTTCCCACTACCATGCTGCGCTGGGGCCTGTTGCCCCCCACTTGGAAGATCACTCTTTCCCTTTTGATTCTGGAACGGGTCAGAGATCGTCCCAAACTGAACCATCGAATTCTCCATCCGCCGCGCACTATCCACTAACTGGGCAAACTCCATGTTTGTCCCTATCAGCAAAGGGAGAAACTCCGAGCCTAAACCCCTAATATAACGGTCGTTCACTCGCTCTTGATCACCCTGTAGATCTGTAGCAAACCGCCCCAAACGTACAAACTCAGTAGTGTAGTCTGTCACTGATCTATCCCCCTTCTTCAAATTTAGCAGCTTTTCTCTGAAACTCTCAGTAACAGAGAAGGGTAGATAGTAACCTCTGAACCTGATCACAAAATCAGCCCAAGACAAAGTATCCATAACTGGCCTGATGTTATCACGATACCAGTCCTTAGCTGGACCCTTCAGCGACATCTCCACAAGCATCACTGATTGACGATCAGAAGCTTGAATCCTCTGACTGTTGTACTCAAATTCCTACAAAAAGTCAAGAGCATCCCCAATACTATCAAAAGAAGTCGGATTCAACTTCAAGTAGATCATCACCAACTCTCTGTCTGTTGGAATGTGACCGACACTAGCAAGTCCACCAATACCAGCTACAACACCAGTCTGAGGTTGTTGTTGCTGCGCTAGCTGACCCAGTACAGTACACTGATTCTGCAGAAGAGCCTGATTGTTCTGCATCTCGACAATCCCAGCCAAGAAGGTAGTGAAGTCGAACGCAGGGGCGGAACTACGTTAAGGCTAGGGTAGGCTTAAGCCCGGGTTGCCGTCGGAAATTTGAAGGTTAGAGGCTTGAAGGGAAGAAGGCGTCGCGTGGTGAAATTTCAGGCTCCTTACTGTTTCAGCCATGGCTGCGGCTACTTGTTAGAGGAAGAAAGAAGGAAGCGAAAAAAAAGCTGACTTGTTTTTAGGTTAAAAAGAAACGTTGTCGTTCCATTTAATTTTTAATTATGGGACATTTTGGCCCTTTTCTATCTTAAGAATAATATGGAGATGGGCTACATGGCCTTTTTTTCTTGTAAAGTAGTCATATTTGGCCTTTTATCTTAAAGAATAGTAAGAATATCCGTTATATGTGGATAAAAATAAAAGAATTCGTAATATGGCCTTTATTTTTTGTAACGTAGTTCTATTTGACCCTTATATTTTAAAAAACAGCCATATAAGTATATAACTTATGCAAATTCATTTTCCTCCAATACCACATATTAAAGGAGAATTAATTTTTCAATTTCAAACCAGCTCAACAATTCTCAAATTAACCCATCAATTTTCAAATCATCAAGTCTCGATTAAATTATAAATATTTTTAACTTTTTACAATTTTTTGTAATTTTTTAATCTAATTTTAAATTCTTTAACCTAAATATCTCTAATAAATGCAATAAAAAATTGCTAATTCTAATAATCCTCTGATCATTTTCTTTCTAAAATTAATCTACTTTCAATTTTGAATAAGTTTATTTTTATTTGTGTTTATTTATGTAAATTAATTTAGTCATGAAAAGTGAAAAAAATTAATTAGAATACAACAAGTGATTATTTTTTTTATTTTTATCTTTTCTATAATTTATTTTATTTTATTAATTGATGAATTTCGTTAATGGATGTTTTATGAATATTTAAAAAATGTCTTAATGAAACTATTCAAATTAGTTTGGAAGGATATTGTAATATTTACTATTTTCTTTTATTAATATAATTTTGTTGCAAAATGATGTTTTATATTTATCATTTATATGTGGTTTAGTCTGGGGTGTAAACGAGTCGAGTCGAGTTAAGTCGAGTATTGAGAAGACTGAGATTGACTTGGTTATTTTCGAGTCGAGTTTTTAGTTTATGTATCGAATATTTCTCGAGTTTAACGAGTTTAATCGAGTTTCATTTTATTTAATAAAATTTAAATCAAAATTAAATTATTTAATAATTTAATAATTTAAATACTATATTCCTTTTTATATATAAACAAATTTAAATTATATGTTTTATATTTATTTTTAATAAAATATATTAAATATTTAAGGTTTAAAATTAAAAAATAATATATCAAACAGACCATATAAATATATAAACGAGTTTATTCGCGGGTTTTCGAGTCGAATATCACTAAAATTAAGATTGACTAAGTTACACCTCTAGTTTAGCCCGGGCTGAAAAGAATTTCTGGTTCCGCCACTGTGCTTGCATGTTTGGTGCATGTTGCACCTCTGGTGCCTGCTGCACATTCGGTGCCTGAACACCTGCTGCACCATGTCCTCTAGCTCCACCTCTACCAGCACCAGCTCCTCTGCCTCTACCAGCACCTCTACCTCTGCCAGCACCTCCACCTCGACCACGTCCAGCATTAGCCTGAACTGGTGGTACGTTCTGATCGACTTCCATGGAAATCGCATCATCAGCCACAGCTTCTTGCTCTGCCGCAGCACGAGCACGAGTACAAACAACATTGTCCATATCCTAAGGATTGAACAAAAATAATATAAATAACACATAATTCATACCCAAGTATGAAACAAAAAAATTAATTATTAGGATTTCCCGAGAAATCAACAGCAATAAATTACTCACCCAAGTGAAATAGCATTAACAATTAACAACATCAAATCTACAAATAATGACTGACTCGACGCAATCCTATTGGTATAGGCAGAATGTTTTAAAATCAAAAGATGACGTTTTAAAAGACATGACAGAAACCTATATCCGCAGTAGTTCCTAAGACACAACGATACTTAACAGAGTAAACACATAGCAAGCAATGGCCTTGGTTTGAAACCAAAGCTCTGATACCAAGTCTGTCACGACCCATTTTCATGAATCGCGACCGGCGCTAGGGTATGGGTAATGTAGTTCCGAAACCCGTAGCTAGCCTTCTTTAAACATACAATTCAATTATACCTGCAGAAAACCAATGCTCGGAGGCAATCGAGACTTCAGCCTAAATCTAGCAGTTATAATATTCATCAGTTAATATAACATGCTTATCCAATTCCGAGTCTAAAATAGATTTATCATAAACCCAAGTAAATGATATAATATGCCAAAGCAATAAAACCAGTCGAACCAATCCGATAAAGATATAATAACAATAAAGACGTCTAGTTACTACTGCGGTCTAAGAATAAAACAGTTTTACAATTTTACTAAAATAAATGGAACCTCCGAGGAAAAGTAAATGCGGAGATCACCAGACTCTCTCAGATCATAACCCTGGGGAAAATTGGGAAAACAACGGGGTCAGATATACTGAGATGAGTTTATACCACTATCTACATTTATTAAGTGGAAAACCGTTTAAAACGTTTAAATACGATATTACGAATAATAGTTGGAACCCTAATCCACAATTCTAAATAAAAAACATAATCCAACAGGTCTGGTCCCGAGAGCTGAGCTACACCGAGTTACCACTGACCACACTTATACCAGAGTCCCGAGAGCCGAGCTACACCGAGTTACTCTACTTGGTGCCGAGAGCTATGCTCACACCGAGTTACCACATTACCATAATTACCTTTCCCAGATCATTACCGGTGCGCACGCAGTCCTAATGATGCCCATTAGGTAGCATGTTCCAACTAGAAGCCATAATATAAAAACAGTTCGAAATATACGTACAGTATATATATTTAATATTAAAATAACAATTTACTTAATAAAGCGGTAAATAGCAAGTACAAACTCACTGCTTGCTAATCCACGTGAATACCGGCAAGCAACTAATCCTGATTCGCCTCCGGAGCACGAACAATAGACGGGTCTAGACAAATAAAATAATTATTAAAAACAGACCCTAACTCTAGAGAGTACTAGACACCACATAGGACTAGCACGATTAACACGTCGGAAATAAACAAGCCAGAACACACCAAAAATACCCATTAGGTAATAAAGCCCAATTAATATAAGTCTATTGAGTTCTTGCTTAAAACCAATTTGTAAATATTATTTAATAATCTTTAGATAATAATTAATTTCCAAATAGTGGGTTAGCCGAGTTATCATTAACTACCAAGCTAACCTCACTTGTCAAGTGACCCAAGCCTAACCCGACTCAAAACGTTTATCAAATATAAACCCGAGTTTATATTAATAAAAATAAATTCGTAAAACAATAGTCCATTTTAAAAGCGGAACTCAATAACTTCAAAATCAAGTAACCCAAGTTACAACCCAAAATCTAGCCATTTTAAGTTTATAAATGTTTAGGGACTAAATTGCACTTTAGCCAATTAGGGACTAAACTGTACTTTTGCCAATTAGGGACTAAATTGTACTTTAGCCAATTTGATATCCAAAAGTCAATTTAATTGCTTTTGTTTATAATTAAAAACAAAATATAAAGTTACTAACCAAAAACTTAGTTAAATAAGTTTTTAAAACATTTAGGGGCTAAATTGTAATTTAGCCAATTTCGTGCCAAATTGAAATTCGAATTTAATATAATTACCCGAATAATTTTATTGACATGTAATTTATAATTAACTTTAAGTTATTAACAAAATAAAAGTAACTTAAAGGACTAATTAAATACAAACCAAAACAATTGGTGACCAAAGTGGCCCTTATGCCATCTTCTCCAAACTTGAGCAGAACATGATACTGCCGTCTATTTCAAATTGAAATAATTAAAAACCATAGCTAAAACTCATACAATTTCTTACCATCAAGTTAGACATAGAACACATCTCATGATTCTTACAACATAAGCTAACAAACCCATAATCAACGTTTCAAGAACAGAACCAAAAAGAACAATACGAAGAACAACACGGCGGCAACATATACAATTTGTTATATGAGAAATGACGATGGAAGCAATCTCAAACTGGAGACCAAATTATTCACAACCAATATACAAGAGATTGGTAATCATACATCAATCAAAACATGGCCAAAAGAGAGGAAGCATTCGGCAGTAACCCATGCCAAACAATAACAGTTAAAGCATCTCTAAAACGGAAACCGTACGGCGAATGGAAACGAGGTCGATCACGTACCATTCAACGAAAACGAGGTGGGGAATCGAAGGCACGCGAGTCTAGAACGTCGGGAAACAAACGGTTTCAATTTCGATCTAGAAACGAGAGAGAACGAACCAAATTACGTACTGCAGTTCAAAACGTTAAACTGAAATCAAAAGGAATAAGAAGCTTACCGGATCAGCAAGTTTTGAGGGGAGATTTCAGCAACAAATCTTAATGAAAATGAGTGTTAAAGGTGGCTAGGGTTTGCTTGTAGTGTGGAGAGTAAATTAGGTTAAAAGTTAGGTTTTTAAAGGCTTCGGAAATGAAAATAATGGAGCCCGAAGGTACCCCCTCCGTCGGTTTAAAGCTGGTCTCAAACGAGACCAGCAAAAAGCCTTGGTTCCCGTTCGAGAACCAAGTTCTCGAACGAGAACTGGGCTTTTCAACACAGGTCTCGTTCGAGACCTGTGTTGAACGAATGGCCCTTGGCCAAAATAACTTGGTTCTCGTTCGAGAATCTAGATTCTCGAACGAGAACTGAAGTTTTACGAACGGGAATTGGCTTGAGCCAATTCCCTTGGGACGAACTTGTTGGTTTGGTTTATTTGGGCCCAAACACAACTAACCCAACCTCAATTCAACACGAAACGAACTACTAAATCTTAATTTAGCATCGAACATCACCGGAAGTTTGTCGGAAATTATTAAAAAAATTTACAGGTTATTACAGCTGCCATGTTTGAGCAGAAGCTCTAGTCTTGAATTCAAAAAAAAAAAACAATGGATTACAATTGCTTGAGTTTGTTTCATGATTAGGTTAGCTTAAATCATAAGTTATATATTTCAATGGTGTTTCTTGGTTTGCCGTATGGCGGGGATGAACTTTGGTTTGAATAAGAAAGATGGCCAATTGGACAATATGGTCACTAAATGTTGTTACTTGAATCTTTTGAATCCCTCAAGTTGTGTTATCTATTATTATTGTTTTAAATTTAAACTTTTAAATTAAGAATGGATTTATAAACTAGTAAAATGTAATCGATAAGTATTTTACAACTTAAGTTATAATTACTCGGGTAATTATATTACATTTTGAATAATATGCCAATTTGGCTAATTTACAATTTAGTCCCTAAAGTTTCTAAAAGGTTATTCAAGTTAAGTTTATCTATTGGATAACTTTTAAACTTTTGTTTGAATTATAAATTAGTAAATTGTGAATGAATAATTAATTTGATTTCGTATATCGAAGTGGCTAAAGTACAATTTAGTCCCTTAGTGGCTAAAATACAATTTAGTCCCTAAACTTTATAAGGCTTATATGATCAAGTTTTCGGGTTGTAACTTAGGTTACTTAATTTTCAAGATATTGAATTCCACTTTAAAATGGAAAATTATTTATTAAAGTATTTTAAGTTATAAACTCGGGTTTATAAATTTAATAAGTTTTATTTGGGTTAGACTGTGGTCGCCCGACAAGTGGGAAGAAGCTTGGTAGTTTTAAATAACTCGGCTGACTCACTAATACGGATTTTAACTTGGGTTTATTTAAATTATTTTTACGAATCATTCTAAATATATTTACATGATTTGTATGTACTTAATAACTTGGGTTATTTTTGGAATGCATTTAATATAGATGTTATTAAATGTGACTTGGTATTGTGTTGTGCTAGTCCTATGTGGTGTCTAGTACTCTTTAGAGTTAGGGTCTGATTTTAATTATAATTTTAATATTTTATTTAGACCCGTCGACTGTTCCTACTTCAGAGGCGAACCAGAGTTAGATTGCTTGTCAAGTTTCACGTGGAATAGCAAGCAGTGAGTTTATATCTCTATTTACTTCTTTATTAAGCAATTATTATATTTTGTATATATATACATATATATATATGTACATATATATATATATGTACATATATATATATATGTACATATATATATATATGTACATATATATATATATGTATAAGCAGCTTTTGAACTGTTTTTCGGCATTGTGGATTTGATTTGGAACATGCTACTCGATGGGCATCATCGGGACTGCGTGCGCACCGGTAATGATTATGGTATTGAGGTAGGTTTGAGATGCGTCTCACCTTAGTGAGGGCACCGGTAGAAGATACGTCTCCTGGGCTCACTATTTATTAAGTGATAGTCGGGGATCGGTTATTGAGATACGTCTCACCGACACGAAAATGGATTTAGAATTGTGGATTAGGGTTTCATTGATAATCCATAATGAAAATGTTTTATTAAACGTTTTAAAGGTTTTTAACTTAATAAATGTAAATGGTTATATAAACTCTACTCAGTAAATCTGACCCGTTGTTTTCCCAAATTTTCCAGGTTTGTGATTTGAGCATTTGTCGATCTCCGTTTCTTCATTCTCGGAGGTTCTTTATTTATTTCAGAAATAAAGTGTCGAACTATTTTAAACTCTTAGACCGCAGTAGTAGTTTCATATTATTCATGTCTTAGCCTTACGTTTATAGTTTTGACTATTGTTTGTTGGATTGGTCCAACTATTATTTTATCAGTTTTAGCATGATTACTTTGTTTACTATATTATATCGCAATAACGTTAGAGATTATTTTGAGATAATCGTACTTTAAATATATGCTGTTTATATGTGCTGCTAGATTAGGCTGAAGTCTCGGTTGCCCCCGAGCATGTGGTTTTATGCAGGTACATTATTTTAAATGTATTAAGTTGGTTATCCGCGAGGCTAGCTACGGGTTTTGGTACAACCATACCCATACCCTAGCGCCGGTCACGATTCATGAAAATGGGTCGTGACAAACTTGGTATTTGAAACCAAGGCCTTTTAAATGTTAAGTGTTTATTGTTTGGCATGTTAAGTGGTTAATTTGCCCTAGGAACTACTGCGGAATTAGGATTCGAGTCTTGTCTTTGAAACGTCATCTTTTGTTTTCAAAACTTTCTGCCTACACCTATAGGAATGTCGTGAGTCAATTATGTCTGTTAATTGCTGTATTGCTTGATATATTGTTATTTTCACTTGGGTGGATAAATTTTTATCGTTGTTGATTTCTCGGGAAATCTTAATTGGTGCTTGTTCTATTTCATGCTTGGGTATGAAATTTGCTGTGTTATTTAAAATTTTTCTTGTTTCATTCATAGGAATGAATACTCGTACTCGTGCTGCGGCTCAGCAAAATGCTGAGGCTGATGACGCGATCTCTATGGAGGTAGACCAGAATGAACCAGAGGTTCAAGCTGGTAGAGGACTAGCAAGCAGAGGCCCAGCTGGTCGGGGTCGAGCTGGTCGACGTCGTGGTGGCCGAGGCCAAGCTGGCAGAGGTAGAGGCAGAGGCGTAGGATGCGGTGCTGCAGGGGGTGCTCAAGCACCAGGTGCGGCACAACCTGAGTTGGACGATTTCGACTTCAACACGTTTTTGGCTGGAGTCGCTGCGTTACAACTCAACCAGGTTCAGCTGCAAGCGGGACAGGTCGCTTTGCAGGATCAGTATGCAGTTTTTGGGTCAGATTGCTCAGCAACAGCAACCACAATCGCTAAAAAGATGAAACGTATGGATTTGTTTCATAACGTTTTAAACGTTTCAATTATCTCGTAACGTTTGTAAAAGGCTGGCTTAAATTACTAAAAAGGTGAAACATTTGAATTTGTTTCGTAGCGTTTTAAACGTTTGGCTATGTTTCATAACGTTTGTAAACGTTTGACTTAAATGACTAAAAAGAAGAAATGTTTGGCTTTGTTTCGTAACGTTTGGCTTCAATCGCTAAAAAGGTGAAACGTATAAATTTGTTTTAAAACGTTTTAAACCTTTGGATTGGTTTCTTAACGTTTTAAATGTTTGGCTTAAATCGCGAAAAAGGTGAAACATTTGGATTCTTTTCGTAACGTTTGTAAACGTTTGGCATAAATCGCCAAAAAGGTGGAATGTTAGGATTTGTTTCGCAACGTTTTAAACGTTTGGATTAGTTTGGTAACGTTTTAAACGTTTCGCTTAAATCGGTAAAAAGGGGAAACCTTTGTATTTCTTTCGTAACGTTTTGAACGTTTGGATTTGTTTCGTAATATTTTAAACGTTTGGCTTAAATCGCTAAAAAGTAAAACCTTAGGATTTGTTTCGTAACATTTTAAACGTTTGACTTAAATTGCTAAAAAGGTGAAACGTTAGGATTTATTTCGTAACGTTTTAAATGTTTGAATTTGTTTCGTACCGTTTTAAACGTTTGGCTTAAATTGCTAAAAAGTGGACACGTTTGGATTTGTTTCGTAACGTTTTAAACGTTTGGAATATTTTCATAGCGTTTTAAACGTTTGGGTTAAATCGCTAAAAAGGGGAAATGTTTAGATTTGTTTCGTGATGTTTTAAATGATTGGATTTGTTTCATAACGTTTTACACGTTTGGCTTAAATCACTAAAAAGGTGAAACGTTTGGATTTGTTTCGTAATGTTTTATACGTTCGGATTTGTTTCTCAACGTTTTAAACGTTTGGCTTAAACAACTAAAAAGGTGAAACGTTAGGATTTGTTTTGTAACATTTTAAACGTTTGGACATGTTTCGTAACGTTTTAAATTTTTGGCTTAAATCGCTAATAAGGTAAAACGTTTGGTGTTTTTTTGTATCGTTTTAAACATTTGGATTTATTTTATAACGTCTTAAACGTTTGGCTTAAATCGCTAAAAAGGTGAAACTTTAGGATTTGTTTCGTAATGTTTTAAACGTTTGGCTTAAATCACTAAAAAGGTGAAACTTTAGGGTTTGTTTCGTAACGTTTTAAACGTTTGGCTTAAATCTCTAAAAAGGGGAAACATTTGAATTTGTTTCGTAACGTTTGAAACGTTTGGCTTAAATAGCTAAAAAGGTGAAATCCTTAAATTTGTTTCGTAACGTTTGGCTTATATCGGTAAAAATGTGAAACATTTGGTTTTGTTTCGTAACGTTTGTAAACGTTTGGCATAAATCGCTAGAAATGTGAAATGTTTGGATTGGTTTTGTAACGTTTTAAACGTTTGTCTTAAATCGCTAAAAAGGTGAAACGTTTTGATTTGTTTCCTAATGTTTGTAAATGTTTGGCTTAAATCGCTAAAAAGGTTAAACATTTGGATTTTTTCGTAATGTTTTAAACGTTTTGATTGGTTTTGTAATGTTTGTAAACGTTTGGATTTGTTTCATAACGTTTTAAACGTTTGGATTGGTTTCGTAACGTTTTAAACGTTTGGCTTAATTCTCTAAAAATGTTAAACGTTTGGATTTGTTTCGTAACGTTTGTAAATGTTTGGCTTAAATCGCTAAAAAGGTGAAACGTTAGGATTTGTTCCGTAACGTTTTAATTGGACGAAGAAGACGATGATTCTGCAAATCTTATGTGTAACAAATTGAATTGGACTTTCTAATATATTAAAAGCATGGGCCTTTCATGTTACAAGAAAAAAAATGGGCCTAGTTACGTGGATAATAAAAGAATAAGGCATGGGGTTTTTTATTTTGCATGCATGGATTCTATCCATTTATTTATTTTTTTCCTTTTCTTCTCTTTCTTTTAATATTTAATAATAAAAAACAAACACGTATCGAACCACAATCGAATCAATGAACTACTCAAATAAAATTAAATAAAAATACTTAATAATAATAATAATAAATTGCCTAAACCTCGACGGAATGCAAAATTAAAATAAAAATTTAAAAATAATTTAAAAAAAATTAAAAAAAATACGGGATATTACATTCTCCCCAACTTATTAAAAATTCGTCCTCAAATTTAAAACGCAACTAAAAAATAACCATAACAACACACTAAGTACACAAACAATTAACTAGAAACACATAAACAACGATACATGTACCTAAATTAAAGGGGAAAGGATAACGTTTCCGCATATCGGACTCCGTCTCCCAAGTGTACTCCTCAACAAAATGATTCAGCCACATAACTTTAACCATCAGAATCTCCTTGTTCCGCAACCTACGCAGTTGCGTATCAACAACCTCAACTGCATGTTCCTCATAATATAAATCTCGGTCAATCTCAACACTCTGAGGCACAATCACATGTGAAGGACCTGAGATGCACTTCCTCAACATATAAACATGAAACGAAGGATGTACTAGAGATATGTCTGACTGCAGAACCAGACGATAAGCCACATCTCCAATCCTCTCTGAAATCTCGTAAGGACCAACATACCTCGGTGCCAACTTTCCCTAGACACCAAAACGAACAATGCCTTTCATAGGCAAAACCCGAAGAAACACATTGTCACCAACCTGAAACTCAATGTCTTTCCTCCTCAGGTCAGCATAACTCTTATGTCAACTAAACGCTGTCTTTAACCTACGCTTAATCAACGATACCTTCTCTGAGGTATCTTGAATAATCTCAGCACCAGACAACTTACGCTCACCGACCTCTTCCCAGTAAATAGAAGATCGAAACTTGCGTCCGTATAAAGGCTCATAAGGTGCCATCTCAATGCTCGCATGATAACTGTTGTTGTAGGAAAACTCAATCAACGGCAGATGAGTATTCCAGCTACCCTGAAAATCAAGAATGCACATCCTGAGCATATCATTCAACGTCTGAATAGTCCTCTCAGAATGACCGTCAGTCTGAGGATGAAAAGCTGTAATGAAATCCAACCGAGAACCCAAATATTCCTGTAACGCTTTCCAAAACCTCGAAGTGAAAACAGAACCTTTGTTTGAAACAATCGAAACTGGTACACAATGCAAACTGACAATCCTGTCGATGTACAACTGAGCCAACTTCGAAGCAGGATACGAAACCTTGATTGGAAGGAAATGAGCTGACTTAGTCATATGATCGACTATCACCCAGATGGAATCGTACCCCTATCGAGTACGTGGTAAACCAACCACAAAGTCCGTGGAAATCTGCTCCCACTTCCACTCTGAAATAGGTAGTGGCTGCAGATAGCCAAAAGGTCTCTGACGTTTTAGCTTCACCTGCCGTTGCACAGTAAGTGCATAAGGCACGAGAAGAGGCCAAAAGTTATCAAGGCGAATGTGACCCAGTCCATCCGGCCGATAGAGACCAGGGACAAGACAAAGGTCAGACGAACCTAGTATACACAAAGTGGGAATATACAGGCACCGGGAGTGCCGTAACAACCCAACGTCAATGTTAACCAGTTAACAGTAGAAGTAACCAATATACAGACTTGTATGTTAATGGTGGGGCAGTTGATACAAATACAGTATCAACATGAAGAGAGAAACACTGATAGAAATTGGATATTGACATACATAAGTTAAGACTAAAGAAGTGGAACAAACTGCTTGTGAATTCCAAGCAGAGGAAGGACAAACAATGAGATTAAGTGGAAAGTAAGATATTAACGATAAGTACAACCCAAGGGTTAGTACTAAAATTAATAGTAAGCCAAATAAGGAATTGCAATAAGGCGGATAGTGAGGATATAGTGAGAAGGAAAGCAAAGTCTAAAGGAGACTATTGCAAATAAGTTATAAGAAAGGATGAACACAATAGTGATCACGAGGATCAGGATTACGTGAAGAGTGTAAAGAATGTCAACGAGTGCCATAGGAGTTGGCAAAGCTCTCCGCAAGGACAGGTAGATAGACTCGACCAAATAGAAGATAGCGGGTTAACAGACCCAAAGGTCAGTAAATGAGATAAGTACTAGGAATGAAAGTAGTGACACTGCTAAAGGCAGTAATGATAAGAAAGTTTGAATGGAACAAGAAACCCATCAGTAATGAGTCAACGAAGTGTATCATGTAGGCTAGGTGATACAAGGAAGATTAATACAAGGAGTATGATATGAAATAATCAAGGAGTATAAGAGGAGTAAAAAGATCAAAAATTGATATGATCGGACTCATAATCAAGTTAAACAAGGAGAAAGTAGCCAAGAAGGCTAGAACCATTAGTTGTAGTTGGAACAAGGAAGTTCCAACTCTACGAATCCTTAAAACGCACATATGTAGTTGTCAAGCCATAACAGATATATGTCTTCAATGCAGACAACAAGGTTACTATGCGAAGGAATTCCTACATCCCGTGTAATAGAATATCATGGGTAACACGAATTGACCGTCTTCTTAAAAGACAGAGTTGTCACAACGACATCTGGTTAGACACAACTGGATAGACGATATGATCAAAGCAAACATCGTGAAGTCCGAACGCTAGAAGCTCATTAATGATCAGACCTTTTGAGCTAGACTAGTGGAAACACGAACGTTTAGAACGTCTGGCTTAAATCACTAAAAAGTTGAAACGTTTGGATTGGTTTCGTAACATTTGTAAACGTTCGGTTTTATTTCATAACGTTTCTAAACTTTTGGCTTAAATTGCTCAAAAAGGTAAAACGTGTGAATTTGTTTCGTAATGTTTTAAACTTTTGGATTGATTTCGTAACGTTTTTAACATTTGGCTTAAATCGCTAAAAAGGTGAAACGTTTGGATTTATTTCGTAAGTTTTGTAAACGTTTTGCTTAAATCGCTAAAAAGGTAAAACATTTGGATTTGTTTCGTAACATTTGTAAACATTTGGCTTATATCGCTAAAGAGGAGAAACGTTTGGTTTTAATTCGTAACGTTTTAAACGTTTGGAATGGTTGTGTAATGTCTTAAATGTTTGGCTTAAATCTCTAAAAAGGGGAAACGTTTGGATTGGTTTCGTAACGTTTTAAACGTTTGGCTTCATTCGCTAAAAAGGGGAAACGTTTGGATATGTTTCTTAACGTTTGTAAACGTTTAGCTTAAAATGCTAAAAATATGAAACGTTTGGACTTGTTTTGTAACGTTTGTAAACATTTGGCTTAAATCGCTAAAAAGGGAAAATGTTTGGTTTTGTTTCGTAACGTTTGTAAACTTTAGGCTTAAATCGCTAAAAAGTTGAAATGTTTGGATTGGTTTCTAAACGTTTGGCTAAAATCGCTAAAAAGGTAAAACGTTTGGATTTATTTCGTAACGTTTGTAAATGTTTGGCTTAAATCGCTAAAAAGGTTAAACATTTGGATTTGTTTTGTAACATTTGTAAACGCTTGGCTTAAATAGTTGAAAAGGTGAAACATTTGGTTTTGTTTCATCACGTTTGTACACGTTTGGCTTAAATTGCAAAAAAGGGAAAACGTTTGGATTTGTTTCGTAACCTTTTAAACGTTTGTATTGGTTTCGAAATGTTTGTAAACATTTGGCTTATTTTTGTAACGTTTGTAAACATTTGTCTTAAATCGCTAAAAATACGAAACGTTTGGATTTGTTTCGTAACGTTTGTAAGCGTTTTGCTTAAATCGATAAAAGGTGAAACGTTTGGTTTTGTTTCATAACGTTTGTAACATTTTGGCATAAATCGCTAAAAAGGTGAAACGTTTGGATTTTTTTCGTAACGTTTTTAACGTTTGGATTGGTTTCGTAACGTTTGTAAAAGTTTGGTTTTGTTTCGTAACTTTTGTAAGTGTTTGGCTTAAATCGCTAAAAAGGTGAAACGTTTGTATTTATTTCGTAACGGTTTAAATGTTTGGATTTGTTTCGTAAGTAACGTTTGGCTTAAATCGGTAAAAAGGAGAAACGTTTGGTTTTGTTTTGTAATATTTGTAAACGTTTGGCTTAAATTGCTAAAAAGATGAAACGTTTGGTTTTGTTTCGGAACGTTTGTAAACGACTTTTGTAAACGGTTGGCTTAAATCGCTCATAATGTGAAAATAAATTAGAAACGTATGGATTTGTTTCGTAACGTTTTTAAACGTTTGGCTTAAATTGCTTAAAATGTGAAACGTTTGGATTTGTTTCATAACGTTTGTTAAAGTTTGGCTTAAATCGCTAAAAAGGTGAAACGTTTGGATTTGTTTCGTAATGTTTGTAAAGATTTGGCTTAAATCGTTGAAAAGGAGAAACGTTTTGTTTTGTTTCGAAACGTTTGTAAACATTTTGATAAGGGAAACGGGATTGGTTTCGTAACGTTTGTAAACGTTTGGTTTATTTTCGTAACGTTTGTAAATGTTTCGCTTAAATCGGTAAAAAAGTGAAATGTTTGGATTAGTTTTTTAACGATTGTAAACGTTTGGCTTAAATCTCGAAAAATGGGAAACGTTTGGATTTGTTTTGTAACGTTTGTAAACGTTTCGCTGAAATCGCTAAAAAAGTGAAACGTTTGGTTTTGATTCATAACATTTGTAAACATTTGGCTTAAATCGCTAAAAAGGTGAAAGCTTTGGGTTTTTTTTGTAACGTTTGCAAACGTTTGGCTTAAATCGCTAAAAAGGTGAAACCTTTGGATTTGTTTTGTAACATTTCTAAACGCTTGGCTTAAATCGCTAAAAAGGGGAAACGTTTGGTTTTGTTTCGAAACCTTTGCAAACGTTTGGCTTAAATCGCTAAAAAGGTGAAACATTTGGTTTTGTTTCGTAACGTTGTAAACGTTTGGCTTAAATCGCTAAAAATGAGAAACATTTGGATTTGTTTCGTAACGTTTGTAAAAGTTTGGCTTAGATTGCTAAAAAGGTGAAACCTTCGGATTTGTTTTGTAACATTTGTAAACGTTTGGCTTAAATCGCTAAAAAGGGGAAACATTTTTTTTTGTTTCGTTATGTTTGCAAACGTTTGGCTTAAATCGCTAAAAAGGGGAAACCTTTGGTTTTGTTTAGTAATGTTTGTAAACGTTTGGCTTAAATCACTAAAAAGGTGAAACGTTTGGGTTTGTTTCGTAATGTTTTAAACGTTTGGATTGGTTTTGTAACGTTTTAAATGTTTGACTTAAATCGTTAAAAAGGGGAAACATTTGGATTTGTTTCATAACATTTTTAATGTTTTGGCTTCAATTGTTAAAAAGGTAAAACATTTGGATTTGTTATGTAACGTTTGTAAACGTTTGGCTTAAATTGCTAAAAAGGTGAAACGTTTGGCTTAAATTGCTAAAAAGGTGAAACGTTTGGATTGGTTTCGTAACGATTGTAAACTATTGGCTTATATCGCTAAAAAGGTGAAACGTTTTGTTTAATATCGTAATGTTTGTAAACGTTTGGTTTAAATTGCTAAAAAAGTGAAATGTTTGGTTTTTTTCGTAACGTTTGTAAATATTTGGCATAAATCGCTAAAGAGTTGAAACATTTGGATTTAGTTCGTAAAATATTGAACGTTTGGATTGGTTTTGTAACGATTTAAATATTTGGCTTAGTTCGCTAAAAAGGGGAAACGTTTGGATTGGTTTCGTAACGTTTTAAACGTTTAGGTTCAATCGCAAAAAAGGTGAAACGTTTGGATTTGTTTCGTAACATTTGTAAACGTTTGCCTTTAAAAGCTAAAAATATGAAACGCTTGGATTTGTTTCATAACGTCTGTAAACGTTTGGCTTAAATTGCTAAAAAGGAGAAACGTTTGGTTTTAATTCGTAACGTTATAAACGTTTGGATTGGTTGTGTAATGTCTTAAATGTTTGGCTTCAATTGCTAAAAAGGGGAAATGTTTTAAATGTTTGGATATGTTTCATAACGTTTGTAAACGTTTAGCGTAAAACGCTAAAAATGTGAAATGTTGGACTTGTTTCGTAATGTTTGTAAACAATTGGCTTAAATCGCTAAAAAGGGAAAACGTTTGGTTTTGTTTCGTAACGTTTGTAAACGTTGGGCTTAAATCGCTAAAAAGTTGAAACGTTTGGATTGGTTTCGTAACATTGTAAACGTTTGGTTTTGTTTCATAATGTTTCTAAATGTTTGGCTTAAATCGCTAAAATGGTAAAACGTGTGGATTTGTTTCGTAAAGTTTTAAACGTTTGGCTTAAATCGGTAAAACGGTGAAACATTTGGATTTATTTCGTAACATTTGTAAACGTTTGGCTTAAATCGCTGAAAAGGGGAAACGTTTGGTTTTATTTCGTAATAATTGTAAACGTTTGGCTTAAATTGCTAAAAAGAGGAAACGTTTGGATTTGTTTCGTAACCTTTTAAACGTTTGTAAACGTTTGGTTTATTTTTGTAACGTTTGTAAACGTTTGGCTTAAATCGCTAAAAATGGGAAACGTTTAGATTTGTTTCGTAACTTTTGTAAACCTTTCGCTTAAATCGATAAAAGGTGAAACGTTGGGTTTTGTTTCGTAACGTTTGTAAATGTTTGGCTTAAATCGCTAAAAAGGTGAAACGTTTGGATTGGTTTCGTAACGTTTGTAAATGTTTGGTTTTGTTTCGTAACGTTTGTAAAGGTTTGGCTTAAATCCCAAAAAGGTGAAACGTTTGTATTTATTTTATTACGGTTTCAACGTTTGGATTTGTTTCATAACCTTTGTAAACGTTTGGCTTTAATTGCTAAAAAGGGGAAACGCTTGGTTTTGTTTTGTAACGTTTGTAAACGTTTGGCTTAAATTGCTTAAAAAGTTGAAACGTTTGGTTTTGTTTCTGAACGTTTGTAAACGACTTTTGTAAACGGTTGGCTTAGATTGCTAATAATGTGAAACTAAATTAGAAACGTTTGGATTTGTTTCGTAACGTTTGTAAACGTTTGGCTTAAATTGCTTAAAAGGTGAAAAGTTTGGATTTGTTTCGTAACATTTGTTAAAGTTTGGCTTAAATCGCTAAAAAGGTGAAACGTTTGGTTTGTTTCGTTGTGTTTGTAAAAATTTGGGTATATCGTTGAAAAGGAGAAACGTTTGGTTTTTTTCCGTAACGTTTGTAAACGTTTTAATAAAATAGCTATAAAGGGGAAACGTTAGGATTTGTTTCGTAATATTTTAAACGTTTGGATTGGTTTTGTAGTGTTTGTAAACGTTTGGTTTAATTTCGTAACGTTTGTAAATGTTTGGCTTAAATCGCTAAAAAAGTGAAATGTTTTGATTTGTTTTTAAAAATTGTAAACGTTTGGCTTAAATCGCTAAAAATGGGAAACGTATGGATTTGTTTCGTAACGTTTGTAAACGTTTCGCTTAAATCGCTAAAAAGGGGAAACGTTTGGTTTTGCTTCGTAACGTTTGTAAACGTTTGGCTTAAATCGATAAAAAGCTGAAACGTTTAGATTTGTTTCGTAATGTTTTAAACATTTTGATTGGTTTCGTAACGTTTGTAAATGTTTTGCTTAAAGACGTTTAGTTTTGTTTGGTAACATTTGTAAATGTTTGGCTTAAATTGCTAAAAACATGAAACGTTTGGTTTTGTTTCGTAACGTTTGTAAACGACTTTTGTAAACCTTTGGCTTAAATCGCTAATAATGTGAAACTAAATTAGAAACGTTTGGATTTGTTACGTAACGTTTGTAAACATTTGGCTTATATTGCTTATAAGGTGAAACGTTTGGATGTGTTTCGTAATGTTTGTAAACGTTTGGCTTAAATCGCTAAAAAGGTGAAACATTTGGTTTTATTTCGTACTGTTTGTAAACGTTTGGCTTTAATCCCTAAAAAGGTAAAACGTTGGTTTTGTTTCTGAAAGTTTGTAAACGTTTGGCTTAAATCGCTAAAAAGGTGATACGTTTGGATTTGTTTCCTAACGTTTTAAAAATTTGGCTTAAATCGCTAAAAAGGTGAAACGTTTGGTTTTGTTTCCTAACATTTGTAAACATTTGACTTAAATCGCTAAAAAGGTGAAACATTTCGATTTCTTTCGTAACATTTTAAACATTTAGATTGGTTTCGTAAAGTTTTAAATGTTTGGCTTAAATCGTTAAAAGGGGAAACGTTTTGATTTGTTTTGTAACGTTTGTAAACGTTTGGCTTAAGTCTCTAAGAATGGGATTGTTTGGATTTGTTTCATAACGGTTTAAACGTTTGGATTTTTTTTGTAATGTTTGTAAACGTTTACCTTAAATCGCTAAAAAGGTGACACGTTTGGATTTGTTTCGTAACGTTTGTAAACGTTTGGCTTAAATCGGTAAAAAGGTTAAACGTTTGGTTTTGTTTCGAAACATTTGTAAACGTTTGGCTTACATCACTAAAAAGGTGAAACATTTGGATTTGTTTCGTAACGTTTGACTTAAATCGCTAAAAAGGTGAAACGTTTGGATTTTTTTCGTAACGTTTTAAAAGTTTGGCTTAAATTGATAAAAAGGTGGAACGTTTGGTTTTGTTTCATAACGTTTGTAAACTTTTGGCTTAAATCGCTAAAAAGGTGAAACTTTTCGATTTGTTTCGTAACATTTTAAACATTTGCATTGGTTTCGTAATGTTTTAAATGTTTGGTTTAATCGCTAAAAGGAGAAACGTTTTGATTTATTTTATAACGTGTGTAAATGTTTGGCTTAAGTCTCAAAAAATGGGAAATGTTTGGATTTGTTTCGTAACGTTTTAAACGTTTGGATTTGTTTCGTAATGTTTGTAAATATTTATCTTAAATCGCTAAAAAGGTGAAACGTTTGGATTTGTTTCGTAACGTTTGTAAGCGTTTGGCTTAAATTACTAAAAAGGTTAAACGTTTGGTTTTATTTCGTAACATTTGTAAACGTTTGACTTCAATCGCTAAAAAGGTGAAACGTTGATTTTGTTTCCAAACGTTTGTAAACGTTTGGCTTAAATCGCTAAAAAGGTTAAACGTTTGGATTTGTTTCGTAATGTTTGTAAACGTTTGACTTAAATCGCTAAAAAGGTGAAACGTTTGGATTTTTTTCGTAACATTTTAAACGTTTGGCTTGCTAAAAAGGTGAAACGTTTGGTTTTGTTTCATAACGTTTGTAAACGTTTGGCTTAAATTGCTAAAAAGGTGAAACGTTTGGATATGTTTCGTAACATTTTAAACATTTTGATTGGTTTCGAAATGTTTTAAACTATTAGCTTAAATCGCTAAGAAGGTGAAACATTTGGATTTGTTTCGTAATGTTCATAAATGTTTGGCTTAAGTCGCTACAAATGTGAAATGTTTGGATTTTTTTCGTAACGTTTTAAGCGTTTGGATTTGTTTCGGAACGTTAATATGAGCGGAGCGGGGTTCGGGGGCCGCTCGCCCAAGGCTTATGGCTGACTTCGCGATCTGGAAATGGTTTGAAAAATGGAGTCACCACCTAGTTCCACTAGGAAATGCCTTTTAACCGACTGGATAGCCTTACTCGCATCCGGTAAGACTATCGTGCATCGGACCAAAGATAAGGGTTCGTGGACCTCCCCGAGTCATATGTGCTTGGTTTATCAGTTACCGGCTTTATTTTCTGGACCTATTCGTTTTATATCTCATCTCAACAGTATATGCAGTTCACGGGATATGAAAGCAATAAATAAACAATGATGAAAGCAGTAAACACGTTTGACGCGCATATGACTCGATCTGGACTGGCATTTGAGGCAAGTAGCAGGTACTCCTAAGCATACATCTAACCTTAGAGGTTTCTAGCAAGTAGCATAAGTCTGGCTGGTCTGGATATTTTACATGCACAAAACCAAAAACCGGATGTATAAGTGTGATTGATTGATTTTATTAGGTGATCTTGAAAAACCTATACAACTGTTACTACTTTTTCATGTTAGTCCTACGATGTCTAAGTGATGGGCTGGATTTGCATTAATGGGCCAATTTTGAGTGATTAGTCCTATTACCGGTTATTATCGGATTTGGATGCTTTTGGAAAGCAGTAAATAGTGCTAGCATGCTCATGGGCAATTGGATATACAAACAAGGTTCGAGATACTTTTAAACCTCGTTGACTTTGAGTGCCAGGAACTCGCGCGGGTTTTGACCATCAGTCTGGTCAGAATTGGCCTTCGGTCAGATCACGAGAGTTGTGCGTCTCGTTGATCCGGTTCTATTGGTTTGATACGGAGTCGATTCCGAGTTTGGGTTAGCCCAGAATCGGCTCTGGAAGTTGCTGATTCGCTGGGCCTTGTACTCGTGGGCACGGTTGGCTGGGCAGATTACAATAGCGGGCTTCGAGGCCCTAAAATATCGGGTTAAGCCCATTTACTATTACAAACAGGTCCTACAACTAAAGAAATATTTATGGAATGAAACTGAGCCTAATTCGGAGTCCGAATGAGCCTTAAAACGCGTCTGGAAGTTTGGATCGAAGTCTGGAAGATCTGGGAAACAAGTCTGGGAGTCTGGGAAAGGAGGAGCACAGCGCCAAACTTGGAGTGTCGGCGCCGGCAGTTTAAGGCGACTGCGACGCTGGTTCGTTGTGGCGCCGCCGTCAGTCACAGCGGCGGCGGCGGCGGTTCGTCGACAGCAGTTCTGGGTTTTTTGTTTCGCTTCGTTCTCACTCGTTTTAGCTCCGTTTTTCATGCAAAAGTAGGCAAAACCGCATACAATCGAACAAGGAATCCAAAAACCATATAATCGAAGTGTTTTAAGCTCATCTACACGAATTTATTTTTCTAGGCAGTAATTATTTTTAGGGTTTGTTCATATCAAAAATCATTTAAAAACACCTAGAAAAATGCATTCTAAGGTACTTAATCTATTGTTTTCTGATTCTGAGCATTAAAAACAGCTAGTTACAGTGATTACTATGCTTTTTCATCGAATTTTATGGTGATTATTGAAAGCATCGAATTAATTGATTAAGGCTATTTAATGGCAAATAAACAATCTTAAGCTAAACATGCATCCTAATGTTCACAAATACAGCAATTATGACAATTATACAGGCAAAATATGGCAAAATCAAAACAACAATATAGAGGGTCCTCAGAAATATCATTCTGAGTTCTTGGCTCGTTATCTGGTGAAGTGGATGCGGAATCCAGCTTCGAATCAGTGCAGTGCTTGTGTTCTTGGAGAATCAGCGCGTGTTCAGTGTTTTCAGGACTAGATTTTAGTGTGTGTGTGTGTGTGTGTGAGGTGGCCGAATTCTACTGGTTAATTTTAGGGTTTGTGTGCCACCTTTAGCCAGGCTGGCTTATGGCTGTATTTATAAGGATTAATTAGGTTTAGGGTTAGCTTATGTGCAATTACGGGTTCGTCCTAGCTAGAGTTTGGTTAAGGGTGGAAGAATTGTTAAGTGATAAGTCTAGATGCATTTAGGATTAGGTTTTAATTATTTAATTAGGATTTTACATATTTAATTCGTATTTACACTTAGTGGCTAAGTAAAAAGGTTCTAAAAGTCTATTTTGGTGCCTAAAAATATCAAAAAAGGCTATTAAAGTCCTATGGGTTTGGTCAGGGTCAATTCCAGTCCGTCAAACTTGCAAATTGGCCCATAAACTTCTAAGATATGGCAATTAGTCCAATTTCTAGACTTAGATTACAATCTCTTTTGGATTTTTATGGGTTATTCACGCCTAATTACGTTTTAATCCTCCAAGTTTACAGCTATGCATAGATTATGCCTGCTTAGATTCCAGCAAGCAAATCAAAAGCTCGTCACCCAGACAGATTTCTCTGGAAATCATAATCGGACGCTTCAGTTCCTTATCACTTTTTACCTGTCCGAAAAATAGGTATCTACTGTTTGCCCCCTCTTTAACGAGAATTGACGAAGTAGGTCAATTTTTGTTAAAGAAGAGACTTGCTGTTAGACGAGCGACAAGGATACTGCCAACCGTCGGAGGCTCTCGCTCGGCTGGTGGTGTGGTAATGCCCTAGCCTAAGCATTACACGCTGTGGTGCATGACTCTGGCCTCATGCACCTCTGGTTCTGGCCTACTCCGCATCTTGCTGGGAGTGGTTTTCTCAGCTTCCGTTTAGCCCGGGCTGCCTGAGTGCGTGCTCCGTGGAATGGAGCTATAAAATCTCGGCCGTCCCAAGAGTGGTTCGATGGCTTGAACCCTGGTAATTGTCTTGTCTGAGGCTTTCTTATAGACAGACAAGATCCCTTGGCCGTCCCAAAGGCCACCACGCTTAACGGATGCTGGTGTCTTTCTACCAGGCTTCGGTGTCTTTCTACCGTATGCTGACGTTTTTCATCAGGCTTTGGCGTCTTTCTGCCATTTATGGTGTCTTATACCATACTTCGGTGTTTCTCTACCGTGTTTTAGCGTCTTTCTGCCATTTATGGTGTCTTTATACTATACTTCAGTGTTTCTCTACCGTGTTTTAGCGTCTTTATGCCATTTATGGTGTCTTTATACCATCTGGGAAGTCTGACTCTTGTCTAAAGGCTCGGGGTCCTGTCTGAAGGCTCTGGGTCTTACTCTGAAGGCTCTGGGTCTTGTCTGAAGGCTCTGAGTATTGTTTGAAGGCTCTGGGTCTTGTATGAAGGCTCCGGGTCTTGTTTGAAGGCTCTGGGTCTTGCTCTGTCGTTTTGGGTTGTTTGTCTTTTGGAATGTCTGCATCTCTGTCTGTTCGTCTTCTGGTACGTCTGTATTTTTCTGACTGTTTGTCTTCAGGTATGTCTGTACTTTCTGACTATTCGTCCTCTGGCCTTGCATCCTTAGAGGCATCTTTCTGGCATGTCCTCAAAGGATGTGATTTTTCGTCTTTTAGTGGCTTGTGCCTTTTAAGAGAGCCATCCCCTCACTTCTCATTTCGCATTCTTTTTCTTCTTTCCATGTTCTCTGAATTTGAGCATTTAAGCTATGGCACCACCCTGGACTTTTAGGGAATCGTGCATTGATCTTGACCGCCAGGCTGACCGGCATGCTGCTTTACTGGAGGCGGATGAGGAGGTTCCGCTCTTGTTGCATCTGGAGGGCCACTTGTGCGCCAAGGCTCATCGCGTGGTGCGTTTTTCATCGTTTTTGGCTTGTAGATAGACCTTTTGTTGTCTGTATGTTTGAAATATGTCCGTAATATTGTTGAAACTTCGTTGAAAGTGGGCCTAGTCCCCAAAAATTCGTCACGGAGAGGGGAAGAAGTAGCGGTGGCGTTCGTGGGCCTGTCCAGGACTCTGTTCCTCTGTGTTATATGACGCATTCTTTTGCACCTACTGACTGTACCCATTTGAGTATTTCCCTTTTCTTTTCTTTCATTTTGAGGGCCCATTTTCCCTGTAAGACTGAGCATCTTCTGTTGGTTTTCAGGTGCCGGTGTCTGACGTGGCTCAGTTGGCCGATGCTGCTTACTATTGGCGTGATTGCTTGTGCACCGTTTCTGCACAGATGAGGGTAAAAACAAATATGCAATATATCTATCCTATATGTATGCATGTATGCAATACTATAGCCCTGACTGCTCTCTGGTTTCTTCTGCAGTTGCGCATTGATGATCTGGAGGAGCAAGTACGTCTGACAGGGCTGGGTCCGGCTGACAGCGACATCCCTCCTGGGTTCCCTGGCGGAGGTGGACTTCGTGCTAGTGATCGTGGGAGTGGAGCCCGTGGTAGGCGAGGATCTGACCTTCGGGGAGGTCGTGGAGACTTCGCTTCGTCTTCTGGTGGTGAGCAGTCTGGGCGTCGTTCTGGTGACTTGCTTTTGGGAGCCGTTACGGAGACTCGGAGACCTTAGAGCAGGATTTGGACTCCGATAGTTAGGCTTGTATTTTATGTTTATCGTGTTTTGAACTTTTTCTCTTTTTTTTTCTTTTATTGATGATTGTGTAGGTTGTCACAATATTTTGTACATTCAGCGTTCTGGACTCTTTATCCTCATAGCTTTGTTTTGCTTGCTATGTTTGTGTTAGCCTTTTCTAGCCTCTCTGTTTCTGTTTCTGATTTCTGACTGTTGGAGACCTGATGCCCCCGGTTCTCTGGCTGGTGGAGACCTGATGCCCCCAGTTTTTCTGGCTGGTGGAGACCTGATGCCCGCCGCTTGCTCTATTGATGGAGACCTGATGCCCCCGTTCCTCTTGCTGGTGAAGACTTGATGCCCCCGGTTCTGCTACTGATGGAGACCTGATGCCTGAGTTTCTCTAGCTGGTTGGAGACCTGATATCCCTGTCTCTCTACTACTGGTGGAGACCTGATGCCCCCGTTTCTGCTACTGATGGAGAACTGATGCCTCCGTTCCTCTGGCTGGTTGGAGACCTGATACCCCTGGTTCCTTGAGGTTGGTGCCCTTATTTTCTGGGCGACGTAAGGCTGGCGTTTGTGGTTTCTTGCTGATGGGGGCCTTAAATCTCCCAAATCTTCGGATGAGGAATTCTTCTGTTCCTTTTGTGTGATTGTGGAAGTATTCTACTTCTTTATTGGAAGACTTTGATGCCCCCTGCTATCAGATTTTTGTCTCTGGGTAGCGGAGGCATGTCGCCGGTTCTGTAATTCATCTAGAAGTAGAGGTTTGTGAGGGTTATGGTGGTCCGTGCTGGTCGGTTTTTTGTCTTCGGGTGTCGTAGGCGTGGTGCCCATTTTGGGTTTTTCTTGTGGGCCTGGGCCTGGCGCATGTGGTTTTGTGGCTGATCTTTGAAGGTAGCGGTCTGACGGCCGTTGTTTCTTGTGTTTCTAGAGTCGAAGTTTGCAAAAAGTGGTCCTATTTTCTTCTTGCTTGTGTTGCTGGAGTCTAATTTTGCAAAAATTTGCCCTATTTTCTGTTGTCTTGTAGAGTTGTTTCTGATTCCTGTATCGTAGTTTGTGTTGCCCCCTCATTAGAGCGTTCAGTTTTCTGTTCCAGGGAAACTGGATGTTTTGATGAATAATCTAGTCTTTGGCTGGACTCACTCTAGGTGGATGCTATCTGTTATGGAAGAATGTGTTTGTTTCTATGACAGTTATTGCACATTTCAAAAAATTTCTTGGCGCGACTGCCAACACATGAGGAAATTTTAAATGTTTTGAGAAGTTTTTGAATTTTTTTTGTTCCATTGTCTCAAAGATTTATGCTGTGGGGGATTCATGATCCTCTGTCTTTCCTTTCTAGGAACATGCGCTAGACAATGATTTCGATATGCATATATTATAAAAGATCTATTAAACTGGTTCATTCCATAGTCGGTACAATTGAGATATTTCCTGTTTCAAGCTGTTTACCCCTGTTATCAATCGGTCCTTGCGGATTTTCGGGATTGACTATTTTTTATATGAGTACTCTACTCGATCGTAACCGATGATCTAGGGAGGGCTTCTAGTGAGTGCTGCGGTTCACTACTTAGATCGTCCCGCTCCAAGATAGGATGTTGGGCGATGGTAGCTGCGCGGTGGATTTTTCTCTCTCTCTTTTTTTCTTCTTTTTGATGTTTTGTCCTATCCGGGCTAGGTGATCCGTTTTAGCGTGTGCCTCCCCTTCGTAGAACTTTTTGTGGCCAAGTCTTTTTAACCAATGGACCGGGATCCACTAGCAGGCCGCTGTCCTTTTTGAGACAGTTCGATCAACTCATATTTTCTCAAGGGTATTGTCCTATTGAAACAGGATTATCTCTGGAAGTGTTCATTTTCTTGTACCGGTTATTGAATGGACCGGTGAAATATCTCGATTTTATCATATGTATGCATATTGAAACAATTGAAAATAGCATGCCCATCAGGTGAGACATCATATGAATAAGCAAATATGGTATCATCATTTACTCTGGAATATAAAGAAATCGAATTAAAAACAAAGCAAATTGTTCAAAATATCCGAATGCGAAAAATAAAAACTAACATCTAAACAAAGCTACTAGATAATTGGATAGTTTAGGAGAACAGATCTCCAAATGCTCCGAACATGGGTGGAGCTACAACTTCAGTCTCACCGGCGGCGTCACGGATGCAGAGGTTGACAAACGAGGCCAGCTCCGCGATTGTGCCGATGATGTGTGCTTCAACTGTTGGGCAAAGCAGGTCATCAATGTCTATTTCTTCTACTGCTGGTATGTCTGAATTCTCCATCCTTTCCTTGATGACATCTTGGAAGATTTCGAATCCCGGGACCATGCCGTCCATGATCATTACTGGTTCTGCTTGACCCTGATACTGGTATGGTTTGTGCTCTTCTCTAACGAAGTAGTCTGATAGGTCATTCCCCGTGGCCCTTTCCGTCTCCGTTTCTGGATCGAAGTCTAAACCCGCCTTAGTCGTCTGTCCTTTGAAGTCTGGGAGTTCTGATAAACCCTGTAGTGATTTTTCGATTCCCATTCCTGGCATGTAGTTGGTATTTTTCATCATGAGGATCCCCTTAGCATCCATGAATTTGTTTTCCTCTAATCGTATTGCGGAGATTCGTAATCCTGGATTCGGTATCAGCTCATTCTCGGCGAATTTGATCATGTTGATCACTTTCCCTGATTCGCCTTCGATGGTGGCTATCCCCCCTTCGTACGGGAATTTTATCTTCTTGTGTAGCGTAGAGGGTACTCCTCCTAATTCATGAAACCATGGTCTTCCCAATAGCAGTGACAACGTAACTGGTATCTCTAGTACGACGAATTCTACCCATGCCTGACCAAAGCCTTGAAAGTTCCTTCCACTCATCTCTTGGTCTCGTCGTAAGCCCTGATGACTAATTATGATGGCTTCAGTGTCGCTGGAGTTAGCCAAAGCCTTGGGAGGATCAGAGCAGGAGAAACGTTGATGGCAGACCCATCGTCGACCATCACAGTGTTGCTACGTTTCCCCAGGATTTCTGCTGTGATGTATAATGCTTTGTTATGTTGTCTACCCAATAGTGGCAGTTCTTCTTCGGTAAAGACTATAGCGCCTGCTTTCTTCTCGGTTAGCTGGCTGAGCATTACTGCTGGGGTTACATCCGGTTCGATCATCGTTGCAGTTAGTGCTAATACCATAGCCTTCCTGTGTTCGTTGGAGCGTATCAGCAAGTCCCAGATGGACTGATTTGAGGTGACCTTTCTTGGTTGGCTTTCTTGTAACTCGTCAGCCCATGCCAACTTTCTATCGAGCGTTTATGTCTCCTCTAGTTTCTTTGGGGTAAGCTTGTTCACGCGTTCTGAGTTGGCTTCTGCGCTCTTCTTGAATACGATGTCTTCCTTATCATCGTCTTCGTCTGAGTTGTGCCAAACGTTGATGGCCCCAACTGTCTTGGTATTCAGAATTTCGGCTGATTTTACCGGAATGGTGGTTGTTCGGTCCTCGAGATCGAATTTTTACCCCCATTCGGTTGGTTTAATCTCGCCGAGGGGTCTGCTAGGTGATGGCGTATAAAACACCTTGAAATCGAATTTGCCGGATGGTTGGCCCAATAAATCTGTTTGCGCCGTGGGATTGGTATATGAGAAAGAGTTCAGGACTTCCTCGGTGGTTCTGCCACTTCCGTGGGCTTCGTCGATCTTCATTATCTGGAGGGAAGAGTCAACTTTTCCTTCTGCTATTAATGCTCGGATAAATTCTTTCAATTCTACGCACTCCTCTATAGAATGTTCAAAATCCCTGTGGTATTCGCACAACTTGCCGTTCAGCGGGGGATGGTCTATTAACCCTTGTGATTTCAACTGTTGAAATAGAGCCGTTAGAGGACCAGCGATCGGGGGTGCCTCTGCTAATACAGGGTTCTCAGTGTTGGTGGGATCAGTGTCAACAAAGGAAATGGTATTCACGCCCTTTGGTTGGGGAATCGCATGATAGTTGGGCAACGGATTTTTCTGCATGCTAGGCTGTCCTATTGATGGATCAGTGATTCTTCCATCGTCTATCAGGTCTTGGATGGCATGCTTCAGTGTGATGCAAGAATCAGTGTAGTGGCCTAGAGTCTGATGAAACTCGCAATGAGCATTGTGGTTGTAGTTTGGTGAATTCGTGTTCGACAGATTCTTGAGTTTCCTAGGTTGCAAGAGGTCTTGCTTCATTACTCTGTCTAAGACCTTCGTGAGAGAAATGGGGAATTTCGAGAACTTTCTTCCCGCAGGACCCTGTCTCTGTACGAAATTCACACTGGCGCTTTTGTTAGCAGACTGGTAGTTCGACCGATAACCTCATGTTGGTGCGTTGCGTTTCTTCTCGGACTCTATCTCTTCTACTTGCATTCCATCGTCGAGTAAATCCTCAAAAGTCTTGGGATTCATATTTTGCAGCCTCTCGACCCAGTGTGGGAAGACGTTTCGGACAACGATTCTGACCCGGTCTTTCTCGGATGGTTTCTCTTTCAGTAGTGCAGCTTTGTCTAACCATCTTGCGAGGAATTCGGAAAATGCTTCCCCTAGTTTTTGCTTCGTCATCTCTAGATCCCTCAGGGTGACTTCTAATTTGAAACCGCAGCCGTATTGACTCATGAAAGCGGTGGACAGTTCATTCCAATCTCCCCTCTTCTTCAAAGGAAGGTCATAGTACCATCGGGCTGCGTTCCCTTCTAACGACCTTAGGAAGGCCCTGATGATTTATTTGTTTGTCAGGATGATGGTAGTCATCACAGAGATGAACTAGTTAAGGTGAATGCGAGGATCCCCCCTTCCGCTGAAATGACTCAGGTCTGGCATCTTGAATTTTGCTGGTAGTTTTTCATCTTCTGCCAGAGAATACTCATCTAGATTGATGAGCTGGTTGCCACTGATAGCGGCCTGGAATTGTTCGATTTTCTTTGCCAGGTCTTGATAGGATTCAGATTGTACTGGGTCCTGATTTTTGGGTTTCTCATTCTCACCTTCTGCTTTCAGTTGTTCTTCATACATCGCATTAGTGAACTGATTCGGGTTGGCTCTTTCTCTCTTGAACTTCCTTCATGACTCGTCGTTTCCTGCCGCTTCTGTTGTTTGGTCCTTAGTAGTGTTTTGCTCATTGTTTTGGCCACCTAGTTGAGTCCTTATGATATCCTCGAACCATTTCTTCAGGTCTTCGTTCTGTTGCTTGACGGAGTCCATGACTTCCCCCTTCATCTGGTTGAGCTGGCCTTGGTTGACAAGATCTCCCGTGTTCATTTCAGACATGTTGATTGAGCTGGTTGATTGAGAGAATATGCTGGAGGTGCTTCTAGAACCGGAGTTGTTGAGTTGGTCGCAGACTAGCTTGGCTCGCTGTGCTGGCGTGAGAGGCGTCGCTGGTGACTTGGGAGGGCTCTCAGGTCTGAAGAGTCTTCCTGATTGCCTTTGCTAGAGAGTAGCAGGGCGATTAATTCTGGTGGCTGCATCCACAAGGGGTTAGTATGTGATGTTTCTATGATGCTGGATGCATGAGATGCATGATATGCAGATGCATGAGATGCAGGGTTAGTTTTTAACACATAGCACGTAGCAAGTTTGGCACACAGAACAGTTTGATATCACAGAGAGACGTTGTTCCTTCCAACCTTATTTCTCCCACACACGCGTTCCGGGTGAGGTTTGTTCCTAGGTGGTTTGGTCTGGACCCTCACATCCCAATGCGAGAGTCGGCGTTCCTGCAGAAAGAGCTCTCTTCTAGCAATTCTAAAGCAGAAAGACATCATTTGTTGATGTAATGATTCTAAATCCCTTTCTAGAAGGAGTTTGAATACACGTAGGGTGGACGTGGAAGTCCGTTTTGAAATCTAGAATTTGATTTAGCCTGTTGGCTGTATCTAGCGAAAGGGGTTTCCACTAGACTGGTTATTGGTTGTTTGATTAAGCGAAGGTGTATCACTTAATCAGATTCGTTTCTTTTAGGTCTGGCCTAACTGGAAGTTTTGCAAATCTGGTTTTGAAACTGGAAAATTTGTTAGGCCGAACCTAAGATTGAGATTCAAATAGTAGTTTTTGAAACATTGGATTTAGAATCATTACATTGACAGTCATGCCACAAGTACAATCATTATATTGGGTGGATCATAGAGGGTAGTGTCTAAGCTGGAATGTATGTGGGCTGAGTCATTGGGTTTTGGTAGTAACCGGTTTAAGGCTTCCACAAATAGATATACCTTTGATAGGTCTCCTCAATCACGAGTGCAAGCGAACGAGGTACTGGGCTGTAAGTGATACTACTCCGCATAAGACGTTTCTGGCAGTGGAGTGCACAGCCAGAGCGTGAGAGCGGCTATGAGTATCGGGGCTGGATAGGGACTCCTAGAAAGTAGGTGAGAAGAGAAATTTCTAATGCAATGCAACAGGTGCGAATATGTCTGGAAAGTAAAGCTGGTGATCGATAAGGCGCAAACCGTGCGGTTTAGGTGCATGGCAACCGTTTTTGAAAACAATTATGAAAACATTTTTATGTTTATGTTTTAAAAACAGTTGATTTTAGTCCCTAGTGGAGTCGCCACTGTGAGCGGAGAGGGGTTCGGGGGCACTCGCCTAAGGCTTATTGCTGACTTCGCGATCTGGAAATGGTTTGAAAAATGGAGTCGCCACCTAGTTCAACTAGGAAATGCTTTTTAACTGACTGGATATCCTTACTCGCCTCCGGTAAGACTATCCTGCATCGGACCAAAGACAAGGGTTCGTGGACCTCCCCGAGTCTCATGTGCTTGGCTTATCAGTTACCGGGTTTATTTTCTGGACATATTTGTTTTATATCTCATCTCAACAGTATATGCAGTTCACGGGATATGAAAGCAATAAATAAACAATGATGAAAGCAGTAAACACGTTTGACGCGCATATGACTCGATCTGGACTGACATTTGAGACAAGTATCAGGTACTCCTAAGCATACATCTAACCTTAGAGGTTTCTAGAAAGTAGCATAAGTCTGGTTGGTCTGGATATTTTACATGCACAAAGCCTAAAACCGGATGTATAAGTGTCATTGATTGATTTTATTAGGTGATCTTAAAAAACCTATACAACTGTTACTACTTTTTTATGTTAGTCCTACGATGTCTAAGTGATGGGCTGGATTTGCATTAATGGGCCAATTTTGAGTGATTAGTCCTTTAACCGGTTATTATTGGATTTGGATGCTTTTGGAAAGCAGTAAACAGTGCTAGCATGTTCATGGGCAGTTGGATATACATACAAGGTTAGAGATACTTTTAAACCTCGTTGACTTTGAGTGGCTGGCACTCGCACGGGTTTTGATCATCGGTCTGGTAAGAATTGGCCTTCGGTTAGATCACGAGAGTTGTGCGTCTCATCGATCTGGTTCTATTGGTTTGATCCTGAGTCGATTCCGAGTTCGGGTTAGCCCGGAATCGGCTCTGGAAGTTGCTGGTTTGCTTGGCCTCGGACTTGTGGGCCCGGTTGGCTGGGCAGATTACAATAGCGAGCTTTGAGGCCCTAAAAACACCGAGCTAAGCCCATTTACTATTACAAACAGGACCTACAACTAAAACAATATTTATGGAATCAAACTGAGCCTAAATCATAGTCCGGATGAGCCCGAATACGCGTCTGGAATTTTGGATCGAAGTCTAGAAGATCTGGGAAACAAGTCTGGGAGTCTGGGAAAGGAGGAGCACGGCGCCAACTTGGAGTGCCGGTGCCGGCAGTATAAGGCGGCGGCGCTGCCGGTTTGTTGTGGGGCGCTGTCGGTCACAACGGCGGCGGCTGCGATTCGTCGACAACAGTTCTGGGTTTTTTGTTTCGCTTTGTTCTCACTCGTTTTAGCTCCGTTTTTCATGCAAAAGTAGGCAAAACCGCATAAAATCGAACAATGAATCCAAAAAACATATAATCGAAGTGTTTTAAGCTCATCTACATGAATTTATTTTTCTTGGCAGCAACTATTTTTAGGGTTTGTTCATATCAAAAATCACTCAAAACACCTAAAAACATGCATTCTAAGGTACTTAATCTATTATTTTCTGATTCTGAGCATTAAAAACAGCTAATTACAGTGATTAACATGCTTTTTCATCGAATTTTATGGTGATTATTGAAAGCATCCAATTAATTGATTAAGGCTATTTAATAGCAAATAAGCAATCTTAAGCTAAACATGCATCCTAATGTTCACAAATACAGCAATTATGACAATTATATATGCAAAATATGGCAAAATCAAAAGAACAATATAGAGGGTCCTCAGAAATACCGTTCTGAGTCCTTGGCTCGTTTTCTGGTGAAGTGGATGCGGAATCCAGCTTCGAATCTGTGCAGTGCTTGCGTTCTTTAAGAATCAACGCGTGTTCAGTGTTTTCAGGACTGGATTTTAGTGTGTGTGTGTGAGGTGGCCGAATTCTACTGGTTAATTTTAGGGTTTGTGTGCCACCTTTAGCCAGGCTGGCTTAAGGCTGTATTTATAGGGCTTAGTTAGGATTAGGGTTAGCTTATGTGCAATTACGGGTTTGTCCTAGCTAGAGTTTGGTTAAGGGTGTAAGAAGTGTTAAGTGATAAGTCTAGATGCATTTAGGATTAGATTTTAATTATTTAATTAGGATTTTAGATATTTAATTCGTATTTACACTTAGTGGCTAAGTAAAAAGGTTCTAAAAGTCTATTTTGGTGCCTAAGGTCCTATGGGTTTGGTCAGGGTCAATTCCAGTCCGTCAAACTTGCAAATTGGCCCATAAACTTCTAAGATATGGCAATTAGTCCAATTTCTAGACTTAGATTACAATCTCTTTGGATTTGTATGGGCTATTCACGCCTAATTACGTTTTAATCCTCTAAGTTTACAGTTGTGCACAGATTACGCCTGCTTAGATTCCAGCAAGCAAATCAAAAGTTCGTCACCCGGACATATTTCTCTGGAAATCATCATCGGACGCTTCAGTTCCTTATCACTTTTTATCTGTCCAAAAAATAGGTGTCTACAGTTTGTAAACGTTTAGCTTAAATCGCTAAAAAGGTATAACGTTTGGTTTTGTTTCATAATGTTTGTAAACGTTTGGCTGAAATCGCTAAAAAGGTGAAACGTTTGGATTTGTTTTTTAACGTTTGGCTTCAATCGCTAAAACGGTGAAATGTGAAATGTTTGCATTTGTTTCGTAACATTTTAAACGTTTGGTTTAAATCGCTAAAAATGTGAAACTTTAGGATTTGTTTTATAACGTTTTAAATGTTGAGATTGGTTTCGTAACGTTCTAAACGTTTGGCTTAAATAGCTAAAAAGGGAAACTTTTGGATTTCAATCGTAATGTTTGTAAACGTTTGGCTTAAACCTCTAAAAAGGTAAAACGTTTGGATTTGTTTCGTAACATTTTAAACGTTTGGATTGGTTTCGTACCATTCTAAACGTTATGCCTAAATCGCTAAAAAGGTGAAACGTTAGGATTTGCTGCGAAATGTTTTAGGCATTTGGATTACTTTCGTAACGTTTTAAATGTTTGACTTAAATCGCTAAAAGGGTGAAACGTTAGGATTGGTTTCGTAAAGTTTTAGACATTTGGCTTAAATCGCTAAAGAGGTGAAACATTTGGATTTGTTTCGTAATGTTTGTAAACGTTTACTTTAAATCGCTGAAAAGCTGAAACGTTTGCATCTATTTCGTAATGTTTGAAACGTTTGGATTGGTTTCGTAACGTTTTAAACGTTTGGTTTAAATTGCTAAAAAAGGGGAAATGTTTGGATGTGTTTCGTAACGTTTCAAACGTTTGGCTTAAATTGCCAAAAAGGTGAAACATTGGGATTTGTTTCGTAATGTCTTAAACTTTTGGCATAAATTGCTAAAAAGGTGAAACATTAGTATTTGTTACGTATCTTTTTAAACGTTTGGCTTAAATCGTTAAGAAGGTGAAACATTTAGATTTGTTTCGTAACGTTTTAAACGTTTGGCTTAAATTGATAAAAAGGTGAAACCTTAATATTTGTTCTATAATGTTTTAAAGGTTTCGCTTAAATCACTAAAACGGTGAAACTTTTGGATTTGCTTCGTGATGTTTAAATGTTTGGATTTGTTTCATAATAATTTAAACGTTTGGCTTAAATCGCAAAAAAGGTGAAACGTTTGGAGTTGTTTCGTAGCGTTTGTAAACGTTTGGCTTAAATCGCTAAAAAGGTGAAACGTGTTATTTATTTCGGAACGTTTGTAAAAGTTTGACTTAAATCGCTAAAAAAGTGAAACGTTTGGATTTGTTTCGTAATATTTTAAATGTTTGAATTGGTTTCTTAACGTTTTAAACATTTGGCTTAAATCGCTAAAAATGTGAAATGTTTGGATTAGTTTCATAACTTTTGTAAACGTCTGGCTTAAATCGCGAAAAAAAGGAAAAATGTTTGGATTTGTTTCGAGATGTTATTAACGTTTGACTTAAATCGCTAAAATGGTGAAACATTAGGATTGGTTACGTAACGTTTTAAACGTTTGGATTGGTATTGTAATGTTTTAAACGTTTGGCTTAAATCGATAAAAATGCAAAACATTTCGATTTGTTTAAACGTTTGGATTTGTTTCATAACGTTTAAATCGCTAAAAAAGGAAACATTTGGATTTGTTTCGTAACGTTTGAAACGTTTGGATTGGTTTCGTAACTTTTTAAACGTTTGGCTTAAATCGCTAAAATGGTGAAACGTTAGGATTTGTTTCGTAACGTTTTAAACGTTTGGATTTGTTTCGTTACATTTTAAATGTTTGGCTTCAATCGCTAAAAAGGCGAAAAGTTTAAGTTTGTTTCGTAGCGTTTTAAACATTTAGCCTAAATCGCTAAAAAAGTGAAACCTTAGGATTTGTTTCATAACGTTTTAAACTTTTGGCTTAAATCGCTAATAAGGCGAAACGTTAGGATTTGTTTCGTAACGTTTTAAATGTTTGACTTACATCGCCAAAAAGGTGAAACTTTAGGATTTGTTTTATAACGTTTTAAAAGTTTTGATTTGTTTCGTAAAGTTTTAAACGTTTGGCTTAAATAACTAAAAAGGTGAAACATTAGGATTTGTTTCGTAACGTTTGTAAACGTTTAGCTTAAATTGCTAAAAAGGTGAAACGTTTGGATTTGTTTCGCAATGTTTGTAAATTTTTGGCTTAAATCGCTAAAAAGTAAAACGTTTGGATTTGTTTCGTAATGTTTTAAACGTTTGGATTGGTTTCGTAACGTTTTAAACGTTCGGCTTAAATCGCTAAAAAGCTGAAACGTTTGGATTTCCTTTGAAATGTTTTAAGCATTTGGCTAAAATCGCTAAAATGGGGAAACATTAGGATTTGTTTTGTAATGTTTTAAACCTTTGGATTGGTTTCGTAACGTCTTGAACGTTTGGCTTAAATCGCTAAAAATGAACGTTTGGATTTGTTTCATTACGTTTGTAAACGTTTTGCTTAAATCGCTAAAAAAGAAAACGTTTGGATTTGTTTCATAATGTTTTAAACATTTGGATTGGTTTCTTATCTTTTTAAACGTTTGGCATAAATTGCTAAAAAGGTGAAACTTTTGGATTTGTTTCGAAACGTTTTAAACGTTTGGCTTAATTCGTTAAAAAGGTGAAAGGTTAGGATTTGTTTCGTAATGTTTTACACGTTTGGATTTGTTTCGTAACATTTTAAACGTTTGTCTTAAATCTCTAAAAAGGTAAATTTTTTTAATTTGTTTCGTAACGTTTTAGACCTTTAGTTTAAATCGCTAAAAAGGTGAAACGTTAGGATTTGTTTTGTAACGTTTTAAACATTTGGCTTAAATCGCTAAAAAGGTGACATGTTTGGAATTGTTTTGTAAAATTTTAAACGTTTGATTAAATTGATAAAAAGGTGAACCGTTTGGATTTGTTTCGTAACGTTTGTAAACGTTTGACTTAAATCGCTAAAAAGGTGAAACGTTTGGATTGGTTTCGTAATGTTTTAAATGTATGGCTTAAATCTCTAAAAAGGTGAAAAAGGTGGATTTGTTTCGTAAAGTTTGTAAATGCTTAACTTAAATCGCTAAAAAGGTTAAACGTCTGGATTTGTTTCGTAACGTTTTAAACGTTTGGCTTAAATCGCTAAAAACGTAAAATGTTTGGATTTGTTTCGCAACGTTTGCAAATTGGTAAATGTTTGGCTTAAATCGCTAAAAAACTGAAATGTTAGGATTTGTTTCGTAATGTTTTAAACGTTTAGATTGGTGTCGTAACGTTTAAAACGTTTGGCTAAAATAAATAAAAAGTTGAAACGTTTGGATTTGTTTCGAAATGTTTTAAACGTTTGGCTTAAATTGATAAATAGCGAAACGTTCGGATTTGTTTCGTAATGTTTTAAACGTTTGGATTGGTTTCGAAATGTTTTAAACGTTTTTTTTTTAAATCTCAAAAAATGTATAACATTAGGATTTTTTTCGTAACGTTTTAAACATTTGGATTAAATCGCTAAAAAGGTGAAACGTTAGGATTTGTTACGTAACGTTTTAAACGTTTGGATTTATTTCACAACGTTTTAAACGTTTGGCTTAAATCGCTAAAAAGGTGAAACATTTGGATTTATTTCCTTACGTTATAAACGTTTGGCTTAAATCGCTAAAAAGGTGAAACGTTTGGATTTGTTTCCTTACGTAATAAACGTTTGACTTAAATCTTTAAAAAGGTAAAACATTAGGATTTGTTTGGTAACGTTTTAAACGTTTGGCATAAATCACTAAAACGGTGAAACTTTAGGGTTTTTTTGTAACTTTTTAAACGTTTGGATTTGTTTCGTAACGTTTTAAACGTTTGGTTTAAATCGCTAAAAAGCTGAAACATATGGATTTGTTTCGCAACCTTTGTAAATGTTTGGCGTAAATCGCTAAAAAGGCGAAACGTTTGGATTTGTTTCGTAGCATTTTTAATGTTTGGATTGTTTTCGTAGCATTTTAAGCGTTTGGCTTAAATTTCTAAAACCGTGAAACGTTTGGATTTGTTTAGTAAAGTTTCAAACGTTTGGATTTGTTTTGTAATGTTTTAATCGTTTGGCCTAAATCGCTAAAAAGGTGAAATGTTAAGATTTATTTTGTTACGTTTTAAACTTTTGGCTTATATCGCTAAAAAGTTGTAACGATAGGATCTGTTACGTAACATTTTAAACGTTTGGATTTGTTTCGTAACGTTTTAAACGTTTGGCTTAAATCGCTAAAAAGGTGAAACATTTGGATTTGTTTCGTAACATTTTAAACGTTTGGCTTAAATCTTAAAAAAGATGAAACATTAGGATTTGTTTCGTAACGTTTTAAACATTGGACTTAAATCACTTAAAATGTGAAACTTTAAGATGTGTTTCATATGGTTTAAACGTTTGGATTTGTTTCGTAACGTTTTAAATGTTTAGCTTAAATCGCTAAAAAGATGCAACGTTAAGATTTATTTCGTAACGTTTTAAATGTTTGGCTTAAATTGCTAAAAAGGTGAAACGTTATAATTTTTTTCTTAATGTTTTAAACATTTGTCTTAAACCGCTAAAAAGGTGAAACGTTAGGATTTGTTTTGTAATGTTTGGATTGGTTTCTTAACGTTAGTAAACATTTGGCTTAAATCGCAAAAAAGTTGAAACATTTGGATTTGTTTCCTAATATTTAAAACGTTAAGCTTAAATTTCTAAAAAGGTGAAACGTTTGGATTTGTTTCCTAACATTTTAAACGTTAGATTGGTTTTGTAACATTTTAAACATTTGGCTTCAATTGATAAAAAAAGTGAAACATTTGGATTTGTTTAGTAAGATTTGTAAACTTTTGGCTTAAATCACTAAAAAAGGTGAAACTTTAGGATTTGTTTCGTAACGTTTTTAAAGTTTGGATTGGTTTCGTAACGCATTAAACGTTTGTATTGGTTTCGTAACATAGTAAACATTCGGCTTCAATTGATAAAAAGGTAAATCGTTTGGATTGGTGTCGTAACGTTTGTAAATGTTTGACTTAAATTGCTAAAAAGGTGAAACGTTTGTATTTGTCTTGTAAAATTTTAAACTTTTGGCTTAAATTGCTAAAAAAGTGAAACGTTAGGATTTGTTTCGTAAATGTTTTAAACGTTTGGCTTAAATTGCTAAATAGCGAAACGTTAGGATTTGTTTCGTAATGTTTTAAACGTTTGGATTGGTTTCGAAATGTTTTAAAAGTTTTTTTTTAATCTCTAAAAATTTATAACATTAGGATTTTTTTCGCAACGTTTTAAATATTTGGATTAAATCGCGAAAAAGGTGAACCGTTAGGATTTGTTATGTAACGTTTTAAACGTTTGGATTTATTTCACAACGTTTTAAACGTTTGGCTTAAATCGCTAAAAAGGTGAAACATTTGGATTTATTTCCTTACGTTATAAAAGTTTGGCTTAAATCGCTAAAAAGGTGAAACGTTTGAATTTGTTTCCTTACGTTCTAAACGTTTGACTTAAATCTTTAAAAAGGTAAAACATTAGGATTTGTTTGGTAACGTTTTAAACGTTTGGCTTAAATCACTAAAACGGTGAAACTTTAGGATTTTTTTGTAACTTTTTAAACGTTTGGACTTGTTTCGTAACGTTTTAAACGTTTGGTTTAAATCGCTAAAAAGGTGAAACATATGGATTTGTTTCGCAACCTTTGTAAATGTTTGGCATAAATCGCTAAAAAAGGCGAAACGTTTGGATTTGTTTCGTAGCATTTTAAATGTTTGGATTGTTTTCGTAGCATTTTAAGCGTTTCGCTTAAATTCCTAAAACGGTGAAACGTTTGGATTTGTTTAGTAAAGTTTCAAACGTTTGGATTTGTTTTGTAACGTTTTAATCGTTTGGCTTAAATCGCTAAAAAGGTGAAACGTTAAGATTTGTTTTGTTACGTTTTAAACTTTTGGCTTATATCGCTAAAAAGTTGTAACGATAGGATCTGTTACGTAACGTTTTAAACGTTTGGATTTGTTTCGTAACGTTTTAAACGTTTGGCTTAAATCGCTAAAAAGGTGAAACATTTGGATTTGTTTCGTAACATTTTAAACGTTTGGCTTAAATCTTAAAAAAGATGAAACATTAGGATTTGTTTCGTAACGTTTTAAATATTGGACTTAAATCACTTAAAATGTGAAACTTTAAGATTTGTTTCGTAAGGTTTAAACGTTTGGATTTGTTTTGTAACGTTTTAAACGTTTAGCTTAAATCGCTAAAAAGATGCAACGTTAAGATTTGTTTCGTAACGTTTTAAACGTTTGGCTTAAATTGCTAAAAAGGTGAAACGTTATAATTTTTTTCTTAATGTTTTAAACATTTGGCTTAAACCGCTAAAAAGATGAAACGTTAGGATTTGTTTTGTAATGTTTGGATTGGTTTCGTAACGTTAGTAAACATTTGGCTTAAATCGCAAAAAACTTGAAATATTTGGATTTGTTTCCTAATATTTAAAACGTTAAGCTTAAATTTCTAAAAAGGTGAAACGTTTGGATTTGTTTCCTAACATTTTAATCGTTAGATTGGTTTTGTAACATTTTAAACATTTGGCTTCAATTGATAAAAAGGTGAAACATTTGGATTTGTTTAGTAAGATTTGTAAACTTTTGGCTTAAATCACTAAAAAGGTGAAACTTTAGGATTTGTTTCGTAACGTTTTTAAAGTTTGGATTAGTTTCGTAACGCATTAAACGTTTGTATTGGTTTCGTAACATAATAAACATTCGGCTTCAATTGATAAAAAGGTGAATCGTTTGGATTGGTGTCGTAACGTTTGTAAACGTTTGGCTTAAATTGCTAAAAAGGTGAAACGTTTGTATTTGTATTGTAACATTTTAAACTTTTGGCTTAAATTGCTAAAAAGGTGAAACGTTAGGATTTGTTACGTAATGCTTTAAACGTTTGGATTTGTTTCGTAACGTTTTAAACATTTGGCTTAAATCGCTATAAATGACAAACGTTTGAATTTGTTTCGTAATGTTTTAAACGTTTGGCTTAAATCTTTAAAAAGGTGAAACGTTAAGATTTGTTTTGTAACGTTATAAACCTTTGGATTAAATCACTAAATAGGTGAAACCTTAGGATTTATTTCGTAATGGTTTTAAACATTTGGATTTTTTTGTAACGTTTTAATCATTTGGCTTAAATCGCTAAAACGTTGAAACATTTGGATTTGTTTCCTAATGTTTAAAACCTTTAGCTTAAATTTTTAAAAATTTGAAACGTTTGGATTTCTTTCCTAACGCTTTAAATGTTTAGATTGGTTTCGTAACATTTTAAACGTTTGGCTTTTAAGGTGAAACATTTGGATTTTGTTTCGTAACGTTTTACACGTTTGGATTGGTTTTGTAACATTTTAAACGTTGGCTTAAATTTATAAAATGGTGAAACGTTTGGATTTGTTTCGTAACGTTTTAAAAGTTTGGATTGGTTTCGTACCATTCTAAACGTTTCGCTTAAAATTGATAAAAAAAGGTGAAACGTTTGGATTTGTTTTGTAACGGTTTAAATGTTAGGATTGGTTTCATCACGTTTTAAATGTTTGGCTTAAATATTTAAAAAGGTGAAACGTTAGGATTTGTTTTGTAACATTTTAAATGTTTGGCTTAATTGGCTAAAAATGTGAAACGTTTGGATTTGTTTCGTAACATGTGTAAACGTTTGGCATAAATCGCTAAAAGTGTGAAACGTTTGGGTTTGTTTCGCAACGTTTTAAACATTTGGCTTGGTTTCATAACATTTTAAACGTTTGGCTTAAATCGCTAAAAAGGTAAAACGTTTGGATTTGTTTTGTAATGTTTGTAAATATTTGGCTTAAACCTCAAAAAAGGTGAAACATTTGGATTTGGTTCGTAACATTTTAAACGCTTAGCTTAAATCGCTAAAAAGGTGAAACGTTTGGATTAGTTTCGTTACGTTTTAAACGTTTGACTTAAATCACTAAAAAAATGAAACGTTTTGTAATACCTCGTAAAAAATTTGAAATTTTTCTGATGGGTTTCCGGTAATAATTCGGGTCGTTTTCAGTTTTGTTGTTCGATTTGTGTTTGATTCGTGGTTTGGTTATATAATAATCACTTATTTTTGGGCCTTGCATATTAGTCTGCCAATCATGGGCCATGCTTTTGTTATTTCAACATGTCTCGAAAGAAACATGTTCTTTTTATTGCAGCCTGCGTTTCCTTTACTTTCCACGTCATTTGGCATGAAACTCTCCCTATAAATACGTAATTTTCCTATCCTAAATACTTCCCTACATACCCTTCTAACACTAGCCGTATTTTATGATCTCGAATCTCTTTGATCTCCTTCATTATTCCTCTCCTTCCATCGCAGAAACCAAAGTTTGTGTTCTATGTTTTTTTTAGTTTGCCTTTAAATCATCATCTCCATTCGTAACTAATAACTCCTTCGTTTCAGAACCAAATTCAGTTCCCTTTTGTTCCAGCAATTGTAGACTCAATCCTCTACAAGTCCGAGTTTTTTTTTCATTGAACGGTACATTATTGATTCCATTATAGAAGTCGTCGTATTACCGTTTGTTGTTATTTGTTGTTTTGAGTTAAAATCGACATCTCTATATTTTGAATCGTTCTCTTCCGTTTTAGCATTATATTTGGATCTGACTCGTCCTAGTTGAAGTAGACACACGCCTCTACGATTCCCATCTTCGTTTTCGTAAAACGGTACGTAAATTATCCCATTTCAATCGCCGTCGTCTCACCGTTTTATATTGTTATTGCTGTGAATGTTTTCAAATTGTTCTGCCGATTATTTTCATTCTTATTGATTATGATTTTGGTGTCTTATTGATTATAACTTCTTGGGTTGTTAGTTGTTATGTTGATTAACTCTTAGTTGAAGATTGCCGTCATCGTTTCCTTGTGTCCTTTTGGTATTGATGTTCGTTGTAGTTCTGCCAGTCGTTTCTTTTGAATTCGGCTTCTATCTTTTAGGCTGTCTTTTAATCTTGTTTTGAGGTGTTGTTCATGTTTGATGAGTTGTTGTTAAGGAATTTGTTGATTTTTGGAAGCTTGAGATTTTCGGTTTTGCTACTGTCTATGTTTGAGTTTGGGTTGAATGCATGGGGAAGATGATGTAGTTGGCCGGCTGGGTAAGAATTTCAAAATAAGAGTTATGTTATTATTTGTTAAATTGGTAATGTAATGAGCTCATTTTATGTGAAATAATGAATGCTTGGTTTTGGTTCTGTGAAGTGGCGGGGTTGCTTCTTCAATTGGAATGATATGGTTGGTTAAAGGGCCATTGTAGTCATAGTTTCTTTTACTTTAAACAATTGAATCCTTTAAGTTTATTTCTAACAATTCGCATTTAATCTAATGTTAATTTATTTCAATTTAATTCACGGATTTGGTTTTGATTTATAAATTGGCAATTTGATAACTTTATTATTTTTTTATTATTATTTTAATCTGATAACATTATTATTATTATTTTTAAATTATTTTGGCAATATTATTTTAATCTAAAAATAATGTTTATAATTAAATTTATTAATTATTATTATTATAATTGGCAAAGTGGATATTATTATTTAATTATTATTTGAGATTTTGGCTTAGCGTGCCAATTTGACTAAATTATAATTTAGCTTTTCAATACTTAGTAAATTATTTTAGTGAGATATTTTGCCGGTAATTATTGATTACTTGGGTTTCAAGTTATTCAGTTACATTTTAACATCAATTAATATTTTTATCAAATTATAATTATAAACTGTGGTTTCTAATTCTGGATTAATGATTGGGCCGGGTTAGACTTGGGTCGCCCGACATGTGGGCTTAGTTTGGAAGTTTTAGAAACTCGGCTAACCCACTATTTGAGGAATTGATTTTAATTATTATTTAAATATTATTTATGTATTTCGGATCAGATTTTTAAAACGGAAACTCAATAGACTTGACTTATTTAATTATTTGAGTATTGTGTTATTCGATGTGGTTCGTGTTTTGGCTCGGGTCATTATGTAATTAATTGACCATTATGTGTCTAGCTATGTTTTTGCTTGACTTGATATTGTGCTAGTCCTATGTGGTGTCTAGTACTCTCTAGAGTTAGGGTTTGATATTAATATTGGTTTCTACTCTGCTCTTAGACTTGTCGACTACTCGTGCTTCGATGTCGAATCAGGTTTTGCCGCTTGCCAGATTTTTCACGTGGATTAGCAAGTAGTGAGTTTGTAGTGCTATTTACCGCTTTATTAAGTACCGCATCATATTTTATTATTATAAATGTTTTTGAACTGTATTACGATCATGTATCTGGATTAAAACGAACTACTCGATAGGCTTGTATCGAGACTGTGTGCACCAGTTTATACTCTGGGATCGGCAGACTATGGTCTTACTTATGCTGGTAATTGACGAGGATTTTTTCTCGTCCATCTTGGGTTTTTCGGTATTGCTATGTCATACTTGCACTGGGACCATTTCAATACTGTATTCCATAATCATATATTATATTAGTATAAAAAGTTTTAATTTAAGGGTTTTAAACTTAATAAATGTAAATAGTATTGCGAACTCATCTCAGTATATCTGACCCTGTTATTTATCCAAATTTTCCAGGTTTATGATTTGAAAGCTGGTCAACTCCGATCTTTTGATTTCTTAGAGGTTTTTTTATTATTTAAAGTAGTCAACTGTTTTCAAACTCTTAGACCGCAGTAGAACTAGTTTATATGTATTACTATAATTATTGCACTTTGAGATTGCCAGATTTGTCTGATTGTTTATTTTATTATTGGCATGTTACTCTGGATTATTTTATTATATAAGGCATGTCGTTGAGTCTCGGGTTTTATCAGAGTATTTTATTGTCACGACCCATTTTCATGAATCGCGACCGGCGCTAGGGTATGGGTATGGTTGTACCGAAACCCGTAGCAAGCCTTGCGGATAACATACATTAATCATTTAAAACATTGTACCTGCATAAAACCACATGCTCGGGGGAAACCGAGACTCCAACCTAGTATAGCAGTTTATATGTACAACATATAAATAATAAATGCTCGGTCAACTCTGAGTCTCTAACACGGCATAAATATTAAATAACCAAAGTTAATATAATAATGCCAATCAACAAATAATCCAATTGAATTAATCTGTCAACAAGTACTATAACAAGTAAGACTTCTAATTACTATTGTGGTCTAAGAGTAAAATCAGTTCAATAACTTTAATAAAATAAAGTAAGACCTCTGAGGAAATAAAGAATCGGAGACCAGCTGACTCGCTCAAATCGTAACCCTGGAAAAATTGGGAAAGCAACGGGGTCATGAGATGAGTTCATACAACTATTTACATTTATTAAGTGAGAACCTTTAAAACACTTTTAAAATATTTGTAAAGCAATTTATCATTATGGATAAGCATTGAAACCCTAAACCACAAATAATCTAAATCCAGTTGTCGTGTCGGTGAGACGTATCTCCATAGCCGATCCCCGACAGTCACTCAAATAAACACGTGAGTCCCAGGAGACGTATCTTCCACCGGCGCCCTCACTATGTGAGACGTATCTCTAACCTACCTCAAATACCATATATGATCATACCGGTGCGCACGCAGTCTCGATGATGCCCATCGAGTAGACTGTTCCAATTCAGATCCATAATGCCGAAAAACAGTTCGAAAGCTGTTTATACAATATATATATATGCAAAAATACAACGTACTTAATAAAGAGGTAAATTGCGATATAAACTCACTGCTTGCTAATCCACGTGATAACTCCTGACAAGAAGCCTAAACTCGGTTCGCCTCAGAAGCACGAACGGTCGTCGGGTCTAGACAAGGTATAAATAATAATTAAAACCAGACCCTAACTATAGAGAGTACTAGACACCATGTAGGACTAGTACAAAACAATAGAACCAATGCATAAGCCAACATAGATTAATCATACATACACCAACCATAAACCAAAACCATAAAATAAGTTAAGTCCTATTGAGTTCCAATTGAAATAAAAATCCGGAAACTTTTCCAAACCATTTGGTAAAACATTTCAAGCCACAATGGTAATTAGCCGAGTCAAACAAGACTTCCAAGCTTAACTCACATGTCGAGCGACCCAAGTCTAACCCGACCCAACATAACCAAGTTGTAAATAAATGTTCAAAATCCGAAATCAAATAATAATTCAAAACCCAAGTTCGAAAACAAGGAACTCAATATCGCTTAATCAACAGTTAACCAACACATAGCAAGTGTTTAAATAAAATCCACAACAAATTAACTTGCTTGAAATAGACAACACAAACCATATATTTTATCTAACAATTGAACAAGTCGAGTTATTGATACTAGAACAACACTTAGCCAAAGTAGTATTCCAAGTAATCTTGTAATCAACATACCAAGACACTACAAGAATTTAACAAATGGCATTTGACATAAACAATTTCTATTTTCAACTTCAATTCCTTTGTCAAAACATGCCAATTAATCACAATAATCAAACCAGCAAACCAACAATTCAATATACACAAACCCCACTAATCCAACTCTATTACTTTGATTTTAAATCATCAATCACATGCTAAATCCATTATTTACAGCCCTATAATCAGGAACAATAAAACAGTTTATAGTATTTCAGTTCCCTACAACATTGTAACCATTCAACCTATGGATTTACAACAACCAAGCATGATTTTATTAACTCTAACAACATAGATCCACTTTAAAACATTATGGCAGCCAATGATTCAACTAAAACAGTTTATACAATCCACACAACCTATTATTTGAATCTATGTCACAATAAACAAGATTTAATCCATAACAATGCCAAATACAATGATGCTAGCCAAAATATTATAATTCAACCTAAATCATAAAGAATCAGCCCAACATAAACAAAACTCAAGCCACAACAATCAACAATACCAAGGTAATCTACAACCTAACAATCGCAGCGATATAAAACAAATAAAAGCAAAGGAAAAGGGATTAAATACCTTGATAGATCAAAGAGTATAAGAATCTGAAAGATGGGTTGGATTCGAAGCTACAAAATTGATTTGAATGGAAAACCATAAGCCTCAATCTATTAAACTAAGAATTGAGATTGAAAAACAAGATTTAAACCACTTACCAAGAGTTTTGGACACCACAAATCGAAGGAAAAATGCCAAGGAAGTGATTAGAATGTGTTTAGGGTTTTAGAAATTGAATAGGGGCTGTTTAGCTAGAGTAAAAGTCTATTTAAAGCCTCCAAACGAACCCAACCGGTTCTATGGTCGGTTTTGCCCAGTAGAACCGGTTATAGAACCGGTTTGCTCACTGAAACCAAAAAAATCGAAGTGGACCGGTCCTACGGCTTGATCTACCCAGCAGGTCCGGTTGACCCGAAATTGGGTCGAAACAACGATCCGAACAGTCAAGGGGTAAACATAGGTCATTCAACATGACACAACCAAGGTACCACATATGCTAATTCGCACATAAATCAATCCGAAAACAAGTCGAAAGCACAACGAGAACATGTCGAAGTGAAAACACAACCAAAGTCCATCACAAACCAAACTTTAAACGGAAACCAACCACCAAAACAAGTTATAAAAATACGGGTTATTACATTCTCCCCAACTTAAAAACAAAATCGTCCTCGATTTTACCACAAAAACAACTGACGTAAAATATAACATAAAACTACATAGCAAGCCATACAAAACGTACATGACCAACGTAAGAACACATAATCATGATACCCAAAGGAATTAAGGAAAGCAAAATAACAAATTTGCATACCAAACTCTGTCTCTCAAGAACATTCCTCAACCAAGTAACCAACTAAAACTGTAATCATAGGAATTCTGTTATTCATCAACCTACGCACTTGCGTAACCATAAACTTAACAGGTTGCTCCTTGAATGATAACTCAAAACCACCACTCATTTAAGTCAACAAACTCAAATGGTCACAACACACATATGTACAAATTTCTATTCTATCAACTTGGTGCTCCAACAATCACTCGATCAACACAATGTGAATAATCAACAATTATTCAACTGAGAGTCACAATTTCTCTATACCGAAGTGGCTTCCAGAACCAGCTCGAAACTCATCTATCATAAAATCCTCAATGTCAAATACAAGATTAAGCGCTAAGCTCAACTATAATTCTATAATTCCAAAATCTTTTGCCTCAGAAAAAACAATAACACTGCAAACATAGCTGATAAAATTTATCGTTCTAAAACACTTACTTACTTCCACTTATAACATCTCTACATCAAAATTATCGATAACAAAACCCAATAAACTTCTGATAATATTTTGGTTCCAAAATCAACATTATAATAATCATTTAATCCTAACGATTAGTACCAACTCGATAATACAATTAACTTGTGAATCATAAAACACAAAAACTCATATCGCAATTCAAAGAAAAGCGGACCACTCTTATGATAACAAAAATTTCTATATCAGTGATAAACAATATCCATCAAAATGATTCTCCCAATCACTCAGAAACATAACGCCACGACTACACTGAACATTGATTGCATCAAACAACTTAAAAAATCTGTCTCTTACAACAAGTGTTCAACCATGCTCAAAACGATATACAAACATTACAATAATACCATTAATTAACAAGATCGATCAACCAATCATGGTTGTCGAAACCTGTTAACCGCGATTCCCGATTCTGAATCAACTATCTCATATAACCAAATCGAACTCAAATTCTCTAAATTATTCAATCAATTGACTATAACCTCGTATACAACAAAAGATCAATACGATCAGTTTACTACGACCGGATTGTCAGCCATGCTCAAAACCAACCCCTGTGGGTATAAAATATTTTAATACAAAATATTTTATATACAAAATTTTCCACCCTGTTTAAAAGACTCTACATCTTACACCTCCTTTTTCATTCAAAATCGAAATACATTTACCTTTGAAAAACCATCAGCTTTGTGAACCCTTGAAAATTGTCAAAATAATCACTTTTTTGAATCCGAACTTTACCCTTACTTTTAAATACGTTTGCAAATTTATGAAATAGTTCAACTGGCAAAATTTATGTTCTCTTTAAACCAAACTTGCTAATATCAATTTATCATTCCTTTTGTAAAATTCAAAATGTGGCAAAATTCTCCATATTTAAAATAATCATTGATGTTTCAAACATCCAAAATTTGATTCGCTTCTAAATTTGCTCAAACAAAAACACAATTTGAAGAATCGTTCAACCGAAAAATTTATTATTCCTTTTGAATCAAATTTGAAAAAATTTATTCCTTTCCTCGGAAGGGTAAAATTTTAACAACACAAATCTCTTTGTTTATGAAAATACTTTTACATCCATTTACCCAAAATAATTGGACAAAATCTAATCTGAAAGATAAAGTCTCGTTAAAACAAAAATATAATGTATACACACACATGGAGCATAACCAACATCCTTAATCCTTGAATCACAAATCGGAAATTATCACGAACACATCCTAATTTGAATCTAATCATATACCGCACTTGGCACAACTATATCTCGAGCGCAACCTCAAATTCATTTTCACTTCCTATGAAACACATGATTCTGACAATACAGACTGATCTCTAACAACGTAATCATCCAAAAATCCACCACCATCATTACAGAGTATTTGTCTGTCTACCTTTCGGTAACTGTTTCAAAATCATTTGAAATCCGACAACTTATAAATAAGTTTATCACACAGTGACTCGCGAGCTCGTTTCAAAGCACTTTTCTCAAAACACTTTATCGATAAAAATTCATTTTACATAATTGAGCGCCAGGGTGATGACATCTCTTATCACCAAAGAGTTGCATCCAACCCCAATCATTACTATGCACGTGATGCATGTACTATTAAGCATGTATTAATTATTGATTTATCTTTTATTTAGTGAACATACTTACTGCTCAATGCAATTTTATTCGTGAAATTCAAAATGCATGTTCATGATATGTCTGGGCACAATTACGTGTTGAAAATATTTTAACAAATTAACCTTTGAAATCCATTTCTCGATAAAAAATTTGCTAGACTTTACACTCTGTGAGATCTGCACTCAATAACCTTGAAACACTTCTCAAACTCCATAAACACTTCTCAAATTCCATACTTGCAATCTACCAACATTCGATGCTATATAACAACTCAACCTAATAATTTCGTTACAACTCTTCCGTATAAAATACCAACTAACCTCAACCCAAACTGAAACTTATACCCAACGAAATAACATATCACATATGTTCCTACAAAACTTACCGCCAGCTTCCGCATCGCATCATCAGACTTGATGAAAAACATCAGTGTATTAATACACCACTCAATCTTCTCGGATCAAAATTTCCAATATCCTTTCCAGAATAATCAGAAACCGTCAACCATCCCAAGGGAATACTTCCCTTATCTTTCTCGATATCGAAATCCAAAGATTTCGGTTCACAACAATATTATGGCAAACCCAGCTTAATCCAAAGTCGATACTAGATAAAAACAGGGTCTGAACAAAGGTTCAACTCACAATCAAACCAAACATCAGGTATCAACCATAACCGCGTGAAATAAATCATCTCACGTGCTTCTCCGCACGAAGAAACAAAATATAAGCAATCAACGTATTCCAACCAAACTTGCGAGATACATAACGCAAATTAAAACCAAAAATATTGTGATTCCTACAAACCATAAACCACGTAAGCATTGCCATTAAGCATAATTAACCCAAACATATTTAAAAGACAAAAATCAAAATATGCCACACAAGCTTTAAATTATTATAACAAAATCAATATGTAATAAATTATCCTTTAAAAGTACGCTTCAAAATTCATTTTTGAAATTTAAAGTCAACCATAAAACTTTCAAAATTTTGTTGAGCCCCACGGTTAAAACAAATTAGTATCCGGAAAATATCTTTATATAATTTCATTGCTTAAAATTATTCCCAAAATATCTCAATCCACAGAACTATCGAGTTAGGCGAGTCATTAAAACTTCCAAGCCCAACTCCCGGTTTGGGTGACCCAAGTCAAAACTCAAAATCATCGTTTATGAAACGTATTCAAAACATTTGTAAATCCGGAAAAATATTTAAATAAAATTTTCCATCCTTTCAAAATTGAGAGCTCAACGCAACCCAACAGCTAAAATAACAACTTAAAAACTCAAATGAGAAATCTTTAATCTCAAACAGTCATTTCGTAAATTCAAAAACTTCAAAATGTTGACATGCCACCACATGGTAAAATAACTTCAACGATATTACATTCTCAAAACAACGACTTACCTAATAATAATATCGTTTTAAAATAATCGTTTGTCAACACCAAACCAAACATAAGATTTCAAAATACAAGAAATTCCCTTTTTACTGGCAACTTAACCAAAATCAAACTTTTAAAGAATTAAAATCTAAACTTCTCTTCTGATTTTGTGTCAAAACATAAATCGAATAAAAATAATTACTCAATGAAAACCCTTAAAACAACATGTAGCCAAACCATGTATGACCACAAAACACGTTTTAAAGTTTAAACCCAAAAACTCTTTACTTAGAAAAACAAGGCAAACGCCCAACATACGATCAAAGTTAAAATCAACAATCGAGGCAAAAGCCAAGAATGTACTCACCATATAATCTATCGTTATTAAATCAATAATGGCATAAAAGCCAAAATTTATCGAATAACATCATACCCAATATGAATTTAGAAAAATTACCAACATAAGATTTCCCGAGAAATCAGAAGCAATTAAAATCACCCAAGTGAAATAACCTCAACATGATAAAACATAACGAGTAACATCCAAGAGAAATTAATTGTCAATCATAGCATCAACACCAAATAAAGACAGACAAACATCACCTATAAGATGTAGGCTGAAAGTTTGGAAATAAAAGATGACGTTTAAAAGACAAGACATGAATCCTAATTCCGCAGTAATTCCTATGACACGACATCACTTATCATGCCAAAACACATAACACATAACATACATAAGGCCTTGGTTTGGAACGAAAGCTCTGATACCAACTTTGTCACGACCCATTTTCATGAATCGCAACCAGCGCTAGGGTATGGGTATGGTTGTACCGAAACCTATAGCAAGCCTTGCGGATAACATACATTAATCATTTAAAATATTGTACCTGCATAAAACCACATGCTCGGGGGGCAACCGAGACTCCAACCTAGTATAGCAGTTTATATGTACAACATATAAATAATAAATGCTCGGTCAACTCCGAGTCTCTAACACGGCATAAATATTAAATAACCAAAGTTAATATAATAATGCCAATCAACAAATAATCCAATTGAATTAATCTGTCAACAAGTACTATAACAAGTAAGACTTCTAATTACTACTGCGGTCTAAGAGTAAAATCAGTTCAATAACTTTAATAAAATAAAGTAAGACCTCTAAGGAAATAAAGAATCAGAGACCAGCTGACTCGCTCAAATCATAACCCTGGAAAAATTGGGAAAGCAACGGGGTCAGATATACTAAGATGGGTTGGATTCGAAGCTACAAAATTGATTTGAATGGAAAACCATAAGCCTCAATCTATTAAACTAAGAATTGAGATTGAAAAACAAGATTTAAACCACTTACCAAGAGTTTTGGACACCACAAATCGAAGGAAAAATGCCAAGGAAGTGATTAGAATGTGTTTAGGGTTTTAGAAATTGAATAGGGGCTGTTTAGCTAGAGTAAAAGTCTACTTAAAGCCTCCAAACGAACTCAACCGGTTCTATGGCCGGTTCTACCCAGTAGAACCGGTTATAGAACCGGTTTGCTCACTGAAACCAAAAAATCGAAGTGGACCGGTCCTACGACTTGATCTACCCAGCAGGTCCGGTTCACAGGTCCGGTTGACCCGAAATTGGGTTGAAACAACGATCCAAACGGTCGAATGAAATATAATCCTCTTAGGTACAACATATCCAAAATGCAGCCCGATCCGACGGTTCAATTGGGAGATATGGACGTTTTACTAGAGCATGGCAGATTTGGAAAACATGCAAACATTGTTTCGATAACAACCCAACCCGAAAATAAATCAATTCAACATCAAATACTTAAAGGTTCAAGGGGTAAACATAGGTCATTCAACATGACACAACCAAGGTACCACATATGGTAATTCGCACATAAATCAATCCGAAAACAAGTCGAAAGCACAACGAGAACATGTCGAAGTGAAAACACAACCAAAGTCCATCACAAACCAAACTTTAAACGGACAACCAACCACCAAAACAAGTTATAAAAATACGGGTTATTACATTTATTTATATATTTAAGTTGTTATATTATTTTGTATGTTTGATTATTATCCGCGAGACTTGCTACGTGTTTTGGTACGACCATATACCCATACCCTAGCGCGATCGTGATCCTTGACATTGGGTCGTGACACGTTTGGATTTGGTTCGTAACATTTTAAACGTTTGGCTTAAATCACTAAAAACGTTAAGCGTTTAGATTTGTTTCGTAATGTCTGTAAACATTTGGCTTAAACCTCTAAAAAAGGGAAACTTTTGGATTGGTTTGGTAACGTTTTAAACGTTTGGCTTAAATCATTAAAAAAAGGAAACGTTAGGATTTGTTTCGTAAAGTTTTAAACGTTTGGTTTAAATCACTAAAAAGGTGAAACATTAGGATTTGTTTCGTAAAATTTTAAACGTTTGGATTAGTTTCGTAACATTTTAAATGTTTGGCTTAAATTGATAAAAAGGTGAAATGTTTGGATTTGTTTCGTAACGTTTGTAAACGTTTGGCTTAAATGGCACAAAAGGTGAAACATTCGTTTTTATTTCGTAATGTTTTAAACGTGAAAATTGGTTTCGTAATGTTTTAAACGTTTGACTTAAATCGTTAAAAAGGTGAAACATTTGGATTTGTTTCGTAATGTTTGTAAACGTTTAGCTTAAATCGCTGAAAAGGTGAAACATTTGGATTTATTTCGTAACAGTTTAAACGTTTGGATTGGTTTCGTAACGTTTTAAATATTTGGCTTAAATAACTAAAAAGGAGAAACGTTTGGATTTGTTTCGTAACGTTTGTAAACGTTTGGCTTAAATCGGTAAAAAGGCCAAACGGTTGGATTTGTTTCGTAAGATTTTAAACGTTTGACTTAAATCACTAAAAAGGCGAAACGTTTGGATTTGTTTCGTAACGTTTGTAAACGTATGGCTTAAATTGCTAAAAATGTGAAACGTTTGGGTTTGTTTCGTATCGTTTTAAACGTTTGTGTAATATCCCGTAAAATTATATTTTTGTTTGATTGAGTTCCGGCAATAATTTCGAGAGTCGATTTATAATTTGGATAGTTTTTGGTTTGGTTAGATTTTGGTTGTGCCTTGGGGTCCTTTTTATTTCGGTTGGGCCTTGGTTTGGCCTAACCTCTTTCTTGTTACACAGGAACGAGACCTGTGTATTTGAATTTGGTCTCGTTCGAGACCATGCGGTCTTGAACGAGACCGCATGTGTTCTTGGCTGGTCTCGTTCCAGACCAGCAGGTCTCGAACGAGACCCAGGCTTTTCTTTGCTGGTTTCGTTCGAGACCAGCCTTGCTGTTTCAAGGGGGGCATTTTGGACTTGATTTTATTTGTTTTCGAATCCTTTAAATACGTAAATTTCTACCCTAATATTTTCCCCACACTACAAACTAGCCCTAGCCGTCATCAACTTCGATTATCCTCTGAAAATCGTTGCTCTTAATCCCTCCTAAAGTTCCCTGAAATTATCGGTAAGTTTTTGTTCTAAGATTTTCAGTTTCGCTTATAAACGATACCTCTGAATTTTTTATCGTTCTCCCTCGTTTGTAGATCGAAACCAATTCTGTTTCATCCCGGAGATTCTAGAATCGTCGCAAAACGGTACGCAATAAATCTCGTTTGAATCGCCGTACGGTTTACCGTTTTAAGTTAGTTTATACTGTTTCTGGATTTTACATGTTGCTACCGAATTCCTTTCTTCTCTTTGGCTTTGATGTTGTTATATTCATGAATATGAATCTCTTAGGATGTTAGTTGTCAATTGTTTTAGCTCTCGTTTGAGATTGTTCCATCGTCAATTGCAATTCTCAATTTGTTTAAATGATAGATAGTTTCTGTGTTTGTAATACTAGGGTTATATTGAATTTGATCTTGTTAAATGTGGTTTGTTAAAGAGTTATGAAGATTGTTATTGAAAGTCTAGTTTTGCATGCTTCTAGGTTAATTTGAATTCTTGAATCGGTTGTTTCATGTTCTGTAATTTGATTGATCATAGGCTTAGGCGGGTGAGTTGCTATTTTGAATAAAGAAGATGGCCAATTTGCCATTTTAATCACCAAAATGTTCCACTTAAAACAAGTTAATGTTTAAGGTTAATTATAAATGGATTTTGTTCTAATAATAACTTTCGAATCTCGATTGATTTATAAATTTGTGATTTGTAAACGATAAGTGTTTTACAACTTAAGTAAATATAATTACTCGGGTAATTATATTTGTTTTTCGAATATCAAAGTGGCTAAATTACAATTTAGTCCCTGAATGTTTTTTAAAGTTAATTGATTAAGTTGTTGGTTAGTAACTTTATATTTCGTTTTGAATGATAAACAAAAATAATTATATTTAGTTTCGAATATCAATTTGACATGAAATTGGCTAAATTACAATTTAACCCTTGAAAGTTTTTAAAACTTATTTAATTAAATTTTTGGTTTGTAACTTGGGTTACTTGAATTCGAAGTTATTGAGTTATGTTTTAATGGTTTATTATTTTATAAAATTATTTTTATAAATATAAACTCGGGTTTATATTTGATAAACATTTTGAGTCGGGTTAGACTTGGGTCACCCGACAAGTGAGGTTAGCTTGGTAGTTATTGGTAATTCGGCCAACCCACTATTTGGAAATTATTTATTATTTAAAGTTTAATAAATAATATTTATAAATTGGATTTTCAAACAAGAACTCAATTGACTTGTATTAATTGGGCGTTATTACCTATTGGGTATTTTGTGTTGCTCTGGATTGCTTTATTCTGACCTGTTATTTGTGCTAGTCTGTCACGACCCATTTTCATGAATCGAGACTGGCGCTAGTGTATTGTTATGGTTGTACCAAAACCCATAGCAAGCCTTGCGGATAACCAACTTAAACAAATAAAATGATGTACCTGCATAAAACCACATGCTCGGGGGCAACCGAGACTCCAAACCAGTCTAGCAGTACATACAAGCAACATATATTCAAATTATACTTAATCTCTGTTACGACCCATTTTCATGATTCGTGACCGGCGCTATGGCATGGGTAATGTAGTACCAATACCCGTAGCTAGCCTTTCATATATCATACAATTCAATTAAACCTGCAGAAAACCAATGCCCGGGGGCAACCGAGACTTCAGCCTAATTCTAGCAGTTATAATATTCAATAGTTAATATAACATGCTTATCCAATTCTGTGTCTAAATAGGCATAACATAAACTAGTGTAAATAATGTAACATGCCAAAGCAATATAACTAGTCGTACCAATCCGATAAACAACTGTAATAATAATAAAGACGTCTAGTTACTACTGCGGTCTAAGAATAAAATAGTTATACAGTTTATTAAAATAATGAAACCTCTGAGAAAAGTAAAGAACGGAGATCACCAGACTCTCTCAGATCATAACCCTGGAAAAAATTGGGAGAACAACGGGATCAGATATACTGAGATGAGTTTATACCGCTATTTACATTTATCAAGTGGAATACCTTTAAAACCGTTTAAAACATTTATAACGATATTACGAATAATAGTTGGAACCCCAATCCACAATTCTATATATTAAACATAATCCAATAGGCCTGGTCCCGAGAGCTGAGCTACACCGAGTTACCACTGACCACACTTTTACCATATCCAGAGTCCCGAGAGCTTTGCTACACCGAGTTACTCTATTTGGTCCCGAGAGCTATGCTCACACCGAGTTGCCACATTTCTATAAATACCTTACCCAGATCATTACCGGTGCGCACGCAGTCCTAATGATGCCCATTAGGTAGAATGTTCCAACTAAGAGCCATAATATAAAAACGGTTCGCAATATACGTACAATATATATATTTAATATTAAAATAACAATTTACTTAATAAAGCGGTAAATAGTAAGTACAAACTCACTGCTTGCTAATCCACGTGATAACCGACAAGCAACTAATTCTGGTTCGTCTCTAAAGCACGAACAGTAGACGAGTCTAGACAATATAAAATAATTATTAAAAACAGACCCCAACTCTATAAAGTACTAGACACCACATAGGAATACCACAAATAACACGTCGGAATAAAACAATCCAGAACAACACAAAAATACCCAATAGGTAGAAACGCCCAATTGATACAAGTCTATTGAGTTCTCGCTTAAAAATCCAATTTACAAATATTATTTAAAAATCATTAACTAATAATTAATTTCTAAATAGTGTGTTAGCCGAGTTACCAATAACTACCAAGCTAACCTCACTTGTCGGGTGACCCAAGTCTAACCCGACTCAAAACGTTTATCAAATATAAACCCGAGTTTATATTTATAAAATAATTCGATAAAATAATAATCCATTTTAAAAGCATAACTCAATAACTTCAATTTCAAGTAACCCGAGTTACAACCAAAACTTAACTATTTTGAGTTTATTAAAGTTTAGGGACTAAACTGTACTTTAGCCAATTTAAGGACTAAACTGTACTTTAGCCAATTTAAGGACTATAATGCACTTTAGCCAATTTGATATTCAAAATCAAATTTATTACTTTTGTTTATAATTAAAACAAATATAAAGTTAACAATCAAAAACTCACTTAATTAAGTTATAAAAGTATTCAAGGGCTAAATTGTAATTTAGCAAATTTCATGCCAAATAGATAATCGAAATTAAATATAGATATTATATTTCAAAATGCAATATAAAGTTATACCCAACAACTTAATAAGTTAAAAATATGTTCAAGGGCTAAATTGTTATTTAGCTAATTTTCACGCCATTTAGATATTCTAATTAAAATATAATTACACGAGTAATTATAACTTAAGTTGTAAAATATTTATCGTTCTTACGCATTTAAAAAAAAATCAAGCGAGATTCAAAAGGTAATTAAAACCAAATCGATTGATAAATAACTAAAGGGATTCATTTACTTAAAGCATAATAATTAGATAACCAAAATGGCTTATTAGCCATCTCTTTTGTTTAAGCAAAACAACCCTGCCAAGCTATATTCCCCAAGTTGCAGAACAACCAATCAATAATTCAAATTTACCCTATGAACTAGGTATTAATCAAAGCTTAAACATAAATCAATCTACAATTAATCCCTAGAGCAAACTTATGAACCGAAAACAATAGCAACATGAAGAACAAGCAACGGCGGCGATATAACAAATCGTTATGGTGAAGAATGACGATGGAAACAATCTCAAACCGAAAGCTAAAACGATTTACAACTATATACTAAGAGATTCACAATCATAAACAATCAAAATCATGGCCAATGGGAACAAAAATATTCAGCAGCAACATGCCAAACCCAAAACAGTGGGAACAAACTCAAAACAGTAAACTGTACGGCGATTGAAACGAGGTTGATTACGTACTGTTTTGCGAAAACGAGATAGGGAAACGTATATATATGAGTCTAGAATCTCTGAGATCGAACGGTTTTGATTTCGATCTACAAACGAGAGAGAACGGTCAAAAATACAGAATGTCGTTCAAAACCAAAAACTGAAATTATGGAAATGAACCTTACCAATTTTTGTCAACTTCGGAAAGGATTTTGAATAGCGATTTCTCAGCAAAAACGGAAGGGAATTACGGCTATGGTTTCTTTGAAGTGTGGAGAATGAATTAGGTTTAGATAATATCACAAATATAGGGAGAGATCAGGTTAGAAACGTGGGGGAACGTTGCCCCTTGACAGGCCAAGGCTGGTCTCATTCGAGAACAGCCAATCTTCACAAGTCTCGTTCGAGACCGATCTTAATTTACCCAATTTAATAACATCGACTCTCGAAATTATTCCCGAAATTCATATAAAATAAATTGACATTTTACGGGATATTACAATCTCAAATTAAACTCCAACAACATGGCAAATAATATATAATACCAAAGATGATAAAATAATAGTTGAACCATTCCAACAAACAATAGTCTAAAAAATAAATGTAAGATTAAGACATAAATAATCTAATACTACTACTGCAGTCTAAGAGTTTAAAATAGTTCGACTCTTTTATTCTGAAATAAAATAAAGAACCTCCGAGAATGAAGAAACGAAGAACGACCAATGCTATAATCATAAACCTGGAAAATTTGGTAAAACAGCGGGGTCAGATTTACTGAGTAGAGTTTATATAACCATTTACATTTATTAAGTTAAAAACCTTTAAAATGTTTAATAAAACATTTGTTCATTATGGATTATCAATGAAACCCTAAACCACAATTCTAAATCCATTGTCGTGTCGGTGAGACGTATCTCAATAACCGATCCCCGACTACCACTTAATAAAATAATGAGCCCAGGAGACGTATCTTCCACCGGTGCCCACACTAAGGTGAGACGCATCTCAAACCTACCTTGATACCATAATAATAAATACCGGTGCGCACGCAGTCCCGATGATGCCCATTGAGTAGCATGTTCCAAATCAAATCCACAATGCAAAAAAATAGTTCGAAAGCTGTTTATACGTATACATATACAAAATATAACATTGCTTAATAAAGAGGTAAATAGAGATATAAACTTATTTCTTGCTATTCCATGTGAAACCTGACAAGCAATCTAACTCTGGTTCGTCTCTGAAGTTTGAACAGTCGACGGGTCTAGATAAGATATTAAAATCATAATTAAAAACAGACCTTCACTCTATAGAGTACTATACACTACATAGAACTAGCACAAACGACAAGTCAATGTAAAGTCAAGTCAGAGTAATCATAAAACTCAAATAATAATAAAGCCATAAACAATCACGTCTATTGACTCCGCGCTTTAAAATCTGTTTCATAATATATTATTTAAATAATAAAATAAATCAATTTTCAAATAATGATTTAGCCGAGTTATCGAGAATCACCAAATTACCTCACATGTCGGGCGACCCAAGTCTAACCCAACCCAAATATTTTTATCAAAATTATAACCATAGTTTATAATTCCCAAAATAACAATTTGATAAAATAGTGAATCAACTATTTAAAACGAAACTCATTAACTTAAAACTCAAGTAACCAATATTTACTAACAATTTGTTTAATTAAAATAAATTAAGAAAACGTTTAAAATCCAAAACGTCAAATTGACACGTCTAGTCAATAATTCCAAAATTTAATAATTACCCGAGTAATTATATATTATTGGTTAAAAATATAATTATCACTTTCCGTTTATAAATATCAAAATAAATTAAATAATAAATAAAACTAACATCATTTTTAGTTTTAAAATAATGTTATCAAATTGCCAACATTAAAATGAAATTCAAAAGTTAGAATTAAAATTTATTAACCTTAGATCAAATGTGAATAGCTGCAAATAAATTTAAGGAATCAATTGATTAGAAACAAAACATTGAATAACTTAGATGGCCATTTAGCCACCACTTCCAACAAAATAATAAGCCCAAAAAAAAAGGACTTCCCGCCAACACCCCATGAACCATGACCCATCATCAAACATGAATTACCAAATTACAGTAACCATTTCAACGAAACCAACACTTCAATAATTCATGAACAATTAAATAGCTTAGAGTTAACAAGAAACATAACTAATAAACCAAGATATTATAATCATTAAAACATCAAAATCATAATCCATGAGAAAAGTGACCGACGACAGAAACTTAAACACCAAACAAAACCATCAATATTACGCAAACACGAAGAAACAGCAGCGGCTTAAGCGGATTGGTTTACGTACCGTTTGACGGAAAACAAAAACTAGAAACATAGAAGACTAAGTCTACTTTCACGGGGACAAGACGGATCCAAATTCGATACAAAAACGAAAGAGATATCGATTAAAAACGGAACATGACGATTATTGAAATAAAACAAAAAAAAGAGAGGAGGAAGCTTACCAAATTCAAGAGATTACGAGCGATGAAAAGCTTGAGATTTTCAGAGTATTTTGATAGTAAAAGTGACGGCTAGGGTTAAGTGAATGAGAAATAAATTAATATTTAAAACGTTTTAAAAAGACCTATATATTAGAGAAGGAATGAGTAACTGCATGTTGCTGGAAATTTTATGAGCGAAACCTGTTGTTTCACATAGCATGGGTTACATGGCTTCATAAGCTCAACCAACTAAACATAAGGAATTTTTAAGAAAAAGAAAATGAACCCTGTGACTAAAAATTTCATATTAGAAGCACTAAACAAGTAATATAAATTTGAGATATGTAACCTTGTTCTACCATGATCATTAATTAATCATTAATACACGGGAATCGATTAATTACACCAATAATAATCCAGTTTTTTTTAGGTACTTTAATTGAGCTAAATTATTATTACTATTTAGTACTAGATCATCATGTGACTATCATGTTATGCAAATTAAAATATAAAAATTATGAGACACACCGACCCATTCAACTATCGACTCAAATAAAATTAAATAAAAATATTTAATAATAATAATAAATTACCTAAAACATGACGGAATGCAAAAATACTAATTTAAAATTTTAAAAAATAATTTAAAAATACAGGATATTACATTCTCCCAAACTTATTAAAAATTTGTCCTCGAATTTAGAACGTAAAAACGACTAATGTAATACACAACATAAAATTACATACAAAATGCACATAATCATCGTAAAACTCACGAACCAAATACTCAAGGTAATAAAGGACAACAATAATAATAATTCTGCGTAATGAACTCCGTCTCCTAAGAACATTCCTCAACCAAGTAACCAATAAAACCAAAACCATACAGCAGTTAAGCCCTATCGAGTTCCATTTGAAAATATAATCCGGAGACCTTTTCCAATCATTTGGTAAAACAACTTAAGTGAAAACAAAATGGTACTTAGCCGAGTCAACCAAGACTTCCAAGCTTAAATCACGTGTCGGGCGACCCAAGTCAAACCCGAACCAAAAAAACCTCAATATAACCAATGTTTAAAATCTGAAAATCCATTTGATAAAACAACATGAAGTTTTAATAGTAACGGAACTCAACATTACTTAACTAGTCAACAATTAACAACGCGCACTCAGTGTGTTTGATAAAATCCAAAAAAACAAACATGCTAAAAATTGCACCACAAGCCACAATATAGCAATTCTGTGCTTAACGACTTAAGCGCTTGTGTAAGCAAAACTCAACAGGTTGTTCCTCAAACAATAACTGAATACTACAACTCATACACTAAACAATCTCAAATGGTCACAAAAAATAATAACACTAACTTTCACTTGACATAAATGAAAACACCATATCTAGGTGACATCAACGAGTGAAAACAAACTCTCCCACTAAAGTTTTGACTGGAAAACTCAAAATAATCTAGAAAGAAACCTCGAATCTCTCGCAATGATAACTCCAAACAAAATTTGCACTCGGGAAAGTCATCACAAGACGAAACACGCCAAAAACAAGCAATCTAACTCAGTTTCGCCTCTGAAGTACGAACAGTCGACGGGTTTAAATAAGATATTAAAATCATAATTAAAAACAGACCCTAACTCTATAGAGTACTATAAACCACATAGGACTAGCACAAAAGACAAGTCAATGTAAAATCAAGTCAGACCTTAACTCTCAAGACTGTGCGTTCGCACAGTCCTGCTGTGCGTTCGCACAGTCCTGCTGTGCGTTCGCACAGTCCTGCTGTGCGTTCGCACAGCACTGTGCGATCGCACAGTGTGCTGTGCGTTCGCACAGTTGGACCGGGCGGCGCACAGCCGCGGGTTTTCACCCCAGCTTCGTTTCCGATGTGCTTTCGATATAAAAACGATCCTAACGCATCCAAATGCTTAATCTATATTCAAAACGCTATAATTCAATTCTAATATCGTTTAAAACGATATAATCATTTCGTGGCCTAAAACTTTAACTCGATATAACTCCAAAAATATCCATTCAAACGGAAAAACGTCAAGCTTACCGTGATTACCCCTTGAAATCCGATCAATTCGAGCTATAGAACGTCGGAAACGGACAAGAAACAAAGATCGAGCGACGAACCGTACGAAGTTAACGATGAAAAGAAAATGAGAGCTGATGAAGGAAATGAAGACTCTGGAGCATTCCTTTCTCATTTCATCTATATATATATATATTGGCTACTGTTCTATTTCAATCCCTCATCTCTTTAACTTAAACTAATTTTCTTTTAAACTTTCTATTTTAACTTAACTATTAATTCTTTACTTTAACTCAATTACATACATATTATTTGCACGCTGACTCTTTTTCCATATATTTGACGTCGTTTGAATATGACTACCACTAATCTTTTGGTGTACCGTGGTTATTCTTTTACTAGAATTACTAAAAATCTTGTTCTTTATTCTCTTATTACTTTACTCGCAGGTTCCGGCACTTAATCTCTTATGGATACTACAAATTTTTGTCCTCATAACCTCTCATGTTCTTTGAACTTCTGTGTTTTTTTGTTTCTTAACGGCTTACTACTTACTTGCATGTAGCAAGGTTCCTTGTTTGCATTACTTAAATTACTTGTCCAAAGTAATTATCTCACATCTAGCTCTATTAATCTTACTCTTATATTCTTTCTCTTATTGTTATGTATCTTATTATAATGTATAATTTCACTCTAGTTAATCGTAGAGTGAAATGATGTTATGTCCTTATTTCTTATCGATACTCTGCTCGATTAATTTATTGACTTCATGATCTTGTATCATAAATCAAATCTCTTTTGAACATTTGTCTTTATTGTGCTGTCCGTATGCGTTTTCCTAAACTTGTATCGTCTAAATCCATATTTCCTTTTCACACTTCATGGTCTCTTAATCTCATGAAGTTGAATGCACTCTTAGTATCACTTGATATGTGTAGCATTTTCCTTCATTTGAGATTCTATTTCAAATTTCCAACTTTACATACTAGTTTGGTAACCTATTCTTATCAATAGCTATAAGCATTCTCCATGTTACTTTGATCTACCTCTCGAGGTATCGTTGTTCTTTCATATTCTTTCAACAGTTTCTTATCTTAGTCACTTGTTGTTTTCATTAGACGTTCCATATCTAATGACACTTAATGTTAATCTGATCTTAATCTTCACATTGCTATACTCTCATGTCATTATTGATCTTATAGATTCTTGAATAATCCTGATTCGATCCTTCATTAGCTCTTTGATTCTAAGAAGGTATTAGACTTAACTAGTTAATCTAATTATCCAACTCTCAATCATTTTTGATAGATACTTTGCCTCTTCTTCATTTCACGTCCTCTGTTAAAACCATTCGCCTCACGTTGATTTATGAACCAGTAGATAGCTTACGCTTGAAATCATATAAATGACGTTTATAGACTTCTATAATAACTCTTTGTTTCCTTTTTGTACTTTCCCTTGTACTCGAACTCTTTATAAATACTTTTATTTACAACTCATTACTTCCTTCCATATTCCTTAATTTCATTTACTAGTACTATCTCTCTTATAGCTTTTGTGATTTCTTCCACATACTCTTTTATCGTTGTTCTCGCATTCCGCTCTTCGCTATTACATTTCCAATCATTAATAAAAATCTTAGCCGTTACTCCTTTAGATCACTTTAACATCCAATACATTACTATTCACTTATACTCATGGGATGCATCCATCACTGACATTCGTTATGTCAGTGAAACTAATTTCAATCTCCTATTTTCACATTCCTTTAAACTTCTCGATTTTTCGAGTAAAATCCATGTTGAATCTGATACTCGACCTTCGTAACACTTTTTGTATATTTTCTTCATACTAGTCACTTGTCTATTTAATAGCCTTGATTCGTCCTAGATGTCTCACGAGACATTTTGGATCCTAAACCAACATCGTTTCCATTAGAATGCTTGATCTCACTCTATCTATTTCTTGAAAATTTAAATACCAATCATTAACGTTCCACGCATCCTTTCTTCTTGTCCTAATTACATATAAATCGTTAATAACCTTTTGGCCATACTCCAAAATGATTTACATCATTATTTGCCCCTTTCAATCTAGGTTCAGTTAATGTACCTCTTAACCTTGAAACTACATGATGTCAAACTCATCGTTTCGCCTGTTGGTACGTTGCTCTCCTTTTATCTTCAAACTAGTATACCTTGAACTTCGATCAACGTCCTTGAATTACAATTTTACTCATGGTATTTTGATTTTAACTATTCATTCTCCTTCTTTGACTCGTTCATTATACATCTTTCTATCCACTTACTCGGTTATATCCAATGGGAGGTATTTCTATACCTATGTACTTAACCCATTGTAACATTCCTCATTCTTCGTCACTTCTCGTATCAAACCTTAGGATCTTTTATCTTTATTGGCTCTTGTATCTTCCTTTCTCTTTTATCTTATTACAACTCAATATCTTTTTATACGTCATTTATTTGCGTTCTCCGTTTATCATAACATCCTTAGCTAGATACCTTCGTTCGTAACATATTACGCATCCTAAGTGTTAACTTACTTCGACTTATTCGCCAGTCCTAATATATAGAACTTTCGATTTGTGTACGTCTAGTGCAGTCTTTGTTATGAAACATATGTCGTCCTTTCACATGTATCGTCCACGTTTTCCTTTAAGAGTCATTATCAACATCGCATAGCTATCTTACAATACTCTTGGCGCTTCATCTTTCTTTTTCTCATCTCATGACGTCATACTTCGTGTACATGTCCTTATCCTTTAATTTGTTGGTCAGCATGCTTCAATCGTAAAGCACGTTGCACAAATTTCTAATTTCTTAATGTACTTCATGCAATACACTATCCATCGTTTACTTTATTAACCCTATATGTCATCCCATTCACATCTGATACATATCTTACGTCTTTACTTCTTATACTCTCGTAGTATGTGGGCTAGGTTGGTTATTTCCAATCGTATAAGTCTCATATGAGTAGTTTTATGAAACTGTCGCTTAATCCTCCGTTCGACGATCGCAACGGTCAACTCCTAGTCAACCTTCTTAGGAATATTGTACTCCGATATTAAACCGATCCGACGGTTCAATCAAAAGATATGTTGGTTTAACAATCTTCTGATATCGCATAAAACTTGTGTCATCCATACATAGTGATTGTCTTCTATCTCTAAGGGTTAAGCAATATTGATTACTATATTCAACTATCACTTTTCACACTTTTATCGTCATACCATATAGAGTTCTCATTACTTCGTCCAAAGATAAAGACATCTTAGTTCACTAGTCAATGAATTTCACTTCACCATTCAAGCGTATCTTACCATTCTACCTTATAATAGATCTCAGACCTATGACTATCTTCGTGTCTTTCCGAGGTATAAATTCTTGCTCGTGTTCTCGTACACGTTCTTTGTACATTCGAGAGTTGCTTGTAGGTAGATCTCGAACATTTCCCTTTCGTTACAGAGTTCCAGTCTAGGTCTACTCACATCAAAACAATCATGGTTACAACCATTTTGAAATCTTTGAAATCCAAAGAAACTTACTCTTTTTCAAAATTCATATTTAAATTCTTTATGCTTTAGTATAATTATGCACTAGGGTGATGACGTGTCTCATCCCCAAAGAGTTTCCATAACTTACCCCTTATCTGAGCATAATGCATATGATGCGTGTCCTATTAATGTATGAATTCAGTTTCTATTCTTTTCATTTAATGTGTATGTAGTGATGCAATTCTATTCATGTCATGGCAATAGTATATTACTATATCAAAATCTAGGCACAATTATACTTTCAAAATCATTAAAATTGTTAATCTTTGTAAATCACAAATCTTTCACCTTGTAAGTTCTCTAAACCTTAAACTCTGTAACTTGGGAAATTCTTCCGTTCCTCTGAATCCACGTTTCATTATTGATCATCTATTAGCGCTTATATCGTATAACTTGGATGGTATCGCAATACCATATGATACTTAGCACGCTAGCCTCGTCATCGCGTTGCATAATGTCGACTGTCCACCTCGTACGTGATCATACGCAACGATCATATAATATATCGATCATTCTTACATAAGCAGAATACTTTCGCATACGTATATCGTCTAACAATCCTATCGACCATACTAACAGACTCAGATCGTAGGGAGGAGAATTAAAATCTTAAGATCAAACGAAAATTGATCAAGACATGACTCAAATCCCTATGTGCTGCAGTAGTTCCTAGGTAGACTCACACACAAAAACAGTGGTATCCTGGACCAACTGTTCTGATACCACAATTGTCACGACCCAATTGATTGAGCCGCGACCGGCGCTAGAGAACGGGAGTGGTAGCTTCGGAACCTGTAGCAAGCCTAAAACCACTAAGAATTTTTCGCGAATTAAATATATTATATTATATAAAACATTTTCAGAAAAACTTTTTAACATTACTATTATAAATATCAAAGTATCTTTATTGCTTTCTGGAAACTATCGCGAATCATTCTTATAGACTAGGGTCTTACCGAGCGACATCTCATGTCCAGCACTGCTCTGTCTCGAATCAATGTCTTGAACAATTCCATTCATGGCAATTGGTTAAAGTAATTAAACGGTTAACCTATGATCTTTATAAGAAAATAAAATAATATATATACTTTTATATCAAATCAGAGTTACCCACTTAAATATACCGTTTGAATTTAAACCTTACATTATATAACAGAAATCTACCGACTACTGTCACACCCGTACTCTAACGTTAGATTATGCATTTAGTAAACGTTCATTATCATGCATTAATATGGTAGAGTCTATATAGCATGTCAATTAATTAGTTTGAAAATTAGTAGGACTCAATTGAACTGAAAGTTTGACGATAAGTTAATTAAACTAATTCGAATGAAAACAATATAAGGTTAGGGACTAAAGGTGGACTAAAAGAACACATGAAAGACTTAATGTTCATTTGTTCTCTTATAGTTATCATGTGAATATGAAATTACAATTATATCCTTAAAAGAATTGATGTGTCAAAACTAAGTCTAATAGCCTTATGTAAATTGTAACTTGATATATATTATAACTAAAGGGAGCAAATTCGAAATATTCCCTTCCTAAAATCATTTCAGAAACCTAAACCTAAAATCTTCATGTTATAAGGCTGTAGGAAGAGTGGAAAACCTAATTGGTAAGTTTCTCTATCCATTTGTGTCCTTAAGATGAAGTATAGAACTTTGTTGCCTTATTCTGTTTTGTTCCAGAAATTTTATCCTTGGTATTTTGAACGTAAGTCGAGTTGTATAGCTCCGAATTAAGTAATTCGTGATTCCGCAGAACCTTTAGTGTGTCTTCGACAACTTTTGTTCTTTGAGTTTGATCTGATTCTGTCATTTTAATATCTAAAACGACCGCGACATTTTATTACTTCAGCTGTGAAGACAGTCTGAGCACACCTCACTAAAACTGGAATAACTCATTGCTTATATATTGAAATCATAAAATTCTTTTTGATTTGGATTCCAGACTCAAGGGGCAAAACTTTCACCGAAGGGTTTGTTAAAATTCTGTCTATATTATTCACAGGACATATTTGAATAGAGGCTTAATGTTCTGCCTACTAAGGCAGATTTGGTACCAAGTTTATAATCATGCATAAATCATATAGAAATACATTTGTAGGATCTGAATTTAGGTCAAATCAGTATTAGATATATGTATAAGTATGTATATGTGATTGTGATGGTGTTTTCTGATTTACATGACTCATTTAGGTGCTCGTTTTGGCAACGACGGTGCAAGTAGAAAGTAAGGCAGCTTTTGACGATATTTTGGACTAGTTTGGTTGTTGTGTGGTGAGTAGATATACTAGCCCTTGCTACTGAAATCAATATGCTATTTTGATATTCGAAATGTTAAGGTTTATTGTGTTTTAAATGGTTGTTTTGGAATGCACGAAAGGTGTTCGATGAAATGCCTTGTTTAAATATTTCAAATACAACCTTTGGCAAATGTTGTATAAAATGAAAGAGGTTTTGAATTGAATCTATATAATTGTTTGATTTTAGTAAAGCTTTGATGCTTTTGATATAATGAGTATTTGTTTATGAATGTGTAATACCTTCGGCAATTCAATAGTCTTTTGATTTGGTTAAGTTTTGAATGAGAATTTGATAAGGTTTTACTATTGAATTGTATTGCGTTTTGATGCAATGATTTGAGATTTCTTTTTATATGATATGCTTACTCTGTAATGGTACATATTTGAGTGGTGCTGAGTTGTGATATGCACCTGGTTATGTGCTGAGTTAGTTATATGCACATATGAGATATTGTGAGTGTCTATGCGCATTTGACACAGGCCACTTGATTGATGGTCAGTGAAGGGAGAAGGGCTGAGCCGTGCTAATGATGGAGAAGGGTTAGCCATCAAGTGTTCCTAGATATGTTGGTTAGACTGTAGATCAGTGTTGTGTTCCTGATTACAGGTCTATGGTTTATATTATTATTACAGGGTAATATATCAATGTTATAATTAATGATTGATACGAACTACATTTCATATTTGAAGTGAAATTGTTTTGATATCGTTTATATTTGTAAATGCTTTTGAGATGAACATTAAAAATGTTTTGCGTTGTAAGTATTCGTTACTATATGATATACTTACTTTAAGTATATAAATGTTTTATGCTTGTTATGTCTATTCACTGAGCTTTCGCTCATTTTAGTTGTTTTAAAACCTTTTCAGTTAGCAAAGCAATCTACAGTACAGTTGACTAGAGAGGGAGTTGGGCTTAGAGTTTGGGCTTGAGACATAGAGGTTGGCCACATCTCTGAGTTTTGAGATGCCTTGATGTTTTTGTTTAGAATAAAATTATTTGTACCTTAATATATATTTTGAATTATATGTATAAAAGTTTGTAACAATACTTAGTTTTCATACAGTGGTTTAATTAAAATGTTGTATAAAAAGTTTTCATATATTTCTGCTTAATTATTTATAAAACACGTTTTTAAAATGTTGATTTTGAGATAAATATATTTTAAATAACCGTCAATCTCGTGCTAAGTAAGGCGAGGTATGACAATTTTGGTATCAGAGCTTCGGTCTGATGGTCCTGTAGACTCTTCACTTTGGTTTTTGATATTTTATTTTATTTAATTTTGATTATAGGACCATGGAAGCTCAAGGTCATGGAGATAGGGTTTCTCAACGTGAGAATGTTGGCCAACAGGGTAGGAATGTAGAGGATGAAGCAGAGTCTAGGGGTAGTACTGATCATGAATTAGAGTCTGAGGCTAGGGCTCATGTAGTTAATCAACCAGTACCTCATGTACCCCCAGTTGTACCTATCCTACAACTAGATCCTGCTATCTTAGCACAAACCATCATTGCTACTCTACAAGCTCAAGACACAAGAAGAAAACCTGGGGATATCATTGAACATGCTAAAAAGTGTGGAGCATTTGATTTTCATGGCTCCATTGATTCCAAAGAAGCAGATAGATGGCTTAGAGCTACAGATAAGTCATTTAATACTATAGAGTTGACAGATGTGTAGAAGATCAGTAATGTTTATGGCTTGCTACATGATACAGCAGATGCATGGTTTGCTAGGATCAGATTGCTATTAGGAGATCAGTTGACCTGGGAGATATTCAAGACCGAGTTTCGCAGGGAGTATTTAACTGACGCATACAATGCAGAAAGGCAGAATGAGTTTATTGCTCTAAAGCAGGGTTCAATGACAGTGCGGGAATACATCGATAAATTTGAAGAACTTTACAAGTTTGCTTCAGAAATCTTTCCTACAGAAGCTCAAAAATGTTACAGATTCAAAGAGGGGCTGCAAACTGTTTTGAAGAATGAACTATCATTGTATGAGGGAACACAGTTTAGAGGCTGGGTAGAGAAGGTGATAGAAAAAGAAAAGCTGAGAGAAGAGCTTGAACAAGAGAGTAAACAAAAAGCTTCTGTTTGGACTGGAAAACAAGGGGGATTTAACAAGGGAACTAGCTCATTTCAACAAAGAAAATCAGACACTGGAGGATCTAGAGGTAACAAAATACCCTGATCTTGGTCTGGTTCACAGAGACCTCAGTCACATGATAGCAATTTCTCAGCGAGACAACCAGCATATAGTGTTGGCAGTGTGGCTAGCAGGAAGAGATCTATAACTTGCTTTGAATGTGGTGGCATGGGACATATTAGGAGGGATTGTCCTAGTATGGCACAGTTTAGCTCAGGTCGTGGCAGAGGTTTTCAAGGTACTGCAAATAGAGGTGGTCGAACGTCAGGCTTTGATAGAGGTTCAGGTCGAGGTTCTGGCTTTAATGCGAATAAGGAAGGCGGAGCCTCAACTTCAGCACAACCTATGCAAGGTACCCAAACTAATAAACCTGTTGTACAACCTAGAGTATTTGCTTTGACTCAACAAGAGGCAGCGGCTTCTCCAGATGTTATTTCTGGTAGGTTAACTATCTTTGGTAGGGATGCTTATGTTTTAATCGACCCTGGTGCAACACATTCTTTCATTGTGTCATCATTCATATCATGCATACCTCGAGACAAGAGTGTGATGAACCATGCTTTAGTGGTATCAGTCAGTAGTTTGTCAGCATGTTTATAAAGATTGTGAGATACAGATTGAGGATCATAAGTTTGAGGTAGATTTAGTTCCTTTAGCACATCAGATGTTTGATGTTATACTTGGTATGGATGTTTTATCCAAATACAAAGCAGTTGTTGACTGTTATAGAAAGAGGGTGCATTTTCAATTACCAGAACATGGTGAAGTTGTATTCAAAGGTGAGAAAAGTTCAGAACACTATGGAATGGTATCATCTTTAACTGCTAGAAGAATGTTGAAGAAGGGTTGTGAAGCATACTTGGCATATGTTATAGATACAGAAAAAGAAGGGGTAAAACTTGAAAATATTCCTGTTGTGAATGAATTTGCTGATGTATTTCCTGATGATCTACCAGGCGTACCACCAGATAGAGAGATTGAATTTAGTGTTGATTTGCAACCAAGCACTAACCCTATTTCTCAAGCTCCGTATAGAATGGAACCGGCTGAATTGAAAGAACTAAAGGTGCAGTTGCAAGAATTGCTTGATAAAGGTTACATTGGACCTAGTTTTTCACCTTGGGGAGCTCCGGTGTTGTTTGTGAAAAAGAAAGATGGAACTATGAGATGGTGTATTGATCACAGACAACTAAACAAGGTTACAATTCGCAACAAGTATCCATTGCCTCGAATAGATGACTTATTTGATCAACTACAAGGAGCTAGAGTATTCTCCAAGATTGACTTGAGATCTGGTTATCATCAATTAAAGATCAAGAATCCAGATATTCCTAAGACTGCATTTAGGACTCGATATGGTCACTATGAATTCCTTGTTATGCCATTCGGGTTAACTAATGCTCCAGCTGCTTTCATGGATTTGATGAACAGAGTTTTCAAGCCTTATCTAGATAGCTTTGTGATTGTTTTCATCGATTATATCTTAGTGTATTCTAGATCTGAGGAGGAGCATGCAGAACACTTAAGACTTGTTTTGCAGACTTTAAGAGAAAAACAGTTGTACGCCAAGTTTAGCAAGTGTGAGTTCTGGTTAGAGAAAGTTGTATTTCTTGGCCATGTTATCTCAGCAGAGGGAATTTATGTTGATCCTAGAAAGATGGAAGCTATAATTAACTGGAATTCTCCGAGTAATGTACATGAGGTACGCAGTTTTCTAGGTTTGGCTGGTTATTACAGACGGTTTGTGAAAGACTTTTCTATTATTGCCTCACCATTAACAAAGCTACTAAGAAAAGATGTGAAGTTTGTGTGGAGTCAACAATGTCAGGATAGCTTTGATGCTTTGAAGGATTGTTTAACTTCAGCTTCAGTTTTAACACTTCCAGTTACAGATTTGGGGTATGTTGTATACAGTGATGCTTCCAAGAATGGGTTGGGTTGTGTATTGATGCAGCAGGGAAAGGTAATTGCTTATGCTTCAAGGCAGTTAAGACCACATGAATTGAATTATCCTACACATGATTTAGAACTTGCAGCAGTGATATTTGCTTTGAAGATATGGAGACATTACCTATATGGCGAGAAATGTCTTATCTACACTGATCATAAAAGTTTGAAGTACATACTGAGTCAGAAAGAATTGAATCTGAGACAAAGAAGATGGATAGAACTTCTGAAAGATTATGATCTTACTATAGAGTATCACCCTGGAAAAGCTAATGTAGTAGTTGATGCCCTTAGTAGGAAATCTTCAGGTAATCTGTTTTATATACACACGGTAAAGATTCCATTATTGCTTGAACTGAGAAGACTTTACGTAGAATTAAGTGAAAGTGAAAATGGAGCTTTATTAGCTACTTTGAAGGTTCGTCCTAGTTTGATTGAAAGAATAAGGGATGCTCAGAATGAAGATGACAAATTAGTGTAAATAAAGGGTGAAGTTCAACAAGATAACAAAAATGATTTCAAAGTTTCTGATGATAGCACTCTATTATACAAGGGTAGATTATGTGTTCCTAATATTTATATATTGAAAAGAGAAATAATGGAGGAAGCACATAATTCAGCCTATGCTATGCATCCGGGGAGTACAAAAATGTATCGTACTTTGAAAGAAAACTACTGGTGGTCGGGAATGAAGAAAGAAATTGCAGAATTTGTGTCTAGATGTTTAACATGCCAGCAAGTTAAAGCAGAGCACCAGCATCCAGCGGGTTTGCTACAACCACTTTCTATTCCTGAATGGAAATGGGAACATGTGACTATGGATTTTGTTGTTGGGTTACCTAGGACTCAACAAGGACATGATGCGATATGGATTATTGTTGATAGACTAAAAAAATCAGCACATTTCCTTCCTATAAAGGTAAACTATCCTCTTGATAAACTTGCTGAAATTTACACTAGGGAGATAGTTAGACTGCATGGTGTTCCATATTCTATTGTGTCTGATAAGGATCCAAGATTTACATCGAGGTTTTGGCAAAGCTTACAATTAGCTTTGGGTACTAAATTGAAATTCAGTACAGCGTTTCATCCTCAGACAGATGGGCAATCAGAACGGACTATTCAAACTTTAGAGGATATGTTACGTGCATGCATTATTGAATTTCAGGGTAGTTGGGATAAATATGTGCCACTCATGGAGTTTGCATACAACAATAGCTATCATTCTAGTTTGGGAATGGCTCCTTATGAAGCATTATATGGTAGAAAGTGCAGAACACCGGTGTGTTGGGATGAAATTGGGGAAAAACAGTTAATAGGACCAGAAATTGTTCAAATCACTATAGAAAAAGTACAATTAATCAGAGATCGCCTTAAGGAATCCCAAGATAGACAAAAGAGCTATGCTGATTTGAAGAGGAAGTCGATTGAGTATAGTGTGGGTGATAGAGTGTTTCTCAAGATCTCGCCATGGAAAGGGATATTAAGATTTGGCAAGCGAGGGAAACTAAGTCCAAGGTTCATTGGTCCATAGGAAGTAATTGAAAAGATTGGTCCAGTGGCTTACAAATTAGCCTTACCTCCAGAGTTATCGCAGATTCATAACGTCTTTCATGTTTCAATGCTACGGAGATACAGGAGTGATCCTAGTCACGTCTTACAGGTTCAGCCTATAGAGTTAAAAGATGATTTGTCATATGAAAAAGAACCAGTTGCTATTTTAGCAAAGGAAGATAAAGAGTTAAGAAATAAGGTTATTCCTCTAGTAAAAGTATTGTGGAAACATCACGGAAGTGAGGAAGCAACTTGGGAACGAGAGGAAGATATGAAAAATAGATACCCTCATCTATTCTAGCTTAATTTCGAGGACGAAATTTCCTAAGGTGGGGAGAATTGTCACACCCGTACTCTAACGTTAGATTATCCATTTAGTAAACGTTCATTATCATGCATTAATATGGTAGATTCTATTTAGCATGTCAATTAATTAGTGTGAAAATTAGTAGGACTCAATTGAACTGAAAGTTTGACGATAAGTTAATTAAACTAATTCGAATGAAAACAATATAAGGTTAGGGACTAAAGGTGGACTAAAAGAACACATGAAGGACTTAATGTTCATTTGTTCTCTTATAGTTATCATGTGAATATGAAATTACAATTATATCCTTAAAAGAATTGATGTGTCAAAACTAAGTCTAATAGCCTTATGTAAATTGTAACTTGATATATATTATAACTAAAGGGAGCAAATTCGAAATATTCCCTTCCTAAAATCATTTCAGAAACCTAAGCCTAAAATCTTCATGTTATAAGGCTGTAGGAAGAGTGGAAAACCTAATTGGTAAGTTTCTCTATCCATTTGTGTCCTTAAGATGAAGTATAGAACTTTGTTGCCTTATTCTGTTTTGTTCCAGAAATTTTATCCTTGGTATTTTGAACGTAAGTCGAGTTGTATAGCTCCGAATTAAGTAATTCGTGATTCCGCAGAAACTTTAGTGTGTCTTCGACAACTTTTGTTCTTTGAGTTTGATCTGATTCTGTCATTTTAATATCTAAAACGACCGCGACATTTTATTACTTCAGCTGGGAAGACAGTCTGAGCACACCTCACTAAACCTGGAATAACTCATTGCTTATATATTGAAATCATAAAATTCTTTTTGATTTGGATTCCAGACTCAAGGGGCAAAACTTTCACCGAAGGGTTTGTTAAAATTCTGTCTATAATATTCACAGGACATGTTTGAATAGAGGCTTAATGTTCTGCCTACTAAGGCAGATTTGGTACCAAGTTTATAATCATGCATAAATCATATAGAAATACATTTGTAGGATCTGAATTTAGGTCAAATCAGTATTAGATATATGTATAAGTATGTATATGTGATTGTGATGGTGTTTTCTGATTTACATGACTCATTTAGGTGCTCGTTTTGGCAACGACGGTGCAAGTAGAAAGTAAGGCAGCTTTTGACGATATTTTGGACTAGTTTGGTTGTTGTGTGGTGAGTAGATATACTAGCCCTTGCTACTGAAATCAATATGCTATTTTGATATTCAAAATGTTAAGGTTTATTGTGTTTTAAATGGTTGTTTTGGAATGCACGAAAGGTGTTCGATGAAATGCCTTGTTTAAATATTTCAAATACTACCTTTGGCAAATGTTGTATAAAATGAAAGAAGTTTTGAATTGAATCTATATAATTGTTTGATTTTAGTAAAGCTTTGATGCTTTTGATATAATAAGTATTTGTTTATGAATGTGTAATACCTTCGGCAATTCAATAGTCGTTTGATTTGGTTAAGTTTTGAATGAGAATTTGAAATGGTTTTACTATTGAATTGTATTGCGTTTTGATGCAATGATTTGAGATTTCTTTTTATATGATATGCTTACTCTGTAATGGTACATATTTGAGTGGTGCTGAGTTGTGATATGCACCTGGTTATGTGCTGAGTTAGTTATATGCACATGTGAGATATTGTGAGTGTCTATGCGCATTTGACACAGGCCACTTGATTGATGGTCAGTGAAGGGAGAAGGGCTGAGCCGTGCTAATGATGGAGAAGGGTTAGCCATCAAGTGTTCCTAGATATGTTGGTTAGACTGTAGATCAGTGTTGTGTTCCTGATTACAGGTCTATGGTTTATATTATTATGACAGGGTAATTTATCAATGTTATAATTGATGATTGATACAAACTACATTTCATATTTGAAGTGAAATTGTTTTGATATCGTTTATATTTGTAAATGCTTTTGAGATGAACATTAAAAATATTTTGTGTTGTAAGTATTCGTTACTATATGATATACTTACTTTAAGTATATAAATGTTTTATGCTTGTTATGTCTATTCACTGAGCTTTCGCTCATTTTAGTTGTTTTAAAACCTTTTCAGTTAGCAAGGCAATCTACAGTACAGTTGACTAGAGAGGGAGTTGGGCTTAGAGTTTGGGCTTGAGACATAGAGGTTGGCCACATCTCCGAGTTTTGAGATGCCTTGTTGTTTTTGTTTAGAATAAACTTATTTGTACCTAAATATATATTTTGAATTATATGTATAAAAGTTTGTAACAATACTTAGTTTTCATACAATGGTTTAATTAAAATGTTGTATAAAAGGTTTTCATATATTTCTGCTTAATTATTTATAAAACACGTTTTTAAAATATTGATTTTGAGATAAATATTTTTTAAATAACCGTCAATCTCGTGCTAAGTAAGGCGAGGTATGACAACTACTGCAGCTCTACGAAGAAAACGTCCCTGACATATTCTTTCACTGTGTAGACTTCCGGAACAAGGAAAGGAAGTCCGTTCTTCAAAATGTTTTTACCTTAAAGAAAGACTATGAGGGGTCAGTATATGGGAATATACTGAGCGAGTTCATACATTTACATATAAGTATTCTTATAAATCATAAAACAATGCAATAACGTTTAAACCTCGTGCAGCCAAGTATAGGATCCGACTGAAACCTTAATCCTCAAACATACTAATTATCTATCATGCAACCCAATCATTAATATCAAGTTGTGAGTCCAACTCACTGGTGGGTCCAACCCACTAGATACGGGGACTCTAGGTTACACCGTAACCGAGTGCTCACTCGTATCGAAATCATACATCAAATCTCGAATTTCATAATCATAATCAACTCACAGCTGTATCAAATCAAAACTGGTGATCACGCAGTCCTATTGCCGCTCCATAGGTAGCACGTTCCATCGGATCGATACTGGTTTCAAACCAAGCGTATGTGCATTTTATATAAAAATTTCGCATATAAAACATGCAATTCAACATAAAGCAATATAAAATAATTGCTTGAATAAATACTTTAAAATAAAATTGTATAAACTCACTGTGACCGCTTATCCAAAAATACTCTGGTGTTCAGAAAAATCTAGCTCCTCGAGCTCCTTGTCCAGCGGCTCCTTGCCTCGCCGGATGTAAAACTATTTTAAAATAATTGACTTACGTCAGAATTCTATTCTAAGATTGACTCTAGACTCGAGACACGACACACTACTTTTATTAATCGTCGTGCTTCCCACGTACATTCCGATAAACGGTTTCTAACTCGTTTACAGATTGAATATCATTTTGAAATAAATTCTCTTTTAACCTCGTTAGGTTAAATAATTCGAACTAATTGACAATTAGTCGATAAACTAATCAATTCCGATAATTTTACGCGAAAATGTCCAAATTCCCCAAAACGTGTCGATCGGCAAACATTGTGCGAGCGCACGTCTCACTGTGCGTTCGCACAGTCCATGACTGTGCGTTCGCACAGTTGGACCGTGCGGCGCACAGCCGCGGGTTTTCACCCCGGCTCCGTTTCCGACGTGGTTTTGATATAAAAACGATCCTAACGCATCCAAAATGCTTAATCTATATTCAAAACGCTATAATTCAATTCTATTATCGTTTAAAACGATATAATCGTTTCGTGGTATAAAACTTTAACTCGATATAACTCCCAAAATATCCATTCAAACGGAAAAACGTCAAGCTTACCGTGATTACCTGTTGAAATCCGATCAATTCGAGCTATAGAACGTCGGAAACGGACGAGAAACGGAGCTCGAGCGACGAACCGTACAAAGTTAACGATGAAAAGAAAATGAGAGCTGATGAAGGAAATGAAGACTCTGGAGCATTCCTTTCTCATTTCATCTATATATATATATATATATGTATTGGCTAATGTTCTATTTCAATCCTTCATCTCTTTAACTTAAACCAATTTTCTTTTAAACTTTCTATTTTAACTTAACTATTAATTATTTACTTTACGTATTATTTATATCCAAATAAATAATACGATTCTAAAATTATTATTTTCCGTCAATAATCCTCTAATTTCTATTCTTGAGGCTCAATTGGCTAATTTACACTAAGTTTTCAAAATTTACAATTTAACCCAAAACGCATCCGCGTCGAAATTTTAAAAGGTCTCCAATTGACTCGCAACTTTTTCCATAAATATTATGAAATATTTCGCGAACCTTGGCCAAATAATTGTTATCTCGGAATTTATATTTTATTTTATATAAATTTTCTATGTCATTTCTTTAATTCCCGCTAATCCACTTAATAAATATTATTCTATATTTCCGATATAATTGAATTAAATTCTTCTTAATTTAATTCATCGAAATTTATGACACGTGACACGACTTAACTATTTTAAAATATTTGGGGTATTACACCTCAACACTCAAATGATAAACAACAACGGAACATCTAAAACAAATATGGTGAAAGGAAGTGTAAGTATTCTCAGAACCAAGTAGGTACACTACTAGTTCTGACATGAATAAAGAGGACCAATGAATATGTTAACGAATAACGGAGTTGTTAAGTCGTATTAACAGATATTCATTAAAAAAATGATTAACAAATCATAAAATAAATAAATAATATACTTAGAAGTATATCAAACCTTGAACTAACATAAGGTAAAGATGTTATCAAGGTGCAAAGGAAATGGAGATAGTGAATTAGACGAGTAAGTTTCAGATGTTGTCTGTAAACTAGCAGGGTGTAGAAAAATCCTAATAACTTGCGATCGAACCGTTAGATCGGTTTGATATTGGGATATGATAATCCCAAGACGGTTATCTAAGTATTAACTGTTGCGATCGTCGAACAGAGAGTTACAAGATGCTCGATGATGAAGATATTGTTGCAGAACTTGCGTGAATTTTGGCAGTATGGCAAAAGTGCTAGCGACAACGATGAGAAGTGTAAACTTTAATCAACTTGGAATTATCAACATGAGCTCCATATATGTATATAAATGAATTTGAAAACTGTAGTGAGACAGTAATTTCAAAAGAGGAAAGATTCCGAGAACCGAGCTTTATGACTGTGAGGTCTAGGCTGACTGGCAACGGAATATACATGTAATGTACATGTATTTTGAATGTCGGGCCAGAAATGTGTAAAGTATGGCCGACTAAAAGTGGAAAATGTTTAATAAACATTTTGTTTTCAAAGTGAAATGTCTTGAAAACGGAGCTAACGTTGATAGTTAGTTAATTAAATACGATAGTAACAGCTGTAGTACAGTTATAATAACTGTTAGCTGTGAACAAGGATAATAAGTATGTGAAGAAGAGGTTAAGGAGTATAACTAACCTTGTATATACCGAAAACTAATAAGAAGTATAGTTTGCGGTGATTGTGGAGTAAGTGAGAAGGTGTCTCACGGTGAGATAATTAGGTTAAAACCTACACCTACACCTAGGTGACCACATCATTAGTGTGAGAGAAAACTAGTAATTCAATCTGTAACAGGAAGTTACTAAAGATTGATAAGAAGTTAAGAGAATATATTATACAAGATATAAAATCATAAGAGAGATAAAGGATATTCTATACAAGATATAGAATCATAAGGAATGTGAAAGACGAGTAGTCTGTTGATAGAACAAGAGTTTTAACAGAGAAAGAGGGTAAGGTGATAGATTAAAATACTTAATCAACATTACCATAAAGTGATTAAAAGATACGGAAAATTTATAATAAGATTAAAAATCTTAGTTATAAAAAGGTACAATAAAATGTACAACCAATAATAAACAGTGAATTAGAAAGTTCAAGGAATAAAAGGAAAGAATACAAGTATGGCTAGTAGCCAACTTCAAGGACGAATTTGGAAACCGAAAAGAGGTCGGATTAAGTTTGACTCTTCACGAAAGTTGTAGATTGAATGTCAAATTATATGCATATGAAATAATATTTGGAAAAAGACTGGCTTAAATGCTTGTTTTATTGGCTTTGACAATAGCCATGACAGCAGTTTTGTAGTCTTTCACAATTAGCTCAAAGAGGCAACTTTGAGGTCAATTTCTGATACCTTCGAGAAAGAATCTTAACTCGAAGTCTAAAAGAAAGTTGTAGAACGCAATGCCGACTATAGCAATACCAAATTTATTTGGTAAATGGATGCTTTGAGATAAGCGATCCAGATAGACAAAGTAGGCTCGAAGAGAGGAAATATAAAGTAATAACCCGAGGTTAATGAGTACCAAGACTTCTGATAACAGAAGTCAAGGTTATAGGTTGAGAACCTATAAGTGAAAGTACAGTGAGATGAGAGAAAAAAAAGATTGAGAGGCATAAGATGCAGTTAGAGGAGAACTGCAAGATGCTAATATAGCATTTGTATAACAATAAAGAAACCTATACGGTCTATAAGGACAATTGGAGTACAGATAGAAAAGTTGATAGATGAAATGTAGTGAGTTGACAATAGTGCACAGCTGTTCAATTGTGCCATAGACGACATCAACTGTGCCATAGACGACATCAACTGTGCCATAGATGACAACAGTTATGCCACAAACGGCAACAGTAATATTTATGCTATGAAAAGCATAGAACAAGGAATATAAAAAGTATTGATGGCTATATAAGTAAAAGAAAAAGTGTATGTAAATTCGAGGACGAATATAGGGGGAGAGAATGTAATACCCCGTATTTTATAAGTCACGTGTAAAGCTTTTATTAGCTGGGAATACGTAAATTAAATTAGAGTGTAAATTTAATTTATAAGTATTCCTAAAAATATATCGTAGTAATAGGAGTTTAAAATTTAAATTGAGGATTTAAATTTTAATAAAGGAATACGATGGGACTAATAGAATAAGGAATACGACTGGAGTCGTAAGATAAAAATATATTGATAATTACTATATCAATATACCACTCTAATCAGAGAGTTTAATATTTCGGATAAAACTCCGAAATTAAAATGTCGAAATTCAGAAGTCTCGACGAGTTATTAATGAATATAAGTTAAGATATGTATATATATATATATATATATATATATATATATATATATATATATATATATTAAAAAGAAATTAAAAAAAAAAAGAAGAAGAAAGGAAATGAATTATGGAGGCGGTTATGAGTGAGGGGAAAGTAAGAAAAAATGTTTCCTTTAATCCCTAAACTTTTACTTCAATTAATTTTTAATTATGAACTAATTAAGTATAATTCGTTTGTCCAAATTAAAATAAAATAATTTATAAGTCCCGAGCGAATAATTTTGGTGTCATTATTCGCGAAATAATTTGACGAAGCTATCGTCAAAGTTTCATGAAATTTGGACGTAGAAAGTTTAATCGAGTGAGACTGATTTAAACCTAATAAATCTTCAGAGATTTATTAAGAATAAAATATAAGTCGGATAAGAATAAAAATTATATTTTTATTCTTGTTATATTTTATTAGATTTTTGGGTAAAGTTTCACAAAATTCAGAAGTCGTTTCCGTTTGGACTACTGACGACAAGTTAAAAAGTTGGTTTAAAGTGCATGATTGAGTTAGTACTTAAACGCACTTTAGCCGAATCTTTATATATATAACATTTCCTTTACAAATGAGGTACAAAAACCTCATTCCTTCAATTTTAAAGGAATTAGAGAGCTACTTGCTCTCAGAGGAGTGCGGGGAATTAGAGCTCGGGTCCGTTCGTCCGATTTCTCGATTCTAACTCCATTTCTTCGACGATTACTCGAGTAATCAAGGTATTAATCCTGTATTAAATGTTTATTTCGATATATTTCGATATATTTCGAATATGTATTCATTTATAAACGGTTACCGTATCGAATCGAACGTATACCTATTATTTTTACGTTTCGAATGTGAATTTGGATAGATTGAATTTGGTATACGTGTTAGGAGCGGGAAAACGAGGTTAAAAGCACGTCAGAATGGCCCGGGGATCGATTTCCCCGGGGCTGGCCTACTGTGCGCCCGCACAGCACTCGCTATGCGAACGCACAGCTAGTTAGCTGTGCGAACGCACAGCTGGATGTGCGAACGCACAGCCAGTCACGTGCGGACGCACAGTGACTTAGTGGGACGTGTGCGTGGGGACTTTTCCGGACCTATTCGTCGGACTTTCGAGAGGCGATTCCGAGATGTTTTTGCCTAGTAACTCGACGTGTTGTCTGACCAAACCTAAAATATTTTAAATAAATATTTTTAAACCTAAGCCAAAGACTTTTAAAATGAGATTTTAAAAGTAAAGTTAAACGTCTAAAAAGGACTTTAAAAGAGTTAAAGTCGACGTTTAACCTGTTTAAAAGATTTAGCAAATGATGTTGCTAAATAATTAGTTTACGACTGTGAATTGCTTTGGCAATCAAGTCTATACTATTAAATGATTTTAATTAGGTATTGCTATACCTAAAAGAACTTCTAGAGTGAAGTCTAAACATTTTCTTAAGGTGAAAACGATTCAAATGGTTTTTTTAAAAAGAAAAAGACCATACGTGCTATGTGTTATATGTTAGATTATACCTAGGTTTCAGGACCTAGATGTTTATACTAGAAATGGGTATTGATGTATTGTCTTGTGTGTTTTGTATGTTTGATCCGACTAGCTGTCCAGCAGTTACACCAGGACTCTAGGGAGTCTGACAAACACACGGCGGTGCTAAGTAGTAACTTAGCAGTTCTGTGATTTTACGTGTTTACTTTTGAATATCAGTATTCAATTGTTTTAAATCCATAAATTGCAGTAGTATAACTTAGCCAAGAGAGATCCATTGGAACGAGCTACCTATTGGGCGGCAATAGGGTTGCGTGATCACCAACACCGATTCTAGATGTACTTCTGTCAAGGTATAGAGGTATTTCTATCGTGTTAAGTCAATGGGAAAGTAAATGCCCTGACTTAATGGGTAAACCCTGAGACGTCAGTAATACGGTTACGGCCGCAGGTAAAACCGCGATGGCAGTTTCTGATTACGGTCCAGGTACCAGAGATACATAATTGGACGCTAGTGACTCGGGTCACGATCTTTATTCTGTTGTCTATAAGCTCGTGAGATGAGTGTGTCTGTTAGGACAGTTGTGGATAAGGGTTTCATATGGATCAACGCATTGGTAATATTTTATATATATAACTGTTTTATATTTATTATGCGATTTTGGTATTTATATGTACATAGGATTTTATACTCTTAGTATGCTGCAATAGTATAAGTGTAATGTGCCACCAGCCGTGCCACTAGTCCTCTGTTTAGATACTCTGATAGGATCTAGTGCACGTGTGTGCACCTTCTGGGTGGCTTCTTAGTGGCATATTGTATCTATTTACCGAGTCGGCCTCGTGTGTTTTTGTGAGGGTCAAAAATAGTATGTTTTATATACGCCGGCTATGTGTAACCGGTCCGCTGTGTATTTTAATATGTTTAATACCACCGTTGCGAGACGCAAGGCGTCCGCTTATTTTATTAAACATATTAGCAGTGGCGTGTGGTTGGGAACAGGGATGCCTGTGTTTTAAGGCAAGCGAAGGATAAGTCCCCGATTTCCAGTAATCACCATGCCAGGTTTTCAGAAGGAACCGAGGGTTGAGATAACAAGGCCATCCAACGAGTACTTCTGAAACCATATTTCGCTTATATATATATTTCAGAAATGTTTTTTTGTTAAACGAAAAAGGTTTTAGGTGTGTTTTCTGAAAACGGATCGTACGCGAGGTACGATCCAGTAATAATATTTGCGAAAAATTTCTAGAGGTTCTAGGCTTGCTACGGGTTTCGGAACAACCATTCCCATTCCCTAGCGCCGGTCGTGACTTGGATTAGGGTGGAATTCGGGTCGTGACAAAAAGTTAAGTTTAAATTTCTAAAACGGTGAAACATTTAGATTTGTTTCCTAACGTTTTAAACGTTTAGATTGGTTTCGTAATATTTTTAAACGTTTCTCTTAAATTGATAAAAAGGTGAAACATTTCGATTTGTTTCATAATGTTTGTAAACGTTTGGCTTAAATCACTAAAAAAGGTGAAACTTTAGAATTTGTTTTGTAACGTTTTAAACGTTTGGATTTGTTTTGTAACGTTTAAAACATTTGGCTTAAATCGCTAATAATGTGAAACGTTTGGATTTCTTTCCTAACGTTTAAAACGTTTAGCTTAAATTGCTAAAAAGGTAAAATATTTGGATTTGTTTCGTAACGTTTTAAACGTTTGGATTTGTTTCTTAACATTAAAAACATTTGGCTTAAATAGATAAAAAAGGTGAAACATTTGAATTTGTTTCATAACGTATTAAATGTTTGGATTGGTTTCATAATATTTTAAATGTTTGGCTTAAACTGATAAAAGGGTGAAACGTTTGGATTTGTTTCGTAAGGTTTCTTACGTTTGGATTAATTCGCGAAAAAGGTGAAACGTTTGTATTGGTTCCGTAACGTTTTAAATGTTTGGCTTACATCGCTGAAAAGGTGAAACGTTTGGATTAGTTTCGTAACATTTTAAACTTTTGGCTTAAATCACTAAAAAGGTGAAACTTTAGGATTTGTTTCGTAACGTTTTAAACGTTTGGATTTGTTTCCTAACGTATTAAACGTTTGGCTTAGATAACTAAAAACGTGAAACGTTTGGATTTGTTTCGTAACATTTTAAACGTTTGGCTTAAATCGCTAAAAAGGCGAAACGTTTGGATTTATTTCAAAAAAATTTAAACGTTTGGCTTAAATGGCTAAAAATTTGAAATGTTAGGATCTGTTTTCATAACGTGTTAAACATTTGGGTTATATCGCTAAAAAGGTGAAACGTTAGAATTTGTTTCATAATGTTTTAAACGTTTCGATTGGTTTCGTAACGTTTTAAACGTTTGGCTTAAATCGCCAAAAAAATGAAACGTGTTGATTTGTTTCATTATGTTTGTAAACCTCTTGAATAGGTAAAAAGTTTAGATTTGTTTCGTAACGTTTTAAACCTTTGGATTGGTTTTGTAACATTTTAAACGTTTGGCTTAAATTGATAAAAAGGTGAAACGTTTGGATTTGTTTCATAATGTTTGTAAACTTTTGGCTTAAATCGCTAAAAAGGTGAAACATTTGGATTTGTTTCCTAATGTTTAAAACGTTAAGCTTAAATTTCTAAGACGGTGAAACATTAAGATTTGTTTCCTAACGTTTTAAATGTTTAGATTGGTTTCATAATAATTTAAACGTTTTTCTTAAATAGATAAAAAGGTGAAACATTTGGATTTGTTTCATAAGGTTTGTAAACTTTTGGCGTAAATCAATAAAAAAGGTGAAATTTTAGAATTTGTTTTGTAACGTTTTATACATTTGGATTTGTTTTGCAACTTTTAAAACATTTGGCTTAAATCTCTAAAAATGTGAAACGTTTGGATTTTTTTCCTAACGTTTAAAACGTTTAGCTTAAATCGCTAAAAAGGTGAAACGTTTGGATTTGTTTCCTAATGTTTAAAAAGTTAAGCTTAAATTTCTAAAACGGTGAAACATTTAGATTTGTTCCTAGCGTTTTAAATGTTTAGATTGGTTTCGTAATATTTTAAACGTTTCTCTTAAATTGATAAAAAGGTGAAACATTTGGATTTGTTTCATAAGGTTTGTAAACGTTTGGCTTAAATCACTAAAAAAGGTGAAAGTTTAGAATTTTTTTGTAACGTTTTAAACATTTGGATTTGTTTTATAACGTTTAAAACATTTGGCTTAAATCGCTAAAAATATGAAACGTTTGGATTTCTTTCCTAACGTTTAAAATGTTTTGCTTAAATTTCTAAAAAGGTTAAATGTTTGGATTTGTTTCGTGACGTTTTAAACGTTTGGTTAACATTTAAAACATTTGGCTTAAATTGATAAAAAAAAGGTGAAACGTTTGGATATGTTTCGTAACGTATTAAATGTTTGGATTGGTTTCGTAACATTTTAAATGTTTAGCTTAAATTGATAAAAAGGTGAAACATTTGGATTTGTTTCGTAAGGTTTGTTAACGTTTGGATTAATTCACGAAAAAGGCAAAACGTTTGTTTTTGTTTCGTAATGTTTAAAACGTTTGAATTGGTTCCGTAACGTTTTAAATGTTTGGCTTACATCGTTGAAAAGGTGAAACGTTTGGATTAGTTTCGTAACATTTTAAACCTTTGGCTTAAATCACTAAAAAGGTGAAACTTTACGATTTGTTTCGTAACGTTTTAAACGTTTGGATTTGTTTCGTAACATTTTAAACATTTGGCTTAAATCACTAAAAACGTGAAACGTTTGGATTTGTTTCGTAACATTTTAAACGTTTGGCTTAAATCGCTAAAAAGGTGAAACATTTGAATTTGTTTCAAAAAAATTTAAACGTTTGTCTTAAATCGCTAAAAATTTGAAACGTTAGGATCTGTTTTAGTAACGTGTTAAACATTTGGCTTATTTCGCTAAAAAGGTGAAACGTTAGGATTTGTTTCATAATGTTTTAAATGTTTCGATTGTTTTTGTAACGTTTGAAACATTTGGCTTAAATCGCCAAAAAAATGAAACGTGTTGATTTGTTTCATTATGTTTGTAAACCTCTTAAATAGGTAAAACGTTTGGATTTGTTTCGTAACGTTTTAAACCTTTGGATTGGCCTTGTAACATTTTAAACGTTTGGTTTAAATTGATAAAAAGGTGAAACGTTTGGATTCGTTTCGTAATGTTTGTAAACGTTTGGCTTAAATCGCTAAAAAGGTGAAACGTTTGGATTTGTTTCGTAACAGTTTAAACGTTTGGATTGGTTTCATAATGTTTTAAATGTTTGGCTTAAATCGCTAAAAAGGAGAAACATTTGGATTTGTTTCGTAACGTTTGTAAACATTTGGCTTAAATCAATAAAAAGGCCAAACGGTTAGATTTGATTCGTAACATTTTAAATGTTTCGCTTAAATCGCTAAAAAGGAGAAACGTTTGGATTTGTTTCATAACACTTGTAAACGTTTTGCTTCAATTTCTCAAATGGGGAAACGTTTGGGTTTATGTCATAACGTTTTAAACGTTTGTTTTGGTTCGTATCATTTTAAACGTTTGGCTTAGATAACTAAAAACGTGAAACGTTTGGATTTGTTTCGTAACATTTTAAACGTTTGGCTTAAATCGCTAAAAAGGCGAAACGTTTGGATTTATTTCAAAAAAATTTAAACGTTTGGCTTAAATGGCTAAAAATTTGAAATGTTAGGATCTGTTTTCATAACGTGTTAAACATTTGGGTTATATCGCTAAAAAGGTGAAACGTTAGGATTTGTTTCATAATGTTTTAAACGTTTCGATTGGTTTCGTAACGTTTTAAACGATTGGCTTAAATCGCCAAAAAAATGAAACGTGTTGATTTGTTTCATTATGTTTGTAAACCTCTTGAATAGGTAAAAAGTTTAGATTTGTTTCGTAACGTTTTAAACCTTTGGATTGGTTTTGTAACATTTTAAACGTTTGGCTTAAATTGATAAAAAGGTGAAACGTTTGGATTTGTTTCATAATGTTTGTAAACTTTTGGCTTAAATCGCTAAAAAGGTGAAACATTTGGATTTGTTTCCTAATGTTTAAAACGTTAAGCTTAAATTTCTAAGACGGTGAAACATTAAGATTTGTTTCCTAACGTTTTAAATGTTTAGATTGGTTTCATAATAATTTAAACGTTTTTCTTAAATAGATAAAAAGGTGAAACATTTGGATTTGTTTCATAAGGTTTGTAAACTTTTGGCGTAAATCAATAAAAAAGGTGAAATTTTAGAATTTGTTTTGTAACGTTTTATACATTTGGATTTGTTTTGCAACTTTTAAAACATTTGGCTTAAATCTCTAAAAATGTGAAACGTTTGGATTTTTTTCCTAACGTTTAAAACGTTTAGCTTAAATCGCTAAAAAGGTGAAACGTTTGGATTTGTTTCCTAATGTTTAAAAAGTTAAGCTTAAATTTCTAAAACGGTGAAACATTTAGATTTGTTCCTAGCGTTTTAAATGTTTAGATTGGTTTCGTAATATTTTAAACGTTTCTCTTAAATTGATAAAAAGGTGAAACATTTGGATTTGTTTCATAAGGTTTGTAAACGTTTGGCTTAAATCACTAAAAAAGGTGAAAGTTTAGAATTTTTTTGTAACGTTTTAAACATTTGGATTTGTTTTGTAACGTTTAAAACATTTGGCTTAAATCGCTAAAAATATGAAACGTTTGGATTTCTTTCCTAACGTTTAAAATGTTTTGCTTAAATTTCTAAAAAGGTTAAATGTTTGGATTTGTTTCGTGACGTTTTAAACGTTTGGTTAACATTTAAAACATTTGGCTTAAATTGATAAAAAAAGGTGAAACGTTTGGATATGTTTCGTAACGTATTAAATGTTTGGATTGGTTTCGTAATATTTTAAATGTTTAGCTTAAATTGATAAAAAGGTGAAACATTTGGATTTGTTTCGTAAGGTTTGTTAACGTTTGGATTAATTCACGAAAAAGGCAAAACGTTTGTTTTTGTTTCGTAATGTTTAAAACGTTTGAATTGGTTCCGTAACGTTTTAAATGTTTGGCTTACATCGTTGAAGAGGTGAAACGTTTGGATTAGTTTCGTAACATTTTAAACGTTTGGCTTAAATCACTAAAAAGGTGAAACTTTAGGATTTGTTTCGTAACGTTTTAAACGTTTGGATTTGTTTCGTAACATTTTAAACATTTGGCTTAAATCACTAAAAACGTGAAACGTTTGGATTTGTTTCGTTACATTTTAAACGTTTGGCTTAAATCGCTAAAAAGGTGAAACATTTGAATTTGTTTCAAAAAAATTTAAACGTTTGTCTTAAATCGCTAAAAATTTGAAACGTTAGGATCTGTTTTAGTAACGTGTTAAACATTTGGCTTATTTCGCTAAAAAGGTGAAACGTTAGGATTTGTTTCATAATGTTTTAAATGTTTCGATTGTTTTTGTAACGTTTGAAACATTTGGCTTAAATCGCCAAAAAAATGAAACGTGTTGATTTGTTTCATTATGTTTGTAAACCTCTTAAATAGGTAAAACGTTTGGATTTGTTTCGTAACGTTTTAAACCTTTGGATTGGCCTTGTAACATTTTAAACGTTTGGTTTAAATTGATAAAAGGTGAAACGTTTGGATTTGTTTCGTAATGTTTGTAAACGTTTGGCTTAAATCGCTAAAAAGGTGAAACGTTTGGATTTGTTTTGTAATAGTTTAAACGTTTGGATTGGTTTCATAATGTTTTAAATGTTTGGCTTAAATCGCTAAAAAGGAGAAACATTTGGATTTGTTTCGTAACATTTGTAAACATTTGCCTTAAATCAATAAAAAGGCCAAACGGTTAGATTTGATTCGTAACATTTTAAATGTTTCGCTTAAATCGTTAAAAAGGAGAAACGTTTGGATTTGTTTCATAACACTTGTAAACGTTTTGCTTAAATTTCTCAAAAGGGGAAACGTTTGGGTTTATGTCATAACGTTTTAAACGTTTGTCTTGGTTCGTATCATTTTAAACGTTTGGCTTAAATCGCGAAAAAGGTTAAACTTTTGGATTTGTTTTGAAATGTTTTAAACGTTTGGCTTAATTTGCTAAAATGGGGAAACGTTAGGATTTGTTTCATAACATATTAAACGTTTGGATTGGTTTCGCGATGTTTAATATGTTTAAATAGCTAAAAAGGTGAAACATTTGTAGTTATTTTGTAATGTTTTAAACGTTAGGATTTGATCACTAAAAAGGTGAAACGTTTGGATTTGTTTCCTAACGTTTTAAACGTTTGGCTTAAATCGCCAAAAAGGTGAAACTTTTGGATATGTTTCATAACGTTTTAAACATTTGGCTTAAATCGCTAAAAAGGTGAAACGTATGGATTTGTATCGTAATGTTTCAAATTTTTGATTGGTTTCGTAATGTTTTAAACATTTGTATTGGTTTCGTAACGCTTTAAACGTTTGGATTTATTTCGTGACGTTTGTAAATGTTTGTCTTAAATAACTAAAAAGGTGAAACGTTTGTTTTTGTTTCGTGACGTTTTAAACGTTTGGATTGGTGTCGTAACGTTTTAAACGTTTGGCTTAAATTACCAAAAAGGTGAAATGTTTGGATTTGTTTTGTAATTTAAACGTTTGGATTGGTTTCTTAACATTTAAAATATTTGGCTTAAATTGATAAAAAAGATGAAACGTTTGGATTTGTTTCGTAACGTATTAAATGTTTGGATTGGTTTCGTAACATTTTAAACGTTTGGCTTAAATTGATAAAAAGGTGAAACGTTTGGATTTGTTTCGTAATGTTTGTAAACGTTTGGATTAATACGCGAAAAAGGCGAACGTTTGTTTTTGTTTCGTAATGTTTAGAACGTTTGGATTGGTCCCGTAACGTTTTAAATGTTTGGCCTAAATCGCTGAAAGGTGAAACGTTTGGCTTAAATCGCCATAAAGGTGAAACTTTTGGATTTGTTTCGTAACGTATTAAACGTTTGGCTTAAATCGCTAAAAAGGTAAAACGTATGGATTTGTTTCGTAACGTTTTAAATTTTTGGATTGGTTTCTTAATGTTTTAAATATTTGGATTGGTTTCGTAACGTTTTAAACGTTTGGATTTGTTTCGTGACGTTTGTAAATGTTTGGCTTAAATCACTAAAAAGGTGAAACGTTTGTATTTGTTTCGTAACGTTTTAAACGTTTGGATTGGTGTCGTAAAATTTTAAACGTTTGGCCTTAATTGCCAAAAAAGTGAAATGTTTGGATTTGTTTCGTAACGTTTTAAACGTTTGGCTTAAATAGCTAAAAAGGTTAAACCTTACGATTTATTTCGTAGCGTTTTAAACTTTTGGATTTCTTTTGTAACGTTTTGAACGTTTGGCTTAAATTGAAAAAAGGTGAAACGTTTGGATTTGTTTCGTAACGTTATAAATGTTTGGCTTAAATCTTTAAAAAGGCGAAATGTTAGGATTTGTTTCGCAACGTTTTATACATTTGGCTTAAATTACTAAAATGGTGAAACTTTAGGATTTGTTTCGTAATGTTTTAAACGTTTGGATTTGTTTCGTAACGTTTTAAACGTTTGGCTTAAATCGCTAAAAACGTGAAACATTTGGATTTGTTTCCTAATGTTTAAAACTGTCGCGACCCATTTTCATGAATCGTGACCGGCGCTAGGGTATGGGTAATGTAGTACCAAAACTCGTAGCTCGCCTTTCGGTTAATATACAATTATAATATACCTGCAAGAAAACCAATGCTCGGGGGCAACCGAGACTTCAGCCTAATTCTAGCCGTTATAATATTCAACATTTAATAGTATAAATACTCGTTCAACTACGAGTCTCCAATATGGTATAAAAATAAATAGAGTAAACAATATAAACATGCCAAAGCAATATATCCAGTAGGACCAATCTGACAAACAACTGTAATAAAGATGAAGACGTCTAGTCAACTACTGCGGTCTAAGAATAAAACAGTTTGATAGTTTTTCTAAAATAAATGAAACCTCCGAGAAAAGTAAAGACGGAGATCACCAGACTCTCACAGATCATAACCCTGGGAAAAATTGGGAAAACAACGGGGTCAGATATACTGAGATGAGTTTATACCACTATTTACATTTATCAAGTGGAAAACCTTTAAAACCGTTTAAAACATTTAATAACGATATTACAAATCATAGTTGGAACCCCGATCCACAATTCTTAATAATAAACATAATCCAATAGGCCTGGTCCCGAGAGCTAAGCTAACACCGAGTTACCAATAACCACACTTTTACCATATCCAAAGTCCCGAGTGCTGAGCAACACCGAGTTACTCTATTTGGTCCCGAGAGCTATGCTCACACCGAGTTACCACATTCCATATATATCTTACCCAGATCATTACCGGTGCGCACGCAGTCCTAATGATGCTCATTAGGTATCATGTTCCAACTAAGAGCCATAATATAAAAACAGTTCACAATATACGTACAGTATATATATATTTAATATTAAAATAACAATTTACTTAATAAAGCGGTAAATAGTAAGTACAAACTCACTGCTTGCTAATCCACGTGATAACCGACAAACAACTAATCCTGGTTCGCCTCTGAAGCACGAACAGTAGTTGGGTCTAGAAAAATAAAATAATTATTAAAAACAGACCCTAACTCTAGAGAGTAATAGACAGCACATAGGACTAGCACAAATAACACGTCAGAATAAAACAATCCAGAACAACACATAAATACCCAATAGGTAATAAAGCCCAATTAATACAAGTCTATTGAGTTCTCGTTTTAAAATCCAATTTACAAATATTATTTAAAAATATTTAAATAATAATTTATTTCCAAATAGTGGATTAGCCGAGTTACCAATAACTACCAAGCTAATCTCACTTGTCGGGTGACCCAAGTTTAACCCGATTCAACCGTTTGTCAAATATAAACCTGAGTTTATATTTATAAAATAATTCGATAAAATAATAATTCATTTTAAAAGCAGAACTCAATAACTTCAATTTAAAGTAACCCAAGTTACAACCAAAACTTAACAATTTTAAGTTTATAAAAGTTTAAGGATTAAACTGTACTTTAATCAAATTATGGACTAAACTGTACTTTAGCCTATTTGATATCCGAAATCAATTTAATTACTTTTTTTTATAATTAAAACAAAATATAAGTTTACCAACCAAAAACTTACTTAAATAAGTTATAAAAAAACGTTCAAGGGCTAAATTGTAATTTAGCCAATTTATGCCAAATTGATAGTCGAAATTAAATATAGTTATTATAATTCAAAATGAAATATAAGTTATAACCAACCACTTAATAAGTTAAAAATATGTTCAAGGGCTAAATTGTAATTTAGCCAATTTTCACGCCATTTAGATATTCGAAATTAAATATAATTACCCGAGTAATTATATTAGCTTAATTTATAATTAACTATCGTTTTCAATTTATGTTAATTAAAAATCAAATCACTATCCTATTTATTATCAAATGATTGGCAAAGTTTAACTTAAAGGATTTCTTTAATTAATCAAAACAATTTAATGGTCACAATGGCCTTTTAACCATCTCTTTCAATTTAGAAACAAAACTTATACACACAGCATCATTCTTTCGTGAAACCATATGTAGAACATGAACATGAAACAATTCCTCAAATAACAATTTTCATGAACCCTTAATGATTTAATCTACAACTTCTCAATTGCAGAGAGTATAAACATGAATCAAAACAAGAACGGAACAATGGTAATCACAGTAACCATTCGTTCCAAGAACGACGAAGTACAATCATAAGAACGAGTTAAGGATTCCAAACCGAGCTTAATTAAATAACGACTAAACATAGAAGAGTGATTTATAATCTCAAATACAGAAAAATCATGATCAAAGCTCATGAAAGAATCGGCAGAAACAAATATAATCAAGAAACAGTTTTAACTAACAAAGACGATAAACCGAACGGCGATTGAAACGAGGTCGATCACGTACCGTTTTACGAAAACGAGATAGGGAAACGTAGATATGTGAGTCTAGAATCTCTAAGATCACACGGTTTTGATTTCGATCTAAAAACGAGAGAGAAAGATCAGAAATATGGAATGCCGTTCAAAACCAAAAACTGAAATTATGTGAAACGAACCTTACCAATTTTCTGTCAACTTTGGAAAGGATTTTGAATAGCGATTTCTCAGCGAAAACGGAAGGAAATGACGGCTATGGTTTCTTTGAAGTGTGGAGAATGAATTAGGTTTAGAAAATATCACAAATATAGGGAGGGATTAGGTTAGAAACATGGGGGAATGTTGCCCCTTGACAGGCCAAGGCTGGTTTCATTCGAGACCTGTGAGGTAAAACAAAGGCCCAACCCTAATAAAAAAATATAAAAATTTCAAGGGCTCAACCAAAATTTACCCAATTTAATAACATCGACTCTCGAAATTATTACCAGAATTCATATAAAATAAATTGACATTTTACGGGATATTACAAAAACGTTAAGTTTAAATTTCTAAAAAGGTGAAACGTTTGGATTTGTTTCCTACCGGTTTAAACGTTTGGATTGGTTTCGTAACATTTTAAATGTTTGGCTTAAATTGATTAAAAGGTGAAACCTTTGGATTTGTTTGTAATTTTTTTAACGTTTTGATTGGTTTCGTAACATTTTAAACGTTTGGCTTAAATTGATAAAAAGGAGAAACGTTTGGATCTGTTTCGTAACGTTTTGAACGTTTGGATTGGTTTCGTAACATTTTAAACGTTTGGCTTAAATTGATAAAAAGGTGAAACATTTGGATTTGTTTCGTAATGTTTGTAAACATTTGGCTTTAGTTGCTAAAAAGGGGAAACGTTTGTTTTTATTTTGTAACGTTTTAAACGTTTAGATTGGTTTCGTAACGTTTTAAACGTTTGTCTCAAATAGCTAAAAAGGTGAAATGTTTGAATTTGTTTCTTAATGTTTGTAAATGTTTCGCTTAAATCGCTAAAAAGGTGAAACATTTGGATTTGTTTCGTAATGGTTAAAACGTTTGGATTGGTTTCGTGACGTTTTAAATGTTTGGATTACATGTCTAAAAAGGCGAAAGTCTTGGATTTGTTTCGTAACGTCTATAAATGTTTGGCTTAAATCGCTAAAAAGGCAAAACGTTTGGATTTGTTTCGTAACATTTTAAACGTTTGGCTTAAATGGCTAAAAAGGTGAAACGTTTGAATTTGTTTCTTAACGTTGGTAAACATTTGGCTTAAATAGCTAAAAAGGTGAAACGTTTGGGTTTGTTTCGTAACGTTTTAAACGTTTGGCTTGGTTTCATAACATTTTTAATGTTCGTCTTAAATCGCTAAAAAGGGAAAGCGTTTGGATTTGTTTCGTAATGTATGTAAACGTTTGGCTTAAACCTCAAAAAGGCAAAACTTTTGGATTTGTTTTGTAACGTTTTAAACGTTTAGCATAAATCGCTAAAAAGGTGAAACGTTAGGATTTGTTTCGTAACATTTTAAACGTTTGACTTAAATCGCTAAAAAGGCGAAACGTTAATATTTGTTTTGTAATGTTTTAACGTTTGGTTTAAATCGCGAAAAAGATGAAACGATAGGATTTGTTTCGTAATGTTTAGATTGGTTTCTTAATGTTTTAAACTTTTATCTTAAATATCTAAAAAAGGGAAACGTTTGGATTTCTTTCGTAATGTTTGTAAACGTTTGGCTAAAACCTCTAGAGGGGAAACACTTGGATTTGTTTCATAACTTTTAAACGTTTCGATTTGTTTCGTAACATTTTAAACGTTTGGCTTAAATCGCTAAAAAGGTGAAACATTTGGATTTGTTTCGTAACATTTTAAACGTTTGGCTTAAATCTTTAAAAAGGTGAAACGTTAGGATTAGTTTCGTAACATTTTAAATGTTGGATTTAAATCACTAAAAAGGTGAAACTTTAAGATTTGTTTCGTAACGTTTAAACATTTGGATCTGTTTCATAATGTTTTAAACGTTTAGCTTAAATGGCTAAAAAGATACAACGTTAGGATTTGTTTCGTAATGTTTTAATCGTTTGGCTTATATCGCTAAAAAGGTGAAACGTTACGATTTTTTTCTTAACGTTTTAAACATTTGGCTTAAATCGCTAAAAAGGTGAAACGTTAGGATTTGTTTTGTAACGTTTGGATTGGTTTCGTAACGTTTGTAAACATTTGGCTTAAATCGCTAAAAAGGTGAAACATTTGGATTTGCTTCATAATGTTTAAAATATTAAGCTTAAATTTCTAAAAAGGTGAAACGTTTTGATTTGTTTCGTAACGTTTTAAACGTTTAGATTGGTTTCGTAACATTTTAAACATTTGGCCTAAATCGCTAAAAAGGTGAAACATTTGGATTTGTTTCGTAAGATTTGTAAACTTCTGGCTTAAATCACGAAAAAACGTGAAACTTTAGGATTTGTTTCGTAACATTTTAAACGTTTGGATTGGTTTCGTAATGTATTAAATGTTTGTATTGGTTTCGTAACATTCTAAACAATCGGCTTAAATAGATAAAAAGGTGAAATGTTTGGCTTTATTTCGTAAGTTTGTAAACGTTTGGCTTAAATTGCTAAAAAGGTGAAACATTTGTAATTGTTTCGTAACGTTTGGATTGGTGCCGTAACATTTTAAACGTTTGGTTTCAATCGCTAAAAAGGTGAAACGTTAGGATTTGTTTTGTAACATTTTAAACTTTTGTCTTAAATCGCTAAAAAGGTAAAACGTTTGGATTTGTTACATAATGCTTTAAACGTTTGAATTTGTTTCGTAACGTTTTAAACGTTTGGCTTAAATCGCTAAAAAGGTGAAACGTTTGGATTTGTTTCGTAATGTTTTAAACGTTTGGCTTAAATCTTTAAAAAGGTGAAACGTTAGGATTTGTTTTGTAACGTTTTAAACCTTTGGATTAAATCACTAAATTGGTGAAACTTTTGGATTTGTTTCGTAACGTTTTAAAAATTTGGATTTTTTCGTAACGTTTTAAACGTTTGGCTTAAATTGCTAAAAAGTTGAAACGTTTGGATTTTTTTCCTAATGTTTAAAACCTTTAGCTTAAATTTCTAAAAAGGTGAAACGATTGGATTTGTTTCTTGACGCTTTAAATGTTTGGATTGGTTTCGTAACATTTTAAACGTTTGGCTTAAATTGATAAAAAAGGGGAAACGTTTGGATTTGTTTCGTAACATTTTAAACGTTTCAATTGGTCTCGTAACATTTTAAACGTTTGGCTTAAATTTATAAAGTGGTGAAACGTTTGGATTTGTTTCGTAATGTTTTATACGTTTGGATTAGTTTCGTAACTTTCTAAACGTTTGGCTTAAAATTAATAAAAAGGTGAAACGTTTGGATTTGTTTCGTAACGTTTGTAAAGGTTTTGGCTTAAATTGCTAATAAGGTGAAATGTTTGTTTTTGTTTTAAAATATTCGAAGCGTTTGGATTGGTTTCACAACTTTTTAATCATTTGGCTTCAATTGCTAAAAAAGTGAAATGTTTGAATTTGTTTCGTAAGGTTTGTAAACGTTTTGCTTAAATCACTAAAAAGGGGAAACATTTGGATTTGTTTCGTAACGGTTTAAACATTTGGATTGGTTTCATCACGTTTTAAATGTTTGGCTTAAATATTTAAAAAGGTGAAACGTTAGGATTTGTTTTGTAACGTTTTAAACGTTTGGCTTAAATAGTTAAAAAGGTGAAACGTTTGGATTTGTTTCATATCATGTGTAAACGTTTGGCATAAATCGCAAAAAGGGTGAAACGTTTGGATTTGTTTCGCAATGTTTTAAACGTTTAGCTTCGTTTCGTAACATTTTAAATGTTTGACTTAAATCGCTAAAAAGGTAAAACGTTTGGATTTGTTTCGTATTAAATCGCAAAAAAGCTTAAACGTTTGGCTTTAATCGCTAATAAGGTGAAACGTTTAGATTTGTTTCGTTACGTTTGTAAACGTTTGGCTTAAATCGCTAAAAAGGCGAAACGTTTGGATTTACATTGCTAAAAAGGTGAAACGTTTGGATTTGTTTCGTAATGTCTGTAAGCGTTTGGCTTAAAACACTAAAAAGGTGAAACTCTTGGATTTGTTTCTTAGCGTTTGTAAACATTTGGCTTAAATCGCTAAAAAGGGGAAACGTTTAGATTTGTTTCGTAACATTTGTAAATGTTTCGCGTAAATCGCTAAAAAGGTGAACGTTTGGATTTGTTTCGTAACGTTTGTAAGCGTTTGGCTTAAATCGCAAAAAAGCTTAAATGTTTGACTTTAATCGTTAAAAAGGTGAAACGTTTGGATTTGTTTCATTACGTTTTTACATGTTTGGTTTAAATCGCTAAAAAGGTGAAACGTTTGGATTTAAATTGCTAAAAAGGAGAAACGTTTGGATTTGTTTCGTAACTTTTATAAACGTTTGGCTTAAATCGCTAAAAAGGTAAAACGTTTGGATTGGTTTCTTAGCGTTTGCAAACATTTGGCTTAAATCGCTAAAAAGGGGAAACGTTTGGATTTGTTTCATGACATTTGTAAACATTTGGCTTAAATCGCTAAAAACGTGAAACGTTTCGATTTGTTTCGTAACGTTTGTAAACGTTTGGCTTAAATTGCAAAAAGGGGAAACGTTTGGATTTGTTTTGCGACGTTTGTAAACATTTGGCTTAAATCGTTAAAAAGAGGAAACGTTTGGATTTGTTTCGTATCATTTGTAAACGTTTGGCTTAAATCGCTAAAAAGGTAAAACGTTTGGATTTAGATCGCTAAAAAGGTGAAAGATTGGTTTTGTTTCGTAATGTTTGTAAATGTTTGCCTTAAATTGCTAAAAAGGTGAAACGTTTGGATTTGTTTCGTAGCGTTTGTAAACATTTGGCTTAAATTGCTAAAAAGATGAAATATTTGGATTTGTTTCATAGTGTTTGTAAACGTTCGGCTTTAATCGCTAAAAAGGTGAAACGCTTGGTTTTATTTCATAACGTTTTATAATGTGTATCTTAAATAGCTAAAAAGGTGAAACATTTGGTTTTGTTTCGTAATGTTTGTAAACGTTCGGCTTAAATCGCTAAAAAGGGGAAACGTTCGGATTTATTTTGTATCGTTTGTAAACGTTCATCTTAAATTGCTAAAAAGATGAAACATTTGGATTTATTTCGTAACGTTTGTAAACGATTGGTTTTGTTTCGTAATGTTTGTAAATGTTTTGCTTAAATCTCTAAAAATGTGAAACATTTGGATTTGTTTCTTAACGTTTTAAACGTTTGGTTTTCTTTCGTAACGTTTGTAAACGTTTAGCTTAAATCGCTAAAAATGTGAAACATTTGGATTTGTTTCGTAACGTTTGTAAAAGTTTGGCATAAATTGCTAAAAAGGGGAAACGTTTGGATTTCGTTCGTAACATTTGTTAACGTTCGGCTTTAATCGCTAAAAAGGTGAAATGTTTGGATTTCTTTCGTAACGTTTGTAAACGTTTGGCTTAAATCGCAAAAAAGGGGAAACGTTTGCATTTGTTTCGTAATGTTTTAAACGTTTGGCTTATATTGCTAAATGGGGAAACGTTTGGATTTTTTTCGTAACTTTGGTACACGGTTGACTTAAATCGCTAAAAAGGTGAAACGTTTAGATTTGTTTCGTACCGCTTGTGAATGTTTGGCTTAATTTGCTAAAAAGGTGAAACTCTTGGATTTGTTTAGTAACATTTGTAAATATTTGTCTTTAATATCTAAAAACGTGAAACGTTTGGATTTGTTTCGTAATGTTTGTAAACATTTGCCTTCAATCGCAAAAAAGTTGAAACGTTTGGATTTGTTTCGTAGCGTTTGTAAACGTTTGGCTTAAATCGCTAAAATGGGGAAACGTTTGAATTTGTTTCGTAATGTTTGTAAATGTTAGGCTTAAATCGCAAAAATTGTGAACGTTTGGATTTGTTTCGTAACGTTTGTAAACGTTTGGCTTAAATCGCTAAAATGTGGAAACACTTGGATTTGTCTCGTAACGTATGTAAACGTTTGGATTTGTTTCGTAACGTATGGAAACGTTTGGATTTGTTTCGTAACGTTTATAAACGTTTGGCTTATATCGTTAAAATGGGGAAACGCTTGGATTTGTTTCGTAACGTTTGTAAACGTTTGGTTTCAATCGCTAAAAAGGTGAAACGTTTGGATTTGTTTCTAAACGTTTGTAAACGTTTGACATAAATTTATAAAAATGTGAAAAGTTTGTTTTTTTTTTCGTAATGTTTGTAAACGTTTGGATTTGTTTCGTAATGTTTGTAAATGTTTGGCTTAAATCGCTAAAAAGGTGAAACGTTTGGATTTGTTTCGTAACGTTTGGATTTGTTTCGTAACGTTTGTAAACGCTTGGTTTTGTTTCGTAGCATTTCTAAACATTTGGCTTAAATCGCTAAAATGGGAAAACGTTTGAACTTGTTTCGTAACGTTTGTAAATGTTTGGCTACAATTGCTAAAAATGTGAAACGTTTGGATTTGTTTCGTAACGTTTGTAAACATTTGGCTTAATTTGGTAAAAATGGGAAACATTTGTTTTTGTTTCGTAATGTTTGTAAACGTTTGATTTATTTCATAACATTTTAAAGATTTAGCTTATATAGCTAAAAAGGATAAACGTTTGGTTTTGTCTCGTAATATTTGTAAACGTTTGTCTTAAATCGCTAAAAAGGGGAAACGTTTAGATTTGTTTCGTAACGTTTTTAAATTTTTGGCTTAAATTGCCAAAAAGGTGAAACACTTGGATTTGTTTCGAAACGTTTGTAAACGTTTGGGTTAAATAGCTAAAAAGGGGAAACGTTTGGATTTGTTTCGTAACGTTCGTAAACGTTTGGCTTAAATCGCTAAAAAGGTGAAATGTTTGATTTTGTTTCGTAACGTCTGTAAACGTTTTCCTTAAATCGCTAAAAAGGTGAAACATTTAGTTTTGTGTCATAACGTTTGTAAACGTTTGGCTTAAATTGCTAAAAAGGTGAAACGTTTTGATTTGTTTAGTAACTTTATAAACATTTGGCTTAAATTGCTAAAAAGCTGAATCGCTTGGATTTGTTTCGTAACGTTTGTAAACGTTTGGCTTTGTTTTGTAACATTTGTAAATGTTTGGCTTCAATCGCTAAAAAGGGGAAACATTTGTATTTGTTCCGTAATGCTTGCAAACGATTGTCTTAAATTGCAAAAAAGGTGAAACTCTTGGATTTGTTTCGTAAGCTTTGTGAACGTTTGGCTTAAATTGCTAAAAAGATGAAATGTTTGGATTTGTTTCGTAGCATTTGTAAATGTTTGGCTTAAATTGCTAAAAAGGGGAAACTTTTGGATTCTTTTCGTAATGTTTTAAACATTTGGCTTAAATCGCTAAAATGGGGAAACGTTTGGATTTGTTTTATAAAGTTTGTAAACGTTTGACATAAATTGCTAAAAATGTGAAACATTTGGGTTTGTTTCGTAACATTTTAAACGTATGGTTTTGATTCGTATCGTTTGTAAGAGTTTGGCTTAAATCGCTAAAAAGGTGGAACGCTTGGATTTGTTTAGTAACATTTTTAAACGTTGGGCTTATATCGCTAAAATTGGAAAACGTTTGGATTTGTTTCGTAATGTTTGTAAACGTTTGGCTTAAATCGTTAAAAAGGTGAAACGTTTGGATTTTTTTTCGTAATGTTTGTACCAGTTTGGCTTAAATGGCTAAAAAGGTGAAACGTTTATTTTTGTTCCGTAACGTTTGTAAACGTTTGACTTAAATCACTAAAAAGGTGAAACGTTTTGATTTGTTACGCAACGTTTTAAATGTTAGGATTTGTTTTGTAACGTTTGTAAACGTTTGGCTTAAATCGGTAAAAAGGTGAAACGTTGGGATTTTTTTCGTAGCGTTTGTAAACGGTTGGCTTAAATTGCTAAAACAGGAGAAACGTTTGGATTTATATCGTAACGTTTGTAAATGTTTGGCTTAAATCGCTAAAAATGTGAAACGTTTGGTTTTGTTTCGTAACGTTTGTAAAAGTTTGGCTTAAATTGCTAAAAAGGTGAAACGCTTGGATTTGTTTCGTAACGTTTGTAAACGTTTGGCTGAAATCGCTAAACATGGGAAACGTTTGGATTTATTTCATAATGTTTGTAAACGTTTGGCTTCAATCGCTATAAAGGTGAAACATTTGGATTTGTTTCGTAACGTTTGTAAACGTTTGACTTTAATCGTTAAAGAGGTGAAACATTTGGATTTGTTTCGTTACGTTTGTACACGTTTGGTTTAAATCGCTAAAAAGGTGAAACGTTTGGATTTAAATTGCTAAAAAGGTGAAACATTTGGATTTGTTTCGTAACTTTTATAAATGTTTGGCTTAAATTGCTAAAAATGTGAAACGTTTGGATTTGTTTCTTAGTGTTTGTAAACATTTGGCTTCAATCGCTAAAAAGAGGAAACGTTTGGATTTGTTTCGTGACATTTGTAAACGTTTGGCTTAAATCGCTAAAAAGGTGAAACGTTTGGATTTGTTTCGTAAAGTTTGTAAACGTTTGGCTTAAATCGCAAAAAGGGGAAACGTTTGGATTTATTTCGTAACGTTTGTAAACATTTGGCTTAAATCGCTAAAAAGGGGAAACGTTTGGATTTGTTTCGTATCATTTGTAAACGTTTGGCTTAATTCGCTAAATAGGTAAAACGTTTGGATTTAAATCGCTAAAAAGGTGAAAGTTTGGTTTTGTTTCGTAATGTATGTAAATGTTTGCCTTAAATTGCTAAAAAGGTGAAACGTTTGGATTTGTTTCGTAGCCTTTGTAAACATTTGGCTTAAATTGCTAAAAAGATGAAACATTTAGATTTGTTTCATAGCGTTTGTAAACGTTCGGCTTAAATCGCTAAAAAGGTGAAACGCTTGGTTTTGTTTTGTAACGTCTTATAATGTTTGGCTTAAATAGCTAAAAAGGTGAAACATTTGGTTTTGTTTCGTAATGTTTGTAAACGTTCGGCTTAAATCGCTAATAAGGGGAAACGTTTGGATTTATTTTGTATCGTTTGTAAACGTTCATCTTAAATTGCTAAAAAGATGAAACATTTAATTTGTTTCGTAACGTTTGTAAACGATTGGTTTTGTTTCGTAATGTTTTATAAATGTTTTGCTTAAATCTCTAAAAATGTGAAATATTTGGATTTGTTTCGTAACGTTTTAAACGTTTGGTTTTGTTTCGTAACGTTTGTAAACGTTTAGCTTAAATCGCTAAAAATTGTGATTGTTTGGATTTGTTTCGTAACGTTTGTAAACGTGTGGCTTAAATCGCTAAAATGTGGAAACACTTGGATTTGTCTCGTAACGTTTGTAAACATTTGGATTTGTTTCGTAACATATGTAAACGTTTGGATTTGTTTCGTAACGTTTATAAACGTTTGGCTTAAATCGCTAAAATGGGGAAACACTTGGATTTATTTCTTAACGTTTGTAGACGTTTGGTTTCAATCGCTAAAAAGGTGAAACGTTTGGATTTGTTTCGTAACGTTTGTAAACGTTTGACATAAATTGATAAAAATGTGAAAAGTTTGTTTTTTTTCGTAATGTTTGTAAACGTTTGGATTTGTTTCGTAATGTTTGTAAATGTTTGGCTTAAATCGCTAAAAAGGTGAAACGTTTGGATTTGTTTCGTAACGTTTGGATTTGTTTCGTAACGTTTGTAAACGCTTGGTTTTGTTTCGTAGCATTTCTAAACATTTGGCTTAAATCGCTAAAATGGGGAAACGTTTGAATTTATTTCGTAACGTTTGTAAACGTTTGGCTACAATTGCTAAAAATGTGAAACGCTTGGATTTGTTTCTTAACGTTTGTAAACATTTGGCTTAATTTGCTAAAAATGCGAAACATTTGTTTTTGTTTCGTAATGTTTGTAAACGTTTGATTTATTTCATAACATTTTAAAGATATGGCTTAAATAGCTAAAAAGGTTAAACGTTTGGTTTTGTCTCGTAACATTTGTAAACGTTTGGCTTAAATGGCTAAAAAGGGGAAACATTTAGATTTGTTCCATAACGTTTTTAAACTTTTGGCTTAAATCGCTAAAAAGGTGAAACACTTGGATTTGTTTCGAAACGTTTGTAAACGTTTGGCTTAAATAGCTAAAAAGGGGAAACGTTTGGATTTGTTTCGTAACGTCTGTAAACGTTTGGCTTAAATCGCTAAAAAGGTAAAACGTTTGGATTTGTTTCGTAACGTCTGTAAACGTTTTCCTTAAATCGCTAAAGAGGTGAAACGTTTACTTTTGTGTCGTAACGTTTGTAAACGTTTGGGTTAAATTGCTAAAAAGGTGAAACGTTTTGATTTGTTTCGTAACTTTATAAACATTTGGCTTAAATTGCTAAAAAGCTGAATCGCTTGTATTTGTTTCGTAATGTTTGTAAACAGTTGGCTTTGTTTCGTAACATTTGTAAACGTTTGGCTTCAATCGCTAAAAAGGGGAAACATTTGGATTTGTTTCGTAATGTTTGTAAACGATTGGCTTAAATTGCAAAAAAGGTGAAACGCTTGGATTTGTTTCGTAAGCTTTGTGAACGTTTGACTTAAATTGCTAAAAAGATGAAATGTTTGGATTTATTTCGTAGCATTTGTAAATGTTTGGATTAAATTGCTAAAAAGGGGAAACTTTTGGATTCTTTTCGTAATGTTTTAAACATTTGTCTTAAATCGCTAAAATGGGGAAACGTTTGGATTTAAATTGCTAAACGTTTGTCAACGTTTGGCATAAATTGCTAAAAATGTGAAACATTTGGGTTTGTTTCTTAACATTTTAAACGTATGGTTTTGTTTCGTATCGTTTGTAAAAGTTTGGCTTAAATCGCTAAAAAGGTGAAACGCTTGGATTTGTTTGGTAACATTTGTAAACGTTCGGCGTATATCGCAAAAATTGGAAAACGTTTGGATTTGTTTCGTAACGTTTGTAAACGTTTAACTTAAATCGCTAAAAAGGAGAAACGTTTGGATTTTTTTTCGTAATGTTTGTAACAGTTTGGCTTAAATTGCTAAAAAGGTGAAACGTTTATTTTTGTTCCGTAACGTTTGTAAATGTTTGACTTAAATCACTAAAAAGGTGAAACGTTTTGATTTGTTACGCAACGTTTTAAATGTTAGGATTTGTTTTGTAAAGTTTGTAAACGTTTGGCTTAAATCGGTGAATAGGGGAAACGTTTGGATTTGTTTCGTAACGTTTGTAAACGTTTGGCTTAAATTGCTAAAAAAGGAGAAACGTTTGGATTTATATCGTAACGTTTGTAAATGTTTGGCTTAAATCACTAAAAATGTGAAACGTTTGGTTTTGTTTCGTAACGTTCGTAAGAGTTTTGCTTAAATTGCTAAAAAGGTGAAACGCTTGGATTTGTTTCGTAACGTTTGTAAACGTTTGACTGAAATCGCTAAACATGGGAAACGTTTGGATTTATTTCATAATGTTTGTAAACGTTTGGCTTCAATCGCTAGAAAGGTGTAACATTTGGATTTGTTTCGTAACGTTTGTAAACGTTTGACTTAAATTGCTAAAAAGGTGAAACGTTTGAATTTGTTACGTAACGTTTGTAAATGTTTGGCTTAAATCTCTAAAAAGGTGAAACCTTTGGATTTGTTTTGTAACGTTTGTAAACGTTTGGCTTAAATCGCTAAAAATGTGAAACGTTTGGATTTGTTTCATAATGATTGTAAATGTTCGGCTTAAATCGCTAAAAATGTGAAACGTTTTTTTTTTCGTAACGTTAATAATGTTTGGCTTAAATCGCTAAATAGGTGTAATGTTTGGATATATTTCGTAACGTTTGTAAACGTTTGGCTTAAATCGCTAGAAAGGTGAAACATTTGGATTGTTTTGTAACGTTTACCTTAAATCGCTAAAAAAGGAAAACTTTTGGTTTTGTTTCGAAACGTTTGTAAATGTTTGGCTTAAATCGCTAAAGAGGTTTAACAATTTGATTTGTTTTGTAACGTTTATAAACATTTGGCTTAAATCGCTAAAAAGGTGAAACATTTCGATTAGTTTTGTAACGTTTGTAACGTTTGTAAACGTTCGTCTTAAATCGCTAAAAATGTGAAACGTTTGGTGTTTGTTCCGTAACGTTTGTATACGTTCGGCTTAAATCGCTAAAAACGTTAAACGTTTGTTTTTGTTCCGTAACGTTTGTAAACGTTTGTCTTAAATCGCTAAAAAGGTGAAACGTTTAGATTTGTTTCATGTTTGAAAACGTTTGGCTTAAATCGCTAAAAATGGGGAAAAATTTGGATTTGTTTCGTAACATTTATAAACGTTTGGCTCTAATCGCTAAAAAGGTGAAACGTTTGAATTTGTTTCGTATCGTTTGTAAACGTTTGGCTTAAATCGCATAAAAGGGGAAACGTTTGGATTTGTTTCGTAATGTTTTAAACTTTTTGCTTAAATTGCTAAAATGGGGAAATGTTTGGATTTGTTTCGTAACGTTTGTACACGTTATATTTAAATCGCTAAAAATTTGAAACGTTTGGATTTGTTTCGTAACGTTTGTAAACGTTTGGCTTAAATCGCTAAAATGGGGAAACGTTTGGATTTGTTTCGTAATGTTTGTAAATGTTTGGCTTAAATCGCAAAAATTGTGAACGTTTGGATTTGTTTCGTAACGTTTGCAAACGTTTGGCTTAAATCGCTAAAATGTGGAAACACTTGGATTTGTCTCGTAACTTTTGTAAACATTTGGATTTATTTCGTAACGTATGTAAACCTTTGGATTTGTTTCGTAGCGTTTATAAATGTTTGGCTTAAATCGCTAAAATGGGGAAACGCTTGGATTTGTTTCTTAACGTTTGTAAACGTTTGGTTTCAATCGCTAAAAAGGTGAAACGTTTGGATTTGTTTCGTAACGTTTGTAAACATTTGACATAAATTGCTAAAAATGTTAAAAGTTTTTTTTTTGGTAATGTTTGTAAACGTTTGGATTTGTTTCGTAATGTTTGTAAACGTTTGGCTTAAATCGCTAAAAAGGTGAAACGTTTGGATTTGTTTAGTAACATTTGGATTTGTTTCGTAACGTTTGTAAACGCTTGGTTTTGTTTCGTAGCATTTCTTAACATTTGGCTTAAATCGCTAAAATGGGGAAATGTTTGAATTTGTTTCGTAACGTTTGTAAACGTTTGGCTACAATTGCTAAAAATGTGAAACGTTTGGATTTGTTTCGTAACGTTTGTAAACATTTGGCTTAATTTGCTAAAAATGGGAAACATTTGTTTTTGTTTCGTAATGTTTGTAAACGTTTGATTTATTTCATAACATTTTAAAGATTTGGCCTAAATAGCTAAAAAGGTTAAACTTTTGGTTTTGTCTCGTAACATTTGTAAACGTTTGGCTTAAATCGCTAAAAAGGGGAAACGTTTAGATTTGTTTCGTAACGTTTTTAAACTTTTGGCTTAAATCGCTAAAAAGGTGAAACACTTGGATTTGTTTCGAAACGTTTGTAAACGTTTGGCTTAAATAGCTAAAAAGGGGAAACGTTTGGATTTGTTTCGTAACGTCTGTAAACGTTTGGCTTAAATCGCTAAAAAGGTAAAACGTTTGGATTTGTTTCGTAACGTCTGTAAACGTTTTCCTTAAATCGCTAAAGAGGTGAAACGTTTACTTTTGTGTCGTAACGTTTGTAAACGTTTGGGTTAAATTGCTAAAAAGGTGAAACGTTTTGATTTGTTTCGTAACTTTATAAACATTTGGCTTAAATTGCTAAAAAGCTGAATCGCTTGTATTTGTTTCGTAATGTTTGTAAACAGTTGGCTTTGTTTCGTAACATTTTTAAACGTTTGGCTTCAATCGCTAAAAAGGGGAAACATTTGGATTTGTTTCGTAATGTTTGTAAACGATTGGCTTAAATTGCAAAAAAGGTGAAACGCTTGGATTTGTTTCGTAAGCTTTGTGAACGTTTGGCTTAAATTGCTAAAAAGATGAAATGTTTGGATTTGTTTTGTAGCATTTGTAAATGTTTGGATTAAATTGCTAAAAAGGGGAAACTTTTGGATTCTTTTCGTAATGTTTTAAACATTTGGCTTAAATCGCTAAATGGGGAAACGTTTGGATTTGTTTCATGACGTTTGTAAACGTTTGGCATAAATTGCTAAAAATGTGAAACATTTGGGTTTGTTTTGTAACATTTTAAACATATGGTTTTGTTTCGTATCGTTTGGCTGAAATCGCTATACATGGGAAACGTTTGGATTTATTTCATAATGTTTGTAAACGTTTGGCTTCAATCGCTAGAAAGGTGTAACATTTGGATTTGTTTCGTAATGATTGTAAACGTTTGACTTAAATTGCTAAAAAGGTGAAACGTTTGAATTTGTTACGTAACGTTTGTAAATGTTTGGCTTAAATCTCTAAAAAGGTGAAACCTTTGGATTTGTTTTGTAACGTTTGTAAACGTTTGGCTTAAATCGCTAAAAATGTGAAACGTTTGGATTTGTTTCATAATGATTGTAAATGTTCGGCTTAAATCGCTAAAAATGTGAAACGTTTTTTTTTTTTCGTAACGTTAATAATGTTTGGCTTAAATCGCTAAATAGGTGTAATGTTTGGATATATTTCGTAACGTTTGTAAACGTTTGGCTTAAATCGCTAGAAAGGTGAAACATTTGGATTGTTTTGTAACGTTTACCTTAAATCGCTAAAAAAGGAAAACTTTTGGTTTTGTTTCGAAACGTTTGTAAATGTTTGGCTTAAATCGCTAAAGAGGTTTAACAATTTGATTTGTTTTGTAACATTTATAAACATTTGGCTTAAATCGCTAAAAAGGTGAAACGTTTCGATTAGTTTTGTAACGTTTGTAACGTTTGTAAACGTTCGTCTTAAATCGCTAAAAAGGTGAAACGTTTGGTGTTTGTTCCGTAACGTTTGTATACGTTCGGCTTAAATCGCTAAAAATTTTAAACGTTTGTTTTTGTTCCGTAACGTTTGTTAACGTTTGTCATAAATCGCTAAATAGGTGAAACGTTTGGTTTTGTTTCATAACCTTTGTAAATGTTTGCCATAAATCGCTAACAAGGTGAAACATTTGGATTTTTTTCGTAACGTTTGTAAACGTTTGTCTTAAATCGCTAAAAAGGTGAAACGTTTAGATTTGTTTCATGTTTGAAAACGTTTGGCTTAAATCGCTAAAAATGGGGAAAAATTTGGATCTGTTTTGTAACATCTATAAACGTTTGGCTTAAATCGCTAAAACGGTGAAACGTTTTGATTTGTTTCTTTACGTTTTAAACGTTTGGATTTGTTTCTGTATGGCTTCAATCGATAAAAAAGGTGAAACGTTTGGATTTTTTGTAGAGTTTGTAAAAGTGTTGCTTAAATCTCTAATGAGGTGAAATGTTTGGATTTGTTTCGTAACGTTTGTAAACATTTAGCTTAAATTGCTAAAATGGGAAAACGTTTTGTTCTCTTTCATAACGTTTGAAAAGATTTGACTTAAATTTCTAAAAAGGTGAAACGCTTGGTTTTGTTTCGTAACGTTTGTAAACGTTTGGCTTAAATCGGTAAAAAAGGGAAACGTTTGGATTTCTTTCGTAACGTTTATAAACGTTCAGATTAAATTGCTAAAAAAGGTGAATCGTTTGGATTTGCTTCGTAACGTTTGTAAACGTTCGACTTAAATGGCTAAAAAGGTGAAACGTTTGGTTATGTTTCGTAACGTTTGAAAACATTTGGCTTAAATAGCTAAAAAGGTGAAACGTTTGGTTTTGTTTCATAACGTTTGTAAACGTTCGGCTTAATTCGCTAAAAAGGGGAAATGTTTTGATTTGTTTGGTAACGTTTGTAAACGTTCGGATGAAATTGTTAAAAAGCTTAAACGTTTTGATTTGTTTCCTAACATTTGTAAACGATCGGTTTTGCTTCGTAATGTTTGTAAATGTTTGGCATAAATTGCTAAAAATATGAAACGTTTGGATTTGTTTCGTAACGTTTTAAACGTTTGGTTTTGTTTCGTAACGAATGTAAACGTTTGGCTTAAATCGATAAAAATGTGAAACGTTTGGATATGTTTCGTAACATTTGTAAAAGTTTGGCTTAAATTGCTAAAAAGGAGAAACATTTGGATTTGTTTCGTAACATTTGTAAACGTTTGGCTCTAATCGCTAAAAATATGAAATGTTTGAATTTGTTTCGTATCGTTTGTAAACGTTTGGCTTAAATCGCTTAAAAGGGGAAACGTTTGGATTTGTTTTGTAATGTTTTAAACGTTTGGCTTAAATTGCTAAAATGGGGAAATGTTTGGATTTGTTACGTAACATTTGTACACGTTAGATTTAAATCGCTAAAAAGTTGAAACATTTTGATTTGTTTCGTAACGTTTGTAAACGTTTGGCTTAAATCGCTAAAATGGGGAAACGATTGGATTTGTTTCGTAATGTTTGTAAATGTTTGGCTTAAATCGCAAAAATTGTGAACGTTTGGATTTGTTACGTAACGTTTGTAAACGTTTCGCTTAAATCGCTAAAATGTGGAAACACTTGGATTTGTCTCGTAATGTTTGTAAACATTTGGATTTGTTTCGTAACGTATGTAAACCTTTGGATTTGTTTCGTAACGTTTATAAACGTTTGGCTTAAATCGCTAAAATGGGGAAACGCTTGGATTTGTTTCTTAACGTTTGTAAACGTTTGGTTTCAATCGCTAAAAAGGTGAAACGTTTGGATTTGTTTCGTAACATTTGTAAACGTTTGACATAAATTGCTAAAAATGTGAAAAGTTTGGATTTGTTTCGTAACGTTTGGATTTGTTTTGTAATGTTTGTAAACGCTTGGTTTTGTTTCGTAGCATTTCTAAACATTTGGCTTAAATCTCTAAAATGGGGAAACGTTTGAATTTGTTTCGTAACGTTTGTAAACGTTTGGCTACAATTGCTAAAAATGTGAAACGTTTGGATTTGTTTCGTAACGTTTGTAAACATTTGGCTTAATTTGATAAAAATGGGAAACATTTGTTTTTGTTTCGTAATGTTTGTAAACGTTTGATTTATTTCATAGCATTTTAAAGTTTTTGCTTAAATAGCTAAAAAGGTTAAACGTTTGGTTTTGTCTCGTAATATTTGTAAACGTTTGGCTTAAATCGCTAAAAAGGGGAAACATTTAGATTTGTTTCGTAACGTTTTTAAACTTTTGGCTTAAATCGCTAAAAAGGTGAAACACTTGGATTTGTTTCGAAAAGTTTGTAGACGTTTGGCTTAAATAGCTAAAAAGGGGAAACGTTTGGATTTGTTTCGTAACGTCCGTAAACGTTTGGCTTAAATCGCTAAAAGGTAAAACGTTTGGATTTGCTTCGTATCGTCTGTAAACGGTTTCCTAATATCGCTAAAAAGGTGAAACGTTTACTTTTTTGTCGTAACATTTGTAAACGTTTGGCTTAAATTGCTAAAAAGGTGAAACGTTTTGATTTGTTTCGTAACTTTATAAACATTTGGCTTAAATTGCTAAAAAGCTGAATCGCTTGGATTTGTTTCGTAACGTTTGTAAACGTTTGGCTTTGTTTTGTAACATTTGTAAACGTTTGGCTTTAATCGCTAAAAAGGGGAAACATTTGGATTTGTTTCGAAATGTTTGTAAACGATTGGCTTAAATTGCAAAAAAGGTGAAACGCTTGGATTTGTTTCGTAAGCTTTGCGAACGTTTGGCTTAAATTACTAAAAATATGAAATGTTTGGATTTGTTTTGTAGCATTTGTAAATGTTTGGCTTAAATTGCTAAAAAGGGGAAACTTTTGGATTCTTTTCGTAATGTTTTAAACATTTTGCTTAAATCGCTAAAATGGGGAAACGTTTGGATTTGTTTCATGACGTTTGTAAACGTTTGGCATAAATTGCTAAAAATGTGAAACATTTGGGTTTGTTTTGTAACATTTTAAACGTATGGTTTTGTTTCGTATCCTTTGTAAAAGTTTGGCTTAAATCGCTAAAAAGGTGAAACGCTTGGATTTGTTTAGTAACATTTGTAAACATTCGGCGTATATCGCTAAAATTGGAAAACGTTTGGATTTGTTTCGTAATGTTTGTAAACCTTTGGATTTGTTTCGTAACGTTTATAAACGTTTGGCTTAAATCGCTAAAATGGGGAAACGCTTGGATTTGTTTCTTAACGTTTGTAAACATTTGGTTTCAATCGCTAAAAAGGTGAAACGTTTAGATTTGTTTCCTAACGTTTGTAAACGTTTGGCTTAAATTGCTAAAAAAGGAGAAACTTTTGGATTTATATCGTAACGTTTATAAATGTTTGGCTTAAATCGCTAAAAATGTGAAACGTTTGGTTTTGTTTCGTAACGTTTGTAACAGTTTTGCTTAAATTGCTAAAAAGGTGAAACGCTTGGATTTGTTTCGCAACGTTTGTAAACGTTTGGCTGAAATCGCTAAACATGGGAAACGTTTGGATTTATTTCATAATGTTTGTAAACGTTTGGCTTTAATCGCTATAAATGTGAAACATTTGGATTTGTTTCGTAACGTTTGGCTTAAATCTCTAAAAAGGTGAAACGTTTGGATTTAAATTGCTAAAAAGGTGAAACGTTTGGATTTGTTTCGTTACGTTTGTACACGTTTGGCTTAAATCTCTAAAAAGGGGAAACGTTTGGATTTAAATTGCTAAAAAGGTGAAACGTTTGGATTTGTTTCGTAACTTTTATAAACGTTTGGCTTAAATCGCTAAAAAGGTGAAACGTTTGGATTTGTTTCTTAGCGTTTGTAAACATTTGGCTTAAATCGCTAAAAAGGAGAAATGTTTGGATTTGTTTCGTGACATTTGTAAACGTTTGGCTTAAATCGCTAAAAAGGTGAAACGTTTGGATTTGTTTCGTAACGTTTGTAAACGTTTGGCTTAAATCGCAAAAAGGGGAAACGTTTGGATTTGTTTCGTAACGTTTGTAAATATTTGGCTTAAATCGCTAAAAAGGGGAAACGTTTGGATTTGTTTCGTATCATTTGTAAACATTTGGCTTAAATCGCTAAAAAGGTAAAACGTTTGGATTTAAATCGCTAAAAAGGTGAAAGTTTGGTTTTGTTTCGTAATATTTGTAAATGTTTGCCTTAAATTTCTAAAAAGGTAAAACGTTTGGATTTGTTTCGTAGCGTTTGTAAACATTTGGCATAAATTGCTAAAAAGATGAAACATTTGGATTTGTTTCATAGCGCTTATAAATGTTTGGCTTAAATCGCTAAAATGGGGAAACGTTTGGATTTTTTTCATGACGTTTGTAAACGTTTGGCATAAATTGCTAAAAATGTGAAACATTTGCGTTTGATTTGGAACATTTTAAACGTATGGTTTTGTTTCGTATCGTTTGTAAAAGTTTGGCTTAAATCGCTAAAAAGGTGAAACGCTTGGATTTGTTTAGTAACATTTGTAAACGTTCGGCGTATATCGCTAAAATTGGAAAACGTTTGGATTTGTTTCGTAACGTTTGTAAACGTTTAACTTAAATCGCTAAAAAGGAGAAACGTTTGGATTTTTTTTCGTAATGTTTGTAAAAGTTTGGCTTAAATTGCTAAAAAGGTGAAACGTTTATTTTTGTTCCGTAACGTTTGTAAACGTTTGACTTAAATCACTAAAAAGGTGAAACGTTTTGATTTGTTACGCAACGTTTTAAATATTAGGATTTGTTTTGTAACGTTTGTAAACGTTTGGCTTAAATCGGTGAATAGGTGAAACGTTTGGATTTGTTTCGTAACGTTTGTAAAAATTTGGCTTAAATTGCTAAGAAAGGAGAAACGTTTGGATTTATATCGTAACGTTTGTAAATGTTTGGCTTAAATCGCTAAAAATGTGAAACGTTTGGTTTTGTTTCGTAACGTTTGTAAAAGTTTGGCTTAAATTGCTTAAAAGGTGAAACGCTTGGATTTGTTTCGTAACGTTTGTAAACATTTGGCTGAAATCGCTAAACATGGGAAACGTTTGGATTTATTTCATAATGTTTGTAAGCGTTTGGCTTCAATCGCTATAAAGGTGAAACATTTGGATTTATTTCGTAAGTTTGTAAACGTTTGACTTAAATTGCTAAAAAGGTGAAATGTTTGAATTTGTTTCGTAACGTTTGTAAATGTTTGGCTTAAATCTCTATAAAGGTGAAACGTTTGGATTTGTTTTGTAACGTTTGTAAACGTTTGGCTTAAATCGCTAAAAATGCGAAACGTTTGGTTTTGTTTCATAACGATTGTAAATGTTCGGCTTAAATCGCTAAAAATGTGAAACATTTGTTTTTTTTCGTAACGTTAATAATGTTTGGCTTAAATCGCTAAATAGGTGTAAAGTTTGGATTTATTTTGTAACGTTTGTAAACGTTTGGCTTAAATCGCTAGAAAGGTGAAACATTTGGATTGTTTTGTAACGTTTACCTTAACTCGCTAAAAAAGGAAAACTTTTGGTTTTGTTTCAAAACGTTTGTAAATGTTTGGCTTAAATCACTAAAGAGGTTAAACAATTTGATTTTTTTTGCAACGTTTATAAACTTTTGGCTTAAATCGCTAAAAAGGTGAAACGTTTCGATTAGTTTTGTAACGTTTGTAACGTTTGTAAACGTTCGTCTTAAATCGCTAAAAAGGTGAAACGTTTGTTGTTGTTCAGTAACGTTTGTTAACGTTTGGCATAAATCGCTAAATAGGTGAAACATTTGGTTTTGTTTCATAACCTTTGTAAACGTTTGCCTTAAATCGCTAAAAAAGGTGAAACATTTGGATTTTTTTCGTAACATTTGTAAACGTTTATCTTAAATCGCTAAAAAGGTGACGTTTAGATTTGTTTCATGACGTTTGAAAACGTTTGGCTTAAATCGCTAAAATGAGGAAAAATTTGGATTTGTTTTGTAACATCTATAAACGTTTGGCTTAAATCGCTAAAACGGTGAAACGTTTGGATTTGTTTCTTTACGTTTTAAACATTTGGATTTGTTTCTGTATGGCTTCAATCGATAAAAAGGTGAAACGTTTGGACTTGTTTTGTAGAGTTTGTAAAAGTGTTGCTTAAATCGCTAAAGAGGTGAAATGTTTGGATTTGTTTCGTAACGTTTGTAAACGTTTGGCTTAAATTGCTAAAATGGGGAAACGTTTTGTTCTCTTTCATATCGTTTGAAAAGATTTGGCTTAAATTTCTAAAAAGGTGAAACGTTGGTTTTGTTTCGTAACGTTTGTAAACGTTTGGCTTAAATCGGTAAAAAAGGGAAACGTTTGGATTTCTTTCGTAATATTTATAAACGTTCGGATTAAATTGCTAAAAAAGGTGAATCGTTTGGATTTGTTTCGTAACATTTGTAAACGTTCGGCTTAAATCGCTAAAAAGGTGAAACGTTTGGTTTTGTTTCGTAACGTTTGAAAACATTTGGCTTAAATAGCTAAAAAGGTGAAACGTTTGGTTTTTTTTCGTAACGTTTGTAAACGTTCGGCTTAATTCGCTAAAAAGGGGAAATGTTTTGATTTGTTTGGTAACGTTTGTAAACGTTCGGATGAAATTGCTAAAAAGGTTAAACGTTTTGATTTGTTTCGTAATGTTTGTAAACGATCGGCTTTGTTTCGTAATGTTTGTAAATGTTTCGCATAAATTGCTAAAAATATGAATCGTTATGATTTGTTTCGTAGCGTGTTAAACGTTTGGCTTAAATCGCTAAAAATGTGAAACGTTTGGATTTGTTTCGTAACGTTTGTAAAAGTTTGGCTTAAATTGCTAAAAAGGTGAAACATTTGGATTTGTTTCGTAACATTTATAAACGTTTGGCTCTAATCGCTAAAAAGGTGAAACGTTTGAATTTTTTTCGTATCGTTTGTAAACGTTTGGCTTAAATCGCATAAAAGGGGAAACGTTTGGATTTGTTTCGTAATGTTTTAAACTTTTTGCTTAAATTGCTAAAATGGGGAAATGTTTGGATTTGTTTCGTAACGTTTGTACACGTTATATTTAAATCGCTAAAAAGTTGAAACGTTTGGATTTGTTTCGTAACGTTTGTAAACGTTTGGCTTAAACCGCTAAAATGGGGAAACGTTTGGATTTGTTTCGTAATGTTTGTAAATGTTTGGCTTAAATCGCAAAAATTGTGAACGTTTGGATTTGTTTCGTAACGTTTGTAAACGTTTGGCTTAAATCGCTAAAATGTGGAAACACTAGGATTTGTCTCGTAACTTTTGTAAACATTTGGATTTATTTCGTAACGTATGTAAACCTTTGGATTTGTTTCGTAGCGTTTATAAATGTTTGGCTTATATCGCTAAAATGGGGAAACGCTTGGATTTGTTTCTTAACGTTTGTAAACGTTTGGTTTCAATCGCTAAAAAGGTGAAACGTTTGGATTTGTTTCGTAACGTTTGTAAACATTTGACATAAATTGCTAAAAATGTTAAAAGTTTTTTTTTTGGTAATGTTTGTAAACGTTTGGATTTGTTTCGTAATGTTTGTAAACGTTTGGCTTAAATCGCTAAAAAGGTGAAACGTTTGGATTTGTTTAGTAACATTTGGATTTGTTTCGTAACGTTTGTAAACGCTTGGTTTTGTTTCGTAGCATTTCTTAACATTTGGCTTAATTCGCTAAAATGGGGAAATGTTTGAATTTGTTTCGTAACGTTTGTAAACGTTTGGCTACAATTGCTAAAAATGTGAAACGTTTGGATTTGTTTCGTAACGTTTGTAAACATTTGGCTTAATTTGCTAAAAATGGGAAACATTTGTTTTTGTTTCGTAATGTTTGTAAACGTTTGATTTATTTCATAACATTTTAAAGATTTGGCCTAAATAGCTAAAAAGGTTAAACGTTTGGTTTTGTCTCGTAATATTTGTAAACGTTTGGCTTAAATCGCTAAAAAGGGGAAACGTTTAGATTTGTTTCGTAACGTTTTTAAACTTTTGGCTTAAATCGCTAAAAAGGTGAAACACTTGGATTTGTTTCGAAACGTTTGTAAACGTTTCGCTTAAATAGCTAAAAAGGGGAAACGTTTGGATTTGTTTCGTAACGTCTGTAAACGTTTGGCTTAAATCGCTAAAAAGGTAAAACGTTTGGATTTGTTTCGTAACGTCTGTAAACGTTTTCCTTAAATCGCTAAAGAGGTGAAACGTTTACTTTTGTGTCGTAACGTTTGTAAACGTTTGGGTTAAATTGCTAAAAAGGTGAAACGTTTTGATTTGTTTCGTAACTTTATAAACATTTGGCTTAAATTGCTAAAAAGCTGAATCGCTTGTATTTGTTTCGTAATGTTTGTAAACAGTTGGCTTTGTTTCGTAACATTTGTAAACGTTTGGCTTCAATCGCTAAAAAGGGGAAACATTTGGATTTGTTTCGTAATGTTTGTAAACGATTGGCTTAAATTGCAAAAAAGGTGAAACGCTTGGATTTGTTTCGTAAGCTTTGTGAACGTTTGGCTTAAATTGCTAAAAAGATGAAATGTTTGGATTTGTTTTGTAGCATTTGTAAATGTTTGGATTAAATTGCTAAAAAGGGGAAACTTTTGGATTCTTTTCGTAATGTTTTAAACATTTGGCTTAAATCGCTAAAATGGGGAAACGTTTGGATTTGTTTCATGACGTTTGTAAACGTTTGGCATAAATTGCTAAAAATGTGAAACATTTGGGTTTGTTTTGTAACATTTTAAACATATGGTTTTGTTTCGTATCGTTTGGCTGAAATCGCTAAACATGGGAAACGTTTGGATTTATTTCATAATGTTTGTAAACGTTTGGCTTCAATCGCTAGAAAGGTGTAACATTTGGATTTGTTTCGTAATGTTTGTAAACGTTTGACTTAAATTGCTAAAAAGGTGAAACGTTTGAATTTGTTACGTAACGTTTGTAAATGTTTGGCTTAAATCTCTAAAAAGGTGAAACCTTTGGATTTGTTTTGTAACGTTTGTAAACGTTTGGCTTAAATCGCTAAAAATGTGAAACGTTTGGATTTGTTTCATAATGATTGTAAATGTTCGGCTTAAATCGCTAAAAATGTGAAACGTTTTTTTTTTTCGTAACGTTAATAATGTTTGGCTTAAATCGCTAAATAGGTGTAATGTTTGGATATATTTCGTAACGTTTGTAAACGTTTGGCTTAAATCGCTAGAAAGGTGAAACATTTGGATTGTTTTGTAACGTTTACCTTAAATCGCTAAAAAAGGAAAACTTTTGGTTTTGTTTCGAAACGTTTGTAAATGTTTGGCTTAAATCGCTAAAGAGGTTTAACAATTTGATTTGTTTTGTAACATTTATAAACATTTGGCTTAAATCGCTAAAAAGGTGAAACGTTTCGATTAGTTTTGTAACGTTTGTAACGTTTGTAAACGTTCGTCTTAAATCGCTAAAAAGGTGAAACGTTTGGTGTTTGTTCCGTAACGTTTGTATACGTTCGGCTTAAATCGCTAAAAATGTTAAACGTTTGTTTTTGTTCCGTAACGTTTGTTAACGTTTGTCATAAATCGCTAAATAGGTGAAACGTTTGGTTTTGTTTCATAACCTTTGTAAATGTTTGTCTTAAATCGCTAAAAAGGTGAAACGTTTAGATTTGTTTCATGTTTGAAAACGTTTGGCTTAAATCGCTAAAAATGGGGAAAAATTTGGATTTGTTTTGTAACATCTATAAACGTTTGGCTTAAATCGCTAAAACGGTGAAACGTTTTGATTTGTTTCTTTACGTTTTAAACGTTTGGATTTGTTTCTGTATGGCTTCAATCGATAAAAAAGGTGAAACGTTTGGATTTGTTTTGTAGAGTTTGTAAAAGTGTTGCTTAAATCTCTAATGAGGTGAAATGTTTGGATTTGTTTCGTAACGTTTGTAAACATTTAGCTTAAATTGCTAAAATGGGAAAACGTTTTGTTCTCTTTCATAACGTTTGAAAAGATTTGACTTAAATTTCTAAAAAGGTGAAACGCTTGGTTTTGTTTCGTAACGTTTGTAAACGTTTGGCTTAAATCGGTAAAAAAGGGAAACGTTTGGATTTCTTTCGTAACGTTTATAAACGTTCAGATTAAATTGCTAAAAAAGGTGAATCGTTTGGATTTGCTTCGTAACGTTTGTAAACGTTCGACTTAAATGGCTAAAAAGGTGAAACGTTTGGTTATGTTTCGTAACGTTTGAAAACATTTGGCTTAAATAGCTAAAAAGGTGAAACGTTTGGTTTTGTTTCATAACGTTTGTAAACGTTCGGCTTAGTTCGCTAAAAAGGGGAAATGTTTTGATTTGTTTGGTAACGTTTGTAAACGTTCGGATGAAATTGTTAAAAAGCTTAAACGTTTTGATTTGTTTCGTAACATTTGTAAACGATCGGTTTTGCTTCGTAATGTTTGTAAATGTTTGGCATAAATTGCTAAAAATATGAAACGTTTGGATTTGTTTCGTAACGTTTTAAACGTTTGGTTTTGTTTCGTAACGAATGTAAACGTTTGGCTTAAATCGATAAAAATGTGAAACGTTTGGATATGTTTCGTAACATTTGTAAAAGTTTGGCTTAAATTGCTAAAAAGGAGAAACATTTGGATTTGTTTCGTAACATTTGTAAACGTTTGGCTCTAATCGCTAAAAAGATGAAACGTTTGAATTTGTTTCGTATCGTTTGTAAACGTTTGGCTTAAATCGCTTAAAAGGGGAAACGTTTGGATTTGTTTTGTAATGTTTTAAACGTTTGGCTTAAATTGCTAAAATGGGGAAATGTTTGGATTTGTTTCGTAACATTTGTACACGTTAGATTTAAATCGCTAAAAAGTTGAAACATTTTGATTTGTTTCGTAACGTTTGTAAACGTTTGGCTTAAATCGCTAAAATGGGGAAACGATTGGATTTGTTTCGTAATGTTTGTAAATGTTTGGCTTAAATCGCAAAAATTGTGAACGTTTGGATTTGTTACGTAACGTTTGTAAACGTTTCGCTTAAATCGCTAAAATGTGGAAACACTTGGATTTGTCTCGTAATGTTTGTAAACATTTGGATTTGTTTCGTAACGTATGTAAACCTTTGGATTTGTTTCGTAACGTTTATAAACGTTTGGCTTAAATCGCTAAAATGGGGAAACGCTTGGATTTGTTTCTTAACGTTTGTAAACGTTTGGTTTCAATCGCTAAAAAGGTGAAATGTTTGGATTTGTTTCGTAACATTTGTAAACGTTTGACATAAATTGCTAAAAATGTGAAAAGTTTGGATTTGTTTCGTAACGTTTGGATTTGTTTTGTAATGTTTGTAAACGCTTGGTTTTGTTTCGTAGCATTTCTAAACATTTGGCTTAAATCTCTAAAATGGGGAAACGTTTGAATTTGTTTCGTAACGTTTGTAAACGTTTGGCAACAATTGCTAAAAATGTGAAACGTTTGGATTTGTTTCGTAACGTTTGTAAACATTTGGCTTAATTTGATAAAAATGGGAAACATTTGTTTTTGTTTCGTAATGTTTGTAAACGTTTGATTTATTTCATAGCATTTTAAAGATTTTGCTTAAATAGCTAAAAAGGTTAAACGTTTGGTTTTGTCTCGTAATATTTGTAAACGTTTGGCTTAAATCGCTAAAAAGGGGAAACATTTAGATTTGTTTCGTAACGTTTTTAAACTTTTGGCTTAAATCGCTAAAAAGGTGAAACACTTGGATTTGTTTCGAAAAGTTTGTAAACGTTTGGCTTAAATAGCTAAAAAGGGGAAACGTTTGGATTTGTTTCGTAACGTCCGTAAACGTTTGGCTTAAATCGCTAAAAGGTAAAACGTTTGGATTTGCTTCGTATCGTCTGTAAACGTTTTCCTTATATCGCTAAAAAGGTGAAACGTTTACTTTTTTGTCGTAACGTTTGTAAACGTTTGGCTTAAATTGCTAAAAAGGGGAAACGTTTTGATTTGTTTCGTAACTTTATAAACATTTGGCTTAAATTGCTAAAAAGCTGAATCGCTTGGATTTGTTTCGTAACGTTTGTAAACGTTTGGCTTTGTTTTGTAACATTTGTAAACGTTTGGCTTTAATCGCTAAAAAGGGGAAACGTTTGGATTTGTTTCGAAATGTTTGTAAACGATTGGCTTAAATTGCAAAAAAGGTGAAACGCTTGGATTTGTTTCGTAAGCTTTGTGAACGTTTGGCTTAAATTGCTAAAAATATGAAATGTTTGGATTTGTTTTGTAGCATTTGTAAATGTTTGGCTTAAATTTCTAAAAAGGGGAAACTTTTGGATTCTTTTCGTAATGTTTTAAACATTTTGCTTAAATCGCTAAAATGGGGAAACGTTTGGATTTGTTTCATGACGTTTGTAAACGTTTGGCATAAATTGCTAAAAATGTGAAACATTTGGGTTTGTTTTGTAACATTTTAAACGTATAGTTTTGTTTCGTATCCTTTGTAAAAGTTTGGCTTAAATCGCTAAAAAGGTGAAACGCTTGGATTTGTTTAGTAACATTTGTAAACGTTCGGCGTATATCGCTAAAATTGGAAAACGTTTGGATTTGTTTCGTAATGTTTGTAAACCTTTGGATTTGTTTCGTAACGTTTATAAACGTTTGGCTTAAATCGCTAAAATGGGGAAACGCTTGGATTTGTTTCTTAACGTTTGTAAACGTTTGGTTTCAATCGCTAAAAAGGTGAAACGTTTAGATTTGTTTCCTAACGTTTGTAAACGTTTGGCTTAAATTGCTAAAAAAGGAGAAACTTTTGGATTTATATCGTAACGTTTATAAATGTTTGGCTTAAATCGCTAAAAATGTGAAACGTTTGGTTTTGTTTCGTAACGTTTGTAACAGTTTTGCTTAAATAGCTAAAAAGGTGAAAAGCTTGGATTTGTTTCGCAACGTTTGTAAACGTTTGGCTGAAATCGCTAAACATGGGAAACGTTTGGATTTATTTCATAATGTTTGTAAACGTTTGGCTTCAATCGCTATAAATGTGAAACATTTGGATTTGTTTCGCAACGTTTGTAAACGTTTGGCTTAAATCTCTAAAAAGGTGAAACGTTTGGATTTAAATTGCTAAAAAGGTGAAACGTTTGGATTTGTTTCGTTACGTTTGTACACGTTTGGCTTAAATCTCTAAAAAGGTGAAACGTTTGGATTTAAATTGCTAAAAAGGTGAAACGTTTGGATTTGTTTCGTAACTTTTATAAACGTTTGGCTTAAATCGCTAAAAAGGTGAAACGTTTGGATTTGTTTCTTAGCGTTTGTAAACATTTGGCTTAAATCGCTAAAAAGGAGAAATGTTTGGATTTGTTTCGTGACATTTGTAAACGTTTGGCTTAAATCGCTAAAAAGGTGAAACGTTTGGATTTCTTTCGTAACGTTTGTAAACGTTTGGCTTAAATCGCAAAAAGGGGAAACGTTTGGATTTGTTTCGTAACGTTTGTAAATATTTGGCTTAAATCGCTAAAAAGGGGAAACGTTTGGATTTGTTTCGTATCATTTGTAAACATTTGGCTTAAATCGCTAAAAAGGTAAAACGTTTGGATTTAAATCGCTAAAAAGGTGAAAGTTTGGTTTTGTTTTGTAATATTTGTAAATGTTTGTCTTAAATTTCTAAAAAGGTAAAACGTTTGGATTTGTTTCGTAGCGTTTGTAAACATTTGGCATAAATTGCTAAAAAGATGAAACATTTGGATTTGTTTCATAGCGCTTATAAACGTTTGGCTTAAATCGCTAAAATGGGGAAACGTTTGGATTTTTTTCATGACGTTTGTAAACGTTTGGCATAAATTGCTAAAAATGTGAAACATTTGCGTTTGATTTGTAACATTTTAAACGTATGGTTTTGTTTCGTATCGTTTGTAAAAGTTTGGCTTAAATCGCTAAAAAGGTGAAACACTTGGATTTGTTTAGTAACATTTGTAAACGTTCGGCGTATATCGCTAAAATTGGAAAACGTTTGGATTTGTTTCGTAACGTTTGTAAACGTTTAACTTAAATCGCTAAAAAGGAGAAACGTTTGGATTTTTTTTCGTAATGTTTGTAAAAGTTTGGCTTAAATTGCTAAAAAGGTGAAACGTTTATTTTTGTTCCGTAACGTTTGTAAACGTTTGACTTAAATCACTAAAAAAGGTGAAACGTTTTGATTTGTTACGCAACGTTTTAAATATTAGGATTTGTTTTGTAACGTTTGTAAACGTTTGGCTTAAATCGGTGAATAGGTGAAACGTTTGGATTTGTTTCGTAACGTTTGTAAAAATTTGGCTTAAATTGCTAAGAAAGGAGAAACGTTTGGATTTATATCGTAACGTTTGTAAATGTTTGGCTTAAATCGCTAAAAATGTGAAACATTTGGTTTTGTTTCGTAACGTTTGTAAAAGTTTGGCTTAAATTGCTTAAAAGGTGAAACGCTTGGATTTGTTTCGTAACGTTTGTAAACATTTGGCTGAAATCGCTAAACATGGGAAACGTTTGGATTTATTTCATAATGTTTGTAAACGTTTGGCTTCAATCGCTATAAAGGTGAAACATTTGGATTTATTTCGTAAGTTTGTAAACGTTTGACTTAAATTGCTAAAAAGGTGAAATGTTTTAATTTGTTTCGTAACGTTTGTAAATGTTTGGCTTAAATCTCTATAAAGGTGAAACGTTTGGATTTGTTTTGTAACGTTTGTAAACGTTTGGCTTAAATCGCTAAAAATGTGAAACGTTTGGTTTTGTTTCATAACGATTGTAAATGTTCGGCTTAAATCGCTAAAAATGTGAAACATTTGTTTTTTTTTTCGTAACGTTAATAATGTTTGGCTTAAATCGCTAAATAGGTGTAAAGTTTGGATTTATTTCGTAACGTTTGTAAACGTTTGGCTTAAATCGCTAAAAAGGTGAAACATTTGGATTGTTTTGTAACGTTTACCTTAACTCGCTAAAAAAGGAAAACTTTTGGTTTTGTTTCGAAACGTTTGTAAATGTTTGGCTTAAATCGCTAAAGAGGTTAAACAATTTAATTTTTTTTGCAATGTTTATAAACATTTGGCTTAAATCGCTAAAAAGGTGAAACGTTTCGATTATTTTTGTAACGTTTGTAACGTTTGTAAACGTTCGTCTTAAATCGCTAAAAAGGTGAAACGTTTGGTCTTTGTTCCGTAACATTTGTATACGTTCGGCTTAAATCACTAAAAATGTGAAACGTTTGTTTTTGTTCAGTAACGTTTGTTAACGTTTGGCATAAATCGCTAAATAGGTGAAACATTTGGTTTTGTTTCATAACCTTTGTAAACGTTTGCCTTAAATCGCTAAAAAAGGTGAAACATTTGGATTTTTTTCGTAACATTTGTAAACGTTTATCTTAAATCGCTAAAAAGGTGACGTTTAGATTTGTTTCATGACGTTTGAAAACGTTTGGCTTAAATCGCTAAAATGAGGAAAAATTTGGATTTGTTTTGTAGCATCTATAAACGTTTGGCTTAAATCGCTAAAACGGTGAAACGTTTGGATTTGTTTCTTTACGTTTTAAACATTTGGATTTGTTTCTGTATGGCTTCAATCGATAAAAAGGTGAAACGTTTGGACTTGTTTTGTAGAGTTTGTAAAAGTGTTGCTTAAATCGCTAAAGAGGTGAAATGTTTGGATTTGTTTCGTAACGTTTGTAAACGTTTGGCTTAAATTGCTAAAATGGGGAAACGTTTTGTTCTCTTTCATATCGTTTGAAAAGATTTGGCTTAAATTTCTAAAAAGGTGAAACGTTGGTTTTGTTTCGTAACGTTTGTAAACGTTTGGCTTAAATCGGTAAAAAAGGGAAACGTTTGGATTTCTTTCGTAATGTTTATAAACGTTCGGATTAAATTGCTAAAAAAGGTGAATCGTTTGGATTTGTTTCGTAACATTTGTAAACGTTCGGCTTAAATCGCTAAAAAGGTGAAACGTTTGGTTTTGTTTCGTAACGTTTGAAAACATTTGGCTTAAATAGCTAAAAAGGTGAAACGTTTGGTTTTGTTTCGTAACGTTTGTAAACGTTCGGCTTAATTCGCTAAAAAGGGGAAATGTTTTGATTTGTTTGGTAACGTTTGTAAACGTTCGGATGAAATTGCTAAAAAGGTTAAACGTTTTGATTTGTTTCGTAATGTTTGTAAACGATCGGCTTTGTTTCGTAATGTTTGTAAATGTTTCGCATAAATTGCTAAAAATATGAATCGTTATGATTTGTTTCGTAGCGTGTTAAACGTTTGGCTTAAATCGCTAAAAATGTGAAACGTTTGGATTTGTTTCGTAACGTTTGTAAAAGTTTGGCTTAAATTGCTAAAAAGGTGAAACATTTGGATTTGTTTCGTAACATTTATAAACGTTTGGCTCTAATCGCTAAAAAGGTGAAACGTTTGAATTTGTTTTGTATCGTTTGTAAACGTTTGGCTTAAATCGCATAAAAGGGGAAACGTTTGGATTTGTTTCGTAATGTTTTAAACTTTTTGCTTAAATTGCTAAAATGGGGAAATGTTTGGATTTGTTTCGTAACGTTTGTACACGTTATATTTAAATCGCTAAAAAGTTGAAACGTTTGGATTTGTTTCGTAACGTTTGTAAACGTTTGGCTTAAATCGCTAAAATGGGGAAACATTTGGATTTGTTTCGTAATGTTTGTAAATGTTTGGCTTAAATCGCAAAAATTGTGAACGTTTGGGTTTGTTTCGTAACGTTTGTAAACGGTTGGCTTAAATCGCTAAAATGTGGAAACACTTGGATTTGTCTCGTAACTTTTGTAAACATTTGGATTTATTTCGTAACGTATGTAAACCTTTGGATTTGTTTCGTAGCGTTTATAAATGTTTGGCTTAAATCGCTAAAATGGGGAAACGCTTGGATTTGTTTCATAACGTTTGTAAACGTTTGGTTTCAATCGCTAAAAAGGTGAAACGTTTGGATTTGTTTCGTAACGTTTGTAAACATTTGACATAAATTGCTAAAAATGTTAAAAGTTTTTTTTTTGGTAATGTTTGTAAACGTTTGGATTTGTTTCGTAATGTTTGTAAACGTTTGGCTTAAATCGCTAAAAAGGTGAAACGTTTGGATTTGTTTAGTAACATTTGGATTTGTTTCGTAACGTTTGTAAACGCTTGGTTTTGTTTCGTAGCATTTCTTAACATTTGGCTTAAATCGCTAAAATGGGGAAATGTTTGAATTTGTTTCGTAACGTTTGTAAACGTTTGGCTACAATTGCTAAAAATGTGAAACGTTTGGATTTGTTTCGTAACGTTTGTAAACATTTGGCTTAATTTGCTAAAAATGGGAAACATTTGTTTTTGTTTCGTAATGTTTGTAAACGTTTGATTTATTTCATAACATTTTAAAGATTTGGCCTAAATAGCTAAAAAGGTTAAACGTTTGGTTTTGTCTCGTAACATTTGTAAACGTTTGGCTTAAATCGCTAAAAAGGGGAAACGTTTAGATTTGTTTCGTAACGTTTTTAAACTTTTGGCTTAAATCGCTAAAAAGGTGAAACACTTGGATTTGTTTCGAAACGTTTGTAAACATTTGACTTAAATAGCTAAAAAGGGGAAACGTTTGGATTTGTTTCGTAACGTCTGTAAACGTTTGGCTTAAATCGCTAAAAAGGTAAAACGTTTGGATTTGTTTCGTAACGTCTGTAAACGTTTTCCTTAAATCGCTAAAGAGGTGAAACGTTTACTTTTGTGTCGTAACGTTTGTAAACGTTTGGGTTAAATTGCTAAAAAGGTGAAACGTTTTGATTTGTTTCGTAACTTTATAAACATTTGGCTTAAATTGCTAAAAAGCTGAATCGCTTGTATTTGTTTCGTAATGTTTGTAAACAGTTGGCTTTGTTTCGTAACATTTGTAAACGTTTGGCTTCAATCGCTAAAAAGGGGAAACATTTGGATTTGTTTCGTAATGTTTGTAAACGATTGGCTTAAATTGCAAAAAAGGTGAAACGCTTGGATTTGTTTCGTAAGCTTTGTGAACGTTTGGCTTAAATTGCTAAAAAGATGAAATGTTTGGATTTGTTTTGTAGCATTTGTAAATGTTTGGATTAAATTGCTAAAAAGGGGAAACTTTTGGATTCTTTTCGTAATGTTTTAAACATTTGGCTTAAATCGCTAAAATGGGGAAACGTTTGGATTTGTTTCATGACGTTTGTAAACGTTTGGCATAAATTGCTAAAAATGTGAAACATTTGGGTTTGTTTTGTAACATTTTAAACATATGGTTTTGTTTCGTATCGTTTGGCTGAAATCGCTAAACATGGGAAACGTTTGGATTTATTTCATAATGTTTGTAAACGTTTGGCTTCAATCGCTAGAAAGGTGTAACATTTGGATTTGTTTCGTAACGTTTGTAAACGTTTGACTTAAATTGCTAAAAAGGTGAAACGTTTGAATTTGTTACGTAACGTTTGTAAATGTTTGGCTTAAATCTCTAAAAAGGTGAAACCTTTGGATTTGTTTTGTAACGTTTGTAAACGTTTGGCTTAAATCGCTAAAAATGTGAAACGTTTGGATTTGTTTCATAATGATTGTAAATGTTCGGCTTAAATCGCTAAAAATGTGAAACGTTTTTTTTTTTTCGTAACGTTAATAATGTTTGGCTTAAATCGCTAAATAGGTGTAATGTTTGGATATATTTCGTAACGTTTGTAAACGTTTGGCTTAAATCGCTAGAAAGGTGAAACATTTGGATTGTTTTGTAACGTTTACCTTAAATCGCTAAAAAAGGAAAACTTTTGGTTTTGTTTCGAAACGTTTGTAAATGTTTGGCTTAAATCGCTAAAGAGGTTTAACAATTTGATTTGTTTTGTAACATTTATAAACATTTGGCTTAAATCGCTAAAAAGGTGAAACGTTTCGATTAGTTTTGTAACGTTTGTAACGTTTGTAAACGTTCGTCTTAAATCGCTAAAAAGGTGAAACGTTTGGTGTTTGTTCCGTAACGTTTGTATACGTTCGGCTTAAATCGCTAAAAATGTTAAACGTTTGTTTTTGTTCCGTAACGTTTGTTAACGTTTGTCATAAATCGCTAAATAGGTGAAACGTTTGGTTTTGTTTCATAACCTTTGTAAATGTTTGCCATAAATTGCTAACAAGGTGAAACATTTGGATTTTTTTCGTAACGTTTGTAAACGTTTGTCTTAAATCGCTAAAAAGGTGAAACGTTTAGATTTGTTTCATGTTTGAAAACGTTTGGCTTAAATCGCTAAAAATGGGGAAAAATTTGGATTTGTTTTGTAACATCTATAAACGTTTGGCTTAAATCGCTAAAACGGTGAAACGTTTTGATTTGTTTCTTTACGTTTTAAACGTTTGGATTTGTTTCTGTATGGCTTCAATCGATAAAAAAGGTGAAACGTTTGGATTTGTTTTGTAGAGTTTGTAAAAGTGTTGCTTAAATCTCTAAAGAGGTGAAATGTTTGGATTTGTTTCGTAACGTTTGTAAACATTTAGCTTAAATTGCTAAAATGGGAAAACGTTTTGTTCTCTTTCATAACGTTTGAAAAGATTTGACTTAAATTTCTAAAAAGGTGAAACGCTTGGTTTTGTTTCGTAACGTTTGTAAACGTTTGGCTTAAATCGGTAAAAAAGGGAAACGTTTGGATTTCTTTCGTAACGTTTATAAACGTTCAGATTAAATTGCTAAAAAAGGTGAATCGTTTGGATTTGCTTCGTAACGTTTGTAAACGTTCGACTTAAATGGCTAAAAAGGTGAAACGTTTGGTTATGTTTTGTAACGTTTGAAAACATTTGGCTTAAATAGCTAAAAAGGTGAAACGTTTGGTTTTGTTTCATAACGTTTGTAAACGTTCGGCTTAATTCGCTAAAAAGGGGAAATGTTTTGATTTGTTTGGCAACGTTTGTAAACGTTCGGATGAAATTGTTAAAAAGCTTAAACGTTTTGATTTGTTTCGTAACATTTGTAAACGATCGGTTTTGCTTCTTAATGTTTGTAAATGTTTGGCATAAATTGCTAAAAATATGAAACATTTGGATTTGTTTCGTAACGTTTTAAACGTTTGGTTTTGTTTCGTAACGAATGTAAACGTTTGGCTTAAATCGCTAAAAATGTGAAACGTTTGGATATGTTTCGTAACATTTGTTAAAGGTTGGCTTAAATTGCTAAAAAGGAGAAACATTTGGATTTGTTTCGTAACATTTGTAAACGTTTGGCTCTAATCGCTAAAAAGATGAAACGTTTGAATTTGTTTCGTATCGTTTGTAAACGTTTGGCTTAAATCGCTTAAAAGGGGAAACGTTTGGATTTGTTTTGTAATGTTTTAAACGTTTGGCTTAAATTGCTAAAATGGGGAAATGTTTGGATTTATTTCGTAACATTTGTACACGTTAGATTTAAATCGCTAAAAAGTTGAAACATTTTGATTTGTTTCGTAACGTTTGTAAACGTTTGGCTTAAATCGCTAAAATGGGGAAACGATTGGATTTCTTTCGTAATGTTTGGCTTAAATCGCAAAAATTGTGAACGTTTGGATTTGTTACGTAACGTTTGTAAACGTTTCGCTTAAATCGCTAAAATGTGGAAACACTTGGATTTATCTCGTAATGTTTGTAAACATTTGGATTTGTTTCGTAACGTATGTAAACCTTTGGATTTGTTTCGTAACGTTTATAAACGTTTGGCTTAAATCGCTAAAATGGGGAAACGCTTGGATTTGTTTCTTAACGTTTGTAAACATTTGGTTTCAATCGCTAAAAAGGTGAAACGTTTGGATTTGTTTCGTAACATTTGTAAACGTTTGACATAAATTGCTAAAAATGTGAAAAGTTTGGATTTGTTTCGTAACGTTTGGATTTGTTTCGTAACGTTTGGATTTGTTTTGTAATGTTTGTAAACGCTTGGTTTTGTTTCGTAGCATTTCTAAACATTTGGCTTAAATCTCTAAAATGGGGAAACGTTTGAATTTGTTTCGTAACGTTTGTAAACGTTTGGCTACAATTGCTAAAAATGTGAAACGTTTGGATTTGTTTCGTAACGTTTGTAAACATTTGGCTTAATTTGATAAAAATGGGAAACATTTGTTTTTGTTTCGTAATGTTTGTAAACGTTTGATTTATTTCATAGCATTTTAAAGATTTTGCTTAAATAGCTAAAAAGGTTAAACGTTTGGTTTTGTCTCGTAATATTTGTAAACGTTTGGCTTAAATCGCTAAAAAGGGGAAACATTTAGATTTGTTTCGTAACGTTTTTAAACTTTTGGCTTAAATCGCTAAAAAGGTGAAACACTTGGATTTGTTTTGAAAAGTTTGTAAACGTTTGGCTTAAATAGCTAAAAAGGGGAAACGTTTGGATTTGTTTCGTAACGTCCGTAAACGTTTGGCTTAAATCGCTAAAAGGTAAAACGTTTGGATTTGCTTCGTATCGTCTGTAAACGTTTTCCTTATATCGCTAAAAAGGTGAAACGTTTACTTTTTTGTCGTAACGTTTGTAAACGTTTGGCTTAAATTGCTAAAAAGGTGAAACGTTTTGATTTGTTTCGTAACTTTATAAACATTTGGCTTAAATTGCTAAAAAGCTGAATCGCTTGGATTTGTTTCGTAACGTTTGTAAACGCTTGGCTTTGTTTTGTAACATTTGTAAACGTTTGGCTTTAATCGCTAAAAAGGGGAAACATTTGGATTTGTTTCGAAATGTTTGTAAACGATTGGCTTAAATTGCAAAAAAGGTGAAACGCTTGGATTTGTTTCGTAAGCTTTGTGAACGTTTGGCTTAAATTGCTAAAAATATGAAATGTTTGGATTTGTTTTGTAGCATTTGTAAATGTTTGGCTTAAATTGCTAAAAAGGGGAAACTTTTGGATTCTTTTCGTAATGTTTTAAACATTTTGCTTAAATCGCTAAAATGGGGAAACGTTTGGATTTGTTTCATGACGTTTGTAAACGTTTGGCATAAATTGCTAAAAATGTGAAACATTTGGGTTTGTTTTGTAACATTTTAAACGTATGGTTTTGTTTCGTATCCTTTGTAAAAGTTTGGCTTAAATCGCTAAAAAGGTGAAACGCTTGGATTTGTTTAGTAACATTTGTAAACGTTCGGCGTATATCGCTAAAATTGGAAAACGTTTGGATTTGTTTCGTAATGTTTGTAAACCTTTGGATTTGTTTCGTAACGTTTATAAACGTTTGGCTTAAATCGCTAAAATGGGGAAACGCTTGGATTTGTTTCTTAACGTTTGTAAACGTTTGGTTTCAATCGCTAAAAAGGTGAAACGTTTAGATTTGTTTCCTAACGTTTGTAAACGTTTGGCTTAAATTGCTAAAAAAGGAGAAACTTTTGGATTTATATCGTAACGTTTATAAATGTTTGGCTTAAATCGCTAAAAATGTGAAACGTTTGGTTTTGTTTCGTAACGTTTGTAACAGTTTTGCTTAAATTGCTAAAAAGGTGAAACGCTTGGATTTGTTTCGCAACGTTTGTAAACGTTTGGCTGAAATCGCTAAACATGGGAAACGTTTGGATTTATTTCATAATGTTTGTAAACGTTTGGCTTCAATCGCTATAAAAGTGAAACATTTGTATTTGTTTCGTAACGTTTGTAAACGTTTGGCTTAAATCTCTAAAAAGGTGAAACGTTTGGATTTAAATTGCTAAAAAGGTGAAACGTTTGGATTTGTTTCGTTACGTTTGTACACGTTTGGCTTAAATCTCTAAAAAGGTGAAACGTTTGGATTTAAATTGCTAAAAAGGTGAAACGTTTGGATTTGTTTCGTAACTTTTATAAACGTTTGGCTTAAATCGCTAAAAAGGTGAAACGTTTGGATTTGTTTCTTAGCGTTTGTAAATATTTGGCTTAAATCGCTAAAAAGGAGAAATGTTTGGATTTGTTTCGTGACATTTGTAAACGTTTGGCTTAAATGGCTAAAAAGGTGAAACGTTTGGATTTGTTTCGTAACGTTTGTAAACGTTTGGCTTAAATCGCAAGAAGGGGAAACGTTTGGATTTGTTTCGTAACGTTTGTAAATATTTGGCTTAAATCGCTAAAAAGGGGAAACGTTTGGATTTGTTTCGTATCATTTGTAAACATTTGGCTTAAATCGCTAAAAAGGTAAAACGTTTGGATTTAAATCGCTAAAAAGGTGAAAGTTTGGTTTTGTTTCGTAATATTTGTAAATGTTTGCCTTAAATTTCTAAAAAGGTAAAACGTTTGGATTTGTTTCGTAGCGTTTGTAAACATTTGGCATAAATTGCTAAAAAGATGAAACATTTGGATTTGTTTCATAGCGCTTATAAACGTTTGGCTTAAATCGCTAAAATGGGGAAACGTTTGGATTTTTTTCATGACGTTTGTAAACGTTTGGCATAAATTGCTAAAAATGTGAAACATTTGCGTTTGATTTGTAACATTTTAAACGTATGGTTTTGTTTCGTATCGTTTGTAAAAGTTTGGCTTAAATCGCTAAAAAGGTGAAACGCTTGGATTTGTTTAGTAACATTTGTAAACGTTCGGCGTATATCGCTAAAATTGGAAAACGTTTGGATTTGTTTCGTAACGTTTGTAAACGTTTAACTTAAATCGCTAAAAAGGAGAAACGTTTGGATTTTTTTTCGTAATGTTTGTAAAAGTTTGGCTTAAATTGCTAAAAAGGTGAAACGTTTATTTTTGTTCCGTAACGTTTGTAAGCGTTTGACTTAAATCACTAAAAAGGTGGAACGTTTTGATTTGTTACCCAACGTTTTAAATATTAGGATTTGTTTTGTAACGTTTGTAAACGTTTGGCTTAAATCGGTGAATAGGTGAAACGTTTGGATTTGTTTCGTAACGTTTGTAAAAATTTGGCTTAAATTGCTAAGAAAGGAGAAACGTTTGGATTTATATCGTAACGTTTGTAAATGTTTGGCTTAAATCGCTAAAAATGTGAAACGTTTGGTTTTGTTTCATAACGTTTGTAAAAGTTTGGCTTAAATTGCTTAAAAGGTGAAACGCTTGGATTTGTTTCGTAACGTTTGTAAACATTTGGCTGAAATCGCTAAACATGGGAAACGTTTGGATTTATTTCATAATGTTTGTAAACGTTTGGCTTCAATCGCTATAAAGGTGAAACATTTGGATTTGTTTCGTAAGTTTGTAAACGTTTGACTTAAATTGCTAAAAAGGTGAAATGTTTGAATTTGTTTCGTAACGTTTGTAAATGTTTGGCTTAAATCTCTATAAAGGGGAAACGTTTGGATTTGTTTTGTAACGTTTGTAAACGTTTGGCTTAAATCGCTAAAAATGTGAAACGTTTGGTTTTGTTTCATAACGATTGTAAATGTTCGGCTTAAATCGCTAAAAATGTGAAACATTTGTTTTTTTTCGTAACGTTAATAATGTTTGGCTTAAATCGCTAAATAGGTGTAAAGTTTGGATTTATTTCGTAACGTTTGTAAACGTTTGGCTTAAATCGCTAGAAAGGTGAAACATTTGGATTGTTTTGTAACGTTTACCTTAACTCGCTAAAAAAGGAAAACTTTTGGTTTTGTTTCGAAACGTTTGTAAATGTTTGGCTTAAATCGCTAAAGAGGTTAAACAATTTGATTTTTTTTGCAACGTTTATAAACATTTGGCTTAAATCGCTAAAAAGGTGAAACGTTTCGATTAGTTTTGTAACGTTTGTAACGTTTGTAAACGTTCGTCTTAAATCGCTAAAAAGGTGAAACGTTTGGTCTTTGTTCCGTAACATTTGTATACGTTCGGCTTAAATCACTAAAAATGTGAAACGTTTGTTTTTTTTCAGTAACGTTTGTTAACGTTTTGCATAAATCGCTAAATAGGTGAAACATTTGGTTTTGTTTCATAACCTTTGTAAACGTTTGCCTTAAGTCGCTAAAAAAGGTGAAACATTTGGATTTTTTTCGTAACATTTGTAAACGTTTATCTTAAATCGCTAAAAAGGTGACGTTTAGATTTGTTTCATGACGTTTGAATACGTTTGGCTTAAATCGCTAAAATGAGGAAAAATTTGGATTTGTTTTGTAACATCTATAAACGTTTGGCTTAAATCGCTAAAACGGTGAAACGTTTGGATTTGTTTCTTTACGTTTTAAACATTTGGATTTGTTTCTGTATGGCTTCAATCGATAAAAAGGTGAAACGTTTTGACTTGTTTTGTAGAGTTTGTAAAAGTGTTGCTTAAATTGCTAAAGAGGTGAAATGTTTGGATTTGTTTCGTAACGTTTGTAAACGTTTGGCTTAAATTGCTAAAATGGGGAAACGTTTTGTTCTCTTTCATATCGTTTGAAAAGATTTGGCTTAAATTTCTAAAAAGGTGAAACGTTGGTTTTGTTTCGTAACGTTTGTAAACGCTTGGCTTAAATCGGTAAAAAAGGGAAACGTTTGGATTTCTTTCGTAATGTTTATAAACGTTCGGATTAAATTGCTAAAAAAGGTGAATCGTTTGGATTTGTTTCGTAACATTTGTAAACGTTCGGCTTAAATCGCTAAAAAGGTGAAACGTTTGGTTTTGTTTCGTAACGTTTGAAAACATTTGGCTTAAATAGCTAAAAAGGTGAAACGTTTGGTTTTGTTTCGTAACGTTTGTAAACGTTCGGCTTAATTCGCTAAAAAGGGGAAATGTTTTGATTTGTTTGGTAACGTTTGTAAACGTTTGGATGAAATTGCTAAAAAGGTTAAACGTTTTGATTTGTTTCGTAATGTTTGTAAACGATCGGCTTTGTTTCGTAATGTTTGTAAATGTTTCGCATAAATTGCTAAAAATATGAATCGTTATGATTTGTTTCGTAGCGTGTTAAACGTTTGGCTTAAATCGCTAAAAATGTGAAACGTTTGGATTTGTTTCGTAACGTTTGTAAAAGTTTGGCTTAAATTGCTAAAAAGGTGAAACATTTGGATTTGTTTCGTAACATTTATAAACGTTTGGCTCTAATCGCTAAAAAGGTGAAACGTTTGAATTTGTTTCGTATCGTTTGTAAACGTTTGGCTTAAATCGCATAAAAGGGGAAACGTTTGGATTTGTTTCGTAATGCTTTAAACTTTTTGCTTAAATTGCTAAAATGGGGAAATGTTTGGATTTGTTTCGTAACGTTTGTACACGTTATATTTAAATCGCTAAAAAGTTGAAACGTTTGGATTTGTTTCGTAACGTTTGTAAACGTTTGGCTTAAATCGCTAAAATGGGGAAACGTTTGGATTTGTTTCGTAATGTTTGTAAACGTTTGGCTTAAATCGCAAAAATTGTGAACGTTTGGATTTGTTTCGTAACGTTTGTAAACGTTTGGCTTAAATCGCTAAAATGTGGAAACACTTGGATTTGTCTCGTAACTTTTGTAAACATTTGGATTTATTTCGTAACGTATGTAAACCTTTGGATTTGTTTCGTAGCGTTTATAAATGTTTGGCTTAAATCGCTAAAATGGGGAAACGCTTGGATTTGTTTCTTAACGTTTGTAAACGTTTGGTTTCAATCACTAAAAAGGTGAAACGTTTGGATTTGTTTTGTATTTGCCTCAATCGCTAAAAAGGTGAAACGTTTGGATTTTATTCGTAGCGTTTGTAAACGTTTGGCTTAAATCGTTAAAAAGGTGAAACGTTTGGATTTGTTTTGTAACGTTTATAAACGCTTGGTTAAGTTTCGTAACGTTTCTAAATGTTTTACTTAAATCGCTAAAATGGGGAAACGTTTCAATTTGTTTCGTAACGTTTGTAAACATTTAGCTTCAATCGCTAACAAGGTGAAACGTTTGGATTTGTTTCGTAACGTTTGTAAACGTTTGGCTTAATTTCCTAAAAATGGGAAAAGTTTGTTTTTGTTCCGTAATGTTTGTAAACGTTTGGATTTATTTCGTAACATTTTAAAGATTTGGCTTAAATAGCTAAAAAGGTTAAACGTTTGGTTTTATTTCAAAACGTTTGTAAACGTTTGGCCTAAATCGCAGAAAAGGTGAAACGTTTGGATATGTTTCGTAACGTTTTTACACGTTTGGATTAAATCGCTAAAAAGGTGAAACACTTGGATTTGTTTTGAAACTTTTGTAAACGTTTGGCTTAAATCGCTAAAAAGGTAAAACGTTTGGATTTGTTTCGTAACGTGGGTAAATATTTGGCTTAAATCGCTAAAAAGGTGAAACGTTTGGATTTATTTCGTAACGTCTGTAAACATTTTCCTTAAATCGCTAAAAAGGTGAAACGTTTAGTTTTGTTTCGTAACGTTTGTAAACATTTGGCTTAAATCGCTAAAAATGTAAAATATTTTGATTGGTTTCGTAACGTCTGTAAACGTTTGGCTTAAATTGCAACAAATGTGAAACGTTTTGTTTTGTACCATAACGTTTGTAAACGTTTGGGTTAAAACGCTAAAAATAACAAATGTTTGGATTTGTTTCCTAACGTTTTAAATGTTCCGTTTTGGTTCTAAACGTTTGTAAACGTATGGCTTAAAACGCTAAAAATGTGAAACGTTTGGATTTGTTTCGTAACATTTATAAACGTTTTGCTTAAATGGCTAAAATGGGGAATCGTTTGGATTTGTTTCGTAACTTTTGTAAACGTTTGGCTTAAATTGCTAAAAAGGTGAAACGTTTGGATTTATTTCGTAACGTTTGTAAACGTTTGGCATAAATCACTAAAATGGGGAAACGTTTGGATTTGTTTTGTAACGTTTGCAAACGTTTGGCTAAAATTGCAAAAAGGGGAAACGTTTAAATTTGTTTTGTAACGTTTGTAAACGTTTGGCTTCAATCACTAAAAATTTGTAAACGTTTGGCTTCAATCACTAAAAAAGTGAATCGTTTGGATTTTTTTCGTAACGTTTGTAAACGTTTGGCTTAAATTGCTAAAAAGTTGAATCGCTTGGATTTGTTTTGTAACGTTTTTTAACGTTTAGCTTTGTTTCGTAACATTTGTTAGCGATTGAAATCAAACGTTTAGCTTTGTTTCGTAACATTTGTAAACGTTTGATTTCAATCGCTAAAAATGTGAAACGTTTGGATTTGTTTCGTAATGCTTGTAAACGTTTGGGTTAAATTGCTAAAAAGGTGAAACGCTTGGCTTAGTTTTGTAACGTTTGTAAACGTTTGGCTTAAATTGCTAAAATGGTGAAATGTATGGATTTGTTTCGAAGCATTTGTAAATGTTTGGGTTAATTTGCTAAAAAGGGGAAATGTTTAGATTCTTTTCGTAATGTTTTAAACGTTTGGCATAAATCGCTAAAATGGGGAAACGTTTGGATTTGTTTCATGACGTTTGTAAACGTTTGGCATAAATTGCTAAAAATGTGAAACATTTGGGTTTGTTTTGTAACATTTTAAACGTATGGTTTTGTTTCGTATCGTTTGTAAAAGTTTGGCTTAAATCGCTAAAAAGGTGAAACGCTTGGATTTGTTTAGTTACATTTGTAAACGTTCGGCGTATATCGCTAAAATTGGAAAACGTTTGGATTTGTTTCGTAATGTTTGTAAACTTTTGGATTTGTTTCGTAACGTTTATAAACGTTTGGCTTAAATCGCTAAAATGGGGAAACGCTTGGATTTGTTTCTTAACGTTTGTAAACGTTTGGTTTCAATCGCTAAAAAGGTGAAACGTTTAGATTTGTTTCCTAACGTTTGTAAACGTTTGGCTTAAATTGCTAAAAAAGGAGAAACTTTTGGATTTATATCGTAACGTTTATAAATGTTTGGCTTAAATCGCTAAAAATGTGAAACGTTTGGTTTTGTTTCGTAACGTTTGTAACAGTTTTGCTTAAATTGCTAAAAAGGTGAAACGCTTGGATTTGTTTCGCAACGTTTGTAAACGTTTGGCTGAAATCGCTAAACATGGGAAACGTTTGGATTTATTTCATAATGTTTGTAAACGTTTGGCTTCAATCGCTATAAAAGTGAAACATTTGTATTTGTTTCGTAACGTTTGTAAACGTTTGGCTTAAATCTCTAAAAAGGTGAAACGTTTGGATTTAAATTGCTAAAAAGGTGAAACGTTTGGATTTGTTTCGTTACGTTTGTACACGTTTGGCTTAAATCTCTAAAAAGGTGAAATGTTTGGATTTAAATTGCTAAAAAGGTGAAACGTTTGGATTTGTTTCGTAACTTTTATAAACGTTTGGCTTAAATCGCTAAAAAGGTGAAACGTTTGGATTTGTTTCTTAGCGTTTGTAAACATTTGGCTTAAATCGCTAAAAAGGAGAAATGTTTGGATTTGTTTCGTGACATTTGTAAACGTTTGGCTTAAATCGCTAAAAAGGTGAAACGTTTGGATTTGTTTCGTAACGTTTGTAAACGTTTGGCTTAAATCGCAAAAAGGGGAAACGTTTGGATTTGTTTCGTAACGTTTGTAAATATTTGGCTTAAATCGCTAAAAAGGGGAAACGTTTGGATTTGTTTCGTATCATTTGTAAACATTTGGCTTAAATCGCTAAAAAGGTAAAACGTTTGGATTTAAATCGCTAAAAAGGTGAAAGTTTGGTTTTGTTTCGTAATATTTGTAAATGTTTGCCTTAAATTTCTAAAAAGGTAAAACGTTTGGATTTGTTTCGTAGCGTTTGTAAACATTTGGCATAAATTGCTAAAAAGATGAAACATTTGGATTTGTTTCATAGCGCTTATAAACGTTTGGCTTAAATCGCTAAAATGGGGAAACGTTTGGATTTTTTTCATGACGTTTGTAAACGTTTGGCATAAATTGCTAAAAATGTGAAACATTTGCGTTTGATTTGTAACATTTTAAACGTATGGTTTTGTTTCGTATCGTTTGTAAAAGTTTGGCTTAAATCGCTAAAAAGGTGAAACGCTTGGATTTGTTTAGTAACATTTGTAAACGTTCGGCGTATATCGCTAAAATTGGAAAACGTTTGGATTTGTTTCGTAACGTTTGTAAACGTTTAACTTAAATCGCTAAAAAGGAGAAACGTTTGGATTTTTTTTCGTAATGTTTGTAAAAGTTTGGCTTAAATTGCTAAAAAGGTGAAACGTTTATTTTTGTTCCGTAACGTTTGTAAACGTTTGACTTAAATCACTAAAAAGGTGGAACGTTTTGATTTGTTACGCAACGTTTTAAATATTAGGATTTGTTTTGTAACGTTTGTAAACGTTTGGCTTAAATCGGTGAATAGGTGAAACGTTTGGATTTGTTTCGTAACGTTTGTAAAAATTTGGCTTAAATTGCTAAGAAAGGAGAAACGTTTGGATTTATATCGTAACGTTTGTAAATGTTTGGCTTAAATCGCACGTTTGGTTTTGTTTCATAACGTTTGTAAAAGTTTGGCTTAAATTGCTTAAAAGGTGAAACGCTTGGATTTGTTTCGTAACGTTTGTAAACATTTGGCTGAAATTGCTAAACATGGGAAACGTTTGGATTTATTTCATAATGTTTGTAAACGTTTGGCTTCAATCGCTATAAAGGTGAAACATTTGGATTTGTTTCGTAAGTTTGTAAACGTTTGACTTAAATTGCTAAAAAGGTGAAATGTTTGAATTTGTTTCGTAACGTTTGTAAATGTTTGGCTTAAATCTCTATAAAGGTGAAACGTTTGGATTTGTTTTGTAACGTTTGTAAACGTTTGGCTTAAATCGCTAAAAATGTGAAACATTTGGTTTTGTTTCATAACGATTGTAAATGTTCGGCTTAAATCGCTAAAAATGTGAAACATTTGTTTTTTTTCGTAACGTTAATAATGTTTGGCTTAAATCGCTAAATAGGTGTAAAGTTTGGATTTATTTCGTAACGTTTGTAAACGTTTGGCTTAAATCGCTAGAAAGGTGAAACATTTGGATTGTTTTGTAACGTTTACCTTAACTCGCTAAAAAAGGAAAACTTTTGGTTTTGTTTCGAAACGTTTGTAAATGTTTGGCTTAAATCGCTAAAGAGGTTAAACAATTTGATTTTTTTTGCAACGTTTATAAACATTTGGCTTAAATCGCTAAAAAGGTGAAACGTTTCGATTAGTTTTGTAACGTTTGTAACGTTTGTAAACGTTCGTCTTAAATCGCTAAAAAGGTGAAACGTTTGGTCTTTGTTCCGTAACATTTGTATACGTTCGGCTTAAATCACTAAAAATGTGAAACGTTTGTTTTTTTTCAGTAACGTTTGTTAACGTTTTGCATAAATCGCTAAATAGGTGAAACATTTGGTTTTGTTTCATAACCTTTGTAAACGTTTGCCTTAAGTCGCTAAAAAAGGTGAAACATTTGGATTTTTTTCGTAACATTTGTAAACGTTTATCTTAAATCGCTAAAAAGGTGACGTTTAGATTTGTTTCATGACGTTTGAATACGTTTGGCTTAAATCGCTAAAATGAGGAAAAATTTGGATTTGTTTTGTAACATCTATAAACGTTTGGCTTAAATCGCTAAAACGGTGAAACGTTTGGATTTGTTTCTTTACGTTTTAAACATTTGGATTTGTTTCTGTATGGCTTCAATCGATAAAAAGGTGAAACGTTTTGACTTGTTTTGTAGAGTTTGTAAAAGTGTTGCTTAAATCGCTAAAGAGGTGAAATGTTTGGATTTGTTTCGTAACGTTTGTAAACGTTTGGCTTAAATTGCTAAAATGAGGAAACGTTTTGTTCTCTTTCATATCGTTTGAAAAGATTTGGCTTAAATTTCTAAAAAGGTGAAACATTGGTTTTGTTTCGTAACGTTTGTAAACGCTTGGCTTAAATCGGTAAAAAAGGGAAACGTTTGGATTTCTTTCGTAATGTTTATAAACGTTCGGATTAAATTGCTAAAAAAGGTGAATCGTTTGGATTTGTTTCGTAACATTTGTAAACGTTCGGCTTAAATCGCTAAAAAGGTGAAACGTTTGGTTTTGTTTCGTAACGTTTGAAAACATTTGGCTTAAATAGCTAAAAAGGTGAAACGTTTGGTTTTGTTTCGTAACGTTTGTAAACGTTCGGCTTAATTCGCTAAAAAGGGGAAATGTTTTGATTTGTTTGGTAACGTTTGTAAACGTTCGGATGAAATTGCTAAAAAGGTTAAACGTTTTGATTTGTTTCGTAATGTTTGTAAACGATCGGCTTTGTTTCGTAATGTTTGTAAATGTTTCGCATAAATTGCTAAAAATATGAATCGTTATGATTTGTTTCGTAGCGTGTTAAACGTTTGGCTTAAATCGCTAAAAATGTGAAACGTTTGGATTTGTTTCGTAACGTTTGTAAAAGTTTGGCTTAAATTGCTAAAAAGGTGAAACATTTGGATTTGTTTCGTAACATTTATAAACGTTTGGCTCTAATCGCTAAAAAGGTGAAACGTTTGCATTTGTTTCGTATCGTTTGTAAACGTTTGGCTTAAATCGCATAAAAGGGGAAACGTTTGGATTTGTTTCGTAATGCTTTAAACTTTTTGCTTAAATTGCTAAAATGGGGAAATGTTTGGATTTGTTTCGTAACGTTTGTACACGTTATATTTAAATCGCTAAAAAGTTGAAACGTTTGGATTTGTTTCGTAACATTTGTAAACGTTTGGCTTAAATCGCTAAAATGGGGAAACGTTTGGATTTGTTTCGTAATGTTTGTAAATGTTTGGCTTAAATCGCAAAAATTGTGAACGTTTGGATTTGTTTCGTAACGTTTGTAAACGTTTGGCTTAAATCGCTAAAATGTGGAAACACTTGGATTTGTCTCGTAACTTTTGTAAACATTTGGATTTATTTCGTAACGTATGTAAACCTTTGGATTTGTTTCGCAGCGTTTATAAATGTTTGGCTTAAATCGCTAAAATGGGGAAACGCTTGGATTTGTTTCTTAACGTTTGTAAACGTTTGGTTTCAATCACTAAAAAGGTGAAACGTTTGGATTTGTTTTGTATTTGCCTCAATCGCTAAAAAGGTGAAACGTTTGGATTTTATTCGTAGCGTTTGTAAACGTTTGGCTTAAATCGTTAAAAAGGTGAAACGTTTGGATTTGTTTCGTAACGTTTATAAACGCTTGGTTAAGTTTCGTAACGTTTCTAAACGTTTTACTTAAATCGCTAAAATGGGGAAACGTTTCAATTTGTTTCGTAACGTTTGTAAACATTTAGCTTCAATCGCTAACAAGGTGAAACGTTTGGATTTGTTTCGTAACGTTTGTAAACGTTTGGCTTAATTTCCTAAAAATGGGAAAAGTTTGTTTTTGTTCCGTAATGTTTGTAAACGTTTGGATTTATTTCGTAACATTTTAAAGATTTGGCTTAAATAGCTAAAAAGGTTAAACGTTTGGTTTTATTTCAAAACGTTTGTAAACGTTTGGCTTAAATCGCTGAAAAGGTGAAACGTTTGGATATGTTTCGTAACGTTTTTACACGTTTGGATTAAATCGCTAAAAAGGTGAAACACTTGGATTTGTTTTGAAACTTTTGTAAACGTTTGGCTTAAATCGCTAAAAAGGTAAAACGTTTGGATTTGTTTCGTAACGTGTGTAAATATTTGGCTTAAATCGCTAAAAAGGTGAAACGTTTGGATTTATTTCGTAACGTCTGTAAACATTTTCCTTAAATCGCTAAAAAGGTGAAACGTTTAGTTTTGTTTCGTAACGTTTGTAAACATTTGGCTTAAATCGCTAAAAATGTAAAATATTTTGATTGGTTTCGTAACGTCTGTAAACGTTTGGCTTAAATTGCAACAAATGTGAAACGTTTTGTTTTGTACCATAACGTTTGTAAACGTTTGGGTTAAAACGCTAAAAATAACAAATGTTTGGATTTGTTTCCTAACGTTTTAAATGTTCCGTTTTGGTTCTAAACGTTTGTAAACGTATGGCTTAAAACGCTAAAAATGTGAAACGTTTGGATTTGTTTCGTAACATTTATAAACGTTTTGCTTAAATGGCTAAAATGGGGAATCGTTTGGATTTGTTTCGTAACTTTTGTAAACGTTTGGCTTAAATTGCTAAAAAGGTGAAACGTTTGGATTTATTTCGTAACGTTTGTAAACGTTTGGCATAAATCACTAAAATGGGGAAACGTTTGGATTTGTTTTGTAACGTTTGCAAACGTTTGGCTAAAATTGCAAAAAGGGGAAACGTTTAAATTTGTTTCGTAACGTTTGTAAACGTTTGGCTTCAATCACTAAAAATTTGTAAACGTTTGGCTTCAATCACTAAAAAAGTGAATCGTTTGGATTTTTTTCGTAACGTTTGTAAACGTTTGGCTTAAATTGCTAAAAAGTTGAATCGCTTGGATTTGTTTTGTAACGTTTTTTAACGTTTAGCTTTGTTTCGTAACATTTGTTAGCGATTGAAATCAAACGTTTAGCTTTGTTTCGTAACATTTGTAAACGTTTGATTTCAATCGCTAAAAATGTGAAACGTTTGGATTTGTTTCGTAATGCTTGTAAACGTTTGGGTTAAATTGCTAAAAAGGTGAAACGCTTGGCTTTGTTTTGTAACGTTTGTAAACGTTTGGCTTAAATTGCTAAAATGGTGAAATGTATGGATTTTTTTCGAAGCATTTGTAAATGTTTGGGTTAATTTGCTAAAAAGGGGAAATGTTTAGATTCTTTTCGTAATGTTTTAAACGTTTGGCATAAATCGCTAAAATGGGGAAACATTTGGATTTGTTTCATGATGTTTGTAAACGTTTGGCTTAAATTGCTAAAAAGGATAAATGCTTCAATTCGTTTCGTAACGTTTGTAAACGTTTGGCATAAATTGCTAAAAAGGTGAAACGTTTGGATTTGTTTCGTAACGTTTTAAACCTATGGTTTTGTTTCGTATCGTTTGTAAAAGGTTGGCTAATATCGCTAAAAAGGTGAAACGTTTGGATTTGTTTAGTAACATTTGTAAACGTTTAGCTTAAATCGCTAAAATTGAAAAACGTTTAGATTTGTTTCGTAACGTTTGTAAATATTTGGCTTAAATCGCTAAAAAGGTGAAACGTTTGGATTTTTTTCGTAACGTTTGTAAACGTTTGGCTTAAATTGCTAAAAAGGTGAAACACTTTGATTTGTTTCGCAACGTTTTAAACGTTTGGCTTAAATAGCTAAGAAGATGAAACGTTTATTTTTGTTCCGTAACGTTTGTAAACGTTTGACTTAACCCACTAAAAAGGTGAAACGTTTTGATTTGTTTCGTAACGTTTTAAATGTTAGGATTTGTTTTGTAACGTTTGTAAACGTTGGGCTTAAATCAGTAAAAAGGTGAAATGTTTTGGATTTGTTTCGTAACGTTAATAAATGTTTAGCTTAAATTGCTAAAAAGGAGAAACTATTGGATTTATATCGTAACGTTTGTAAACGTTTGGCTTAAATCGCTAAAAATTTGAAACGTTTGGTTTTATTTCGTAAAGTTTGTAAGCGTTTGGCTTAAATTGCTAAAAAGGTAAAACGCTTGGATTTGTGTCGTAACGTTTGTAAACGTTTGGCTAATATCGCTGAATAGGTGAAACTTTTGGATTTATTTCGTAATTTTTGTAAACGTTTGGGTTTAATCGCTAAAAAGGTGAAACAGTTGGATTTGTTTCGTAACATTTGTAAACGTTTGGCTTATATTGCTAAAAAGGTGAAACGTTTGGATTTGTTTCGTAATGTTTGTAAACGTTTGACTTAAATCGCTAAAAAGGAGAAATGTTTGGATTTGTTTCTTAGCATTTGTAAATGTTTGGCTTAAATTGATAAAAAGGAGAAACGTTTGGATTCTTTTCGTAATGTTTTAAACGATTGTCTTAAATCGCTAAAATGGGGAAACATTTGGATTTGTTTCGTGACGTTTGTAAACGTTTGGCTTAAATTGCGAAAAACGTGAAACACTTGGATTTTTTTCGTAACGTTTGTAAACGTTTGGCTTATTTTGTAACGTTTGTAAACATTTGGCTTAAATTTCTAAAAAGGGAAAACGTTTGGATTTGTTTCGTAACGTTTTAAATGTATGTTTTTGTTTTGCATCGTTTGTTAAAGTTCGGCTTAAATTGCTAAAAAGGTGAAACGTTTAGATTTTTTTAGTAAATTTGTAAGCGTTTGTCTTAAATCGCTAAAATTGGAAAACGTTTGGATTTTTTTCGTAACGTTTGGCTTAAATAGCTAAAAAGGGGAAACGTTTGGATTTTTTTCGTAATGTTCGTAAACTTTTGGCTTAAATTTCTAAAAAGAGGAAACATTTATTTGTGTTTCGTAACGTTTGTAAACGTTTGACTTAAATCACTAAAAAGGTGAAACATTTTGATTTGTTTCGTAACATTTTAAATGTTAGGATTTTTTTTGTAACGTTTGTAAACGTTTGGCTTAAATTGGTAAAAAGGTAAAACGTTTGGATTTGTTTCGTAACGTTTGTAAACGTTTGTCTTAAATTTCTAAAAAGGAGAAACATTTGGATTTATATCGTAACGTTTGTAAACGTTTGACTTAAATCGCTAAAATTTTGAAACGTTTGGTTTTATTTCGTAAAGTTTGTAAGCGTTTGGCTAAAATTGCTAAAAAGGTGAAACATTTTGATTTGTTTCGTAACGTTTAAATGTTAGGATTTGTTTTGTAACATTGATAAACGTTTGGCTTCAATCGGTAAAAAGGTGAAACGCTTGGATTTTTTTCATATCGTTTGTAAATGTTTGGCTGATATCGTTAAATAGGTGAAACGTTTTAATTTATTTCGTAATGTTTGTAAACGTTTGGCTTCAATCGCTAAAAAAGGTGAAACATTTGGATTTGTTTCGTAACGTTTGCAAACGTTTGACTTAAATTGCTAAAAAGGTGAAACGTTTGTATTTGTTTCATAACGCTTGTAAACGTTTGGCTTAAATCGCTAAAAAGGAGAAACGTTGGATTTATTTTGTAATGTTTGTAAACGTTTGGCTTAAATAAGTAAAAAGATGAAACGTTTGGTTTTGTTTCGTAACGTTTGTCAACGTTAGACTTAAATCGCTAAAAATGTGGAACGTTTGTTTTTTTATATAACGTTAATAAATGTTTGGCTTAAATCACTAAAAAGATGTAACGTTTGGATTTATTTCATAGCATTTGTATACGTTTGTCTTGTATTTGTTTCGTAACGTTTGTAATCTTTTGGCTTAATCGCTAAAAATATGAAACACTTGGATTTGTTTCATAACGTTTGTAAACGTTTGGCTTAAATTGCTAAAAATGTGAAACGTTTGGATTTCTTTCGTAACGTTAAAAACGTTTGGATTTGTTTCGTAAAGTTTGTAAACGTTTGGCTTCAATCACTAAAAAGGTGAAACGTTTGGATTTGTTTCGTAACGTTCGTAAATGTTTGGCTTAAATTGCTAAAAAGGGGAAGCGCTTGAATTTTTTTTGTAAAGTTTGTAAACGTTTGGCTTTAATTGCTAAAAAGCAGAAATGTTTGGATTTGTTTCGTAACGTTTGTAAACGTTTGACTTAAATCGCTAAGGAGGTGAAACGTTCGGATTTGTTTCGTAATATTTTAAACGTTTGGATAAAATTGCTAAAAAGGTGAAACATTTCGATTTGTTTCGTAACGTTTGCAAACGTTTGGCTTAAACTGCTAAAAAGGTGACACGTTTGGATTAGTTTCGTACATTTGTAAACTTTTGGCTTGAATCGCTAAAAAGGTGAAGCGTTTGGTTTGTTTTTCGTAATGTTTATAAACGTTTGGCTTAAATCGCTAAAAAGGTAAAACATTTGGATTTGTTTTGTAACGTTTGCCTTAAATCGCTAAAAAAGTGAAACGTTTGGTTTTGTTTCGTAATGTTTGTAAATGTTTGGCTTAAATCGCTAAATAGGGGAAACGTTTTGATTTGTTTTGTAATTGTAAACGTTTGGCTTAAATCGCTAAAAATATCAAACGTTTGGCTTTGTTTCGTAACGTTTGTAAACGTTCGGCCTAAATTGCTAAAAAGGTGAAACGTTTGGTTTCGTTCCGTAGCATTTTTTTACGTTCGGCTTAAATCTCTAAAAATGTGAAATACTTGTTTTTGTTCCGTAACGTTTGTAAATGTTTGTCTTAAACCTCTAAAAAGGTGAAACGTTTGATTTTGTTTCATAACTTTTGTCAACGTTTTCCATAAATCTCTAAAAAGGTGAAACATTTGGATTTGTTTTGTAACATTTGTAAACATTTGGCTTAAACTGCTAAAAGGTGAAACGTTTGGTTCTATTTCATAACTTTTGTCAACGTTTAGCTTAAATCGCTAAAAAGGTGAAATGTTTTGATTTATTTTGTAACATTTGTAACCATTTGGCTTAAATCGCTAAAAAGGGGAAACGTTTGGATTTTTTTCGTTACGTTTTAAAGGTTTGGATTTGTTTCGTAATGTTTTAAAACGTTCAATCGCTTGGAGTTGTTTTGTAACGTTTGTTAACGTTTAGCTTTGTTTCATAACATTTGTAAACGTTTGATTTCAATCGCTAAAAAGGTGAAACGTTTGGATTTGTTTCGTAATGTTTTTAAACGTTTGGCTTATATTGCTGAAAAGGTGAAACGCTTGGATTTATTTTGTAACGTTTGTAAACGTTTGGGTTAAATTGCTAAAACGGTGAAATGTTTAGATTTGTTTCGAAGAATTTCTAAATGTATCGCCTAAATTGCTAAAAAGGAGAAACGTTTGGATTCTTTTCGTAATGTTTTAAACGTTTGGCTTAAATTGCTAAAATGGGAAAACGATTGGATTTGTATCATGACGTTTGTAAACGTTTGGCTTAAATTGCTAAAAAGGTTAAACGCTTGGATTTGTTTCGTAGCGTTTGTAAACGTTTGGCTTTGTTTTGTAACGTTTGTAAACCTTTGGCTTAAAATGCTAAAAAAATGTGAAACGTTTGGATTTGTTTCGTAACGTTTTAAACGAATGGTTTTGTTTCGTATCGTTTTTAAAAGTTTGGCTTAAATCCTTAAAAAGGTGAAACGTTTGGATTTGATTAGTAACATTTGTAAACGTTTGGCTTAAATGGCTAAAATTGGAAAACGTTTGGATTTGTTTTATAACGTTTGTAAACGTCTGGATTGAATCGCTAAAAAGTGAAAACATTTGGATTTTGTTCGTAATGTTTGCAAACGTTTGGCTTAAATTGCTAAAAAGGTGAAACGTTTATTTTTGTTCCGTAACATTTTTAACGTTTGACTTAAATCACTAAAAAGGTGAAATATTTTGATTTGTTTCGTAACGTTTTAAATGTTAGGATTTGTTTTGTAACGTTTGTAAACGGTTGGCTTAAATCGGTAAAAAGGTGAAACGTTTGGATTTGTTTCGTAACGTTTATAAATGTTTGGCTTAAATTTCTAAAAAGGAGAAACATTTGGATTTATATCGTAGCGTTTGTAAACGTTTGGCTTAAATCACTAAAAATTTGAAACGTTTGGTTTTATTTCGTAAAGTTTGTAAGCGTTTGGCTTAAATTGTTAAAAAGGTGAAACGCTTGGATTTCTTTTGTAACGTTTGTAAACGTTTGGCTGATATCACTAAATAGGGGAAACGTTTCAATTTATTTCGTAATGTTTGTAAACATTTGGCTTCAATCGCTAAAAAGGTGAAACATTTGGATTTCTTTCGTAAAGTTTGTAAATGTTTGGCTTATATTGCTAAAAAGGTGAAAAGTTTGGATTTGTTTCGTAACGTTTGTAAACGTTTGGCTTAAATCGGTAAAAATGAAAAATGTTTGGATTTGTTTCGTAGCATTTCAAAATGTTTGGCTTAAATTGCTAAAAAGGGGAAACATTTGGATTCTTTTCGTAATGTTTTAAACGTTTGGCTTATATAGCTAAAATGGGGAAACCTTTGAATATGTTTCATGACGTTGGTAAACGTTTTTCTTCAATTGCTAAAAAGGTGAAACACTTGGATTTATTTCGTAACGTTTGTAAACGTTTGGCTTTGTTTTGTAATGTTTTTAAACGTTTGGCTTAAATTGCTAAAAGGGTAAAACATTTGGATTTGTTTCGTAACGTTTTAAACGTATGGTTTTGTTTCGCATCGTTTGTCTTATATCGCTAAAAAGGTGAAACGTTTGGATTTGATTAGTAACATTTGTAAAACGTTTGGCTTAAATGGATAAAATTGGAAAAAGTTTCGATTTGTTTCAAAACGTTTGTAAACGTCTGGATTAAATCGCTAAAAAGGGAAAACATTTGGATTTTGTTCGTAATGTTTGCAAACGTTTGGCTTAAATTGATAAAAAGGTGAAACGCTTGGATTTGTTTCACAACGTTTTAAACGTTTGGTTTAAATTGTTAAAAAGGTGAAACGTTTATTTTTGTTCCGTAACATTTTTAACGTTTGACTTAAATCACTAAAAATGTGAAACATTTTGATTTGTTTCGTAAAGTTTTAAATGTTAGGATTTGTTTTGTAACGTTTGTAAACGGTTGGCTTAAATCGGTAAAAAGGTGAAACGTTTGGATTTGTTTCATAACGTTTATAAATGTTTGGCTTAAATTGCTAAAAAGGAGAAACATTTGGATTTATATCGTAGCGTTTGTAAACGTTTGGCTTAAATCACTAAAAATTTGAAACGTTTGGTTTTATTTCGTAAAGTTTGTAAGCGTTTGGCTTAAATTGCTAAAAAGGTGAAACGCTTCGATTTCTTTTGTAACGTTTGTAAACGTTTGGCTGATATCACTAAATAGGGGAAACGTTTCAATTTATTTCGTAATATTTGTAAACATTTGGCTTCAATCGCTAAAAAGGTGAAACATTTGGATTTGTTTCGTAAAGTTTGTAAATGTTTGGCTTAAATTGCTAAAAAGGTGAAAAGTTTGGATTTGTTTCGTAACGTTTGTAAACGTTTGGCTTAAATCGGTAAAAATGAAAAATGTTTGGATTTCTTTCGTAGCATTTCTAAATGTTTGGCTTAAATTGCTAAAAAGGGGAAACATTTGGATTCTTTTCGTAATGTTTTAAACGTTTGGCTTATATAGCTAAAATGGGGAAACATTTGAATATGTTTCATGATGTTTGTAAACGTTTTTCTTCAATTGCTAAAAAGGTGAAACACTTGGATTTATTTCGTAACGTTTGGCTTTGTTTTGTAATGTTTTTAAACGTTTGGCTTAAATTGCTAAAAGGGTAAAACGTTTGGATTTGTTTCGTAACGTTCTAAACGTATGGTTTTGTTTCGCATCCTTTGTCTTAAATCGCTAAAAAGGCGAAACGTTTAGATCTGTTTTGTAACATTAGTAAACGTTTGGCTTAAATCGCTAAAATTGGAAAAAGTTTCGATTTGTTTCAAAACGTTTGTAAACGTGGCTTAAATCGCTAGAAAGGTGAAACATTTGGATTTTTTTCGTAATGTTTCTAAATGTTTGGCTTAAATTGATAAAAAGGTGAGCTTGGATTTGTTTCGAAAAGTGGAATGTTTATTTTTGTTCCGTAACGATTGTAATCGTTTGACTTAAATCACTAAAAAGGTGAAACGTTTTGATTTCTAATAAGGACATTTGGATTTATATCGTAACGTTTATAAACGTTTGGCTTAAATCGCTAAAAATTTGGAATGTTTTCGTTTTATTTCGTAAAGTTTGTAAGCGTTTGGCTTAAATTGCTAAAAAGGTGAAACGTTGAGATTTATTTTGTATCGTTTGTAAACGTTTGGCTGATATCGCTAAATAGGTGAAACGTTTGGATTTATTTCGTAATGTTTGTAAACGTTTCGCTTCAATCGCTAAAAAAGGTGAAACATTTGGATTTGTTTCGTAACATTTGTTAACGTTTGGCTTAAAATGCTAAAAAGGTGAAACGTTTGGATTTGTTTCGTAACATTTGTAAATGTTTGACTTAAATCGCTAAAAAGGAGAAACGTTTGGATTTGTTTTGTAACGTTTGTAAGCATTTGGCTTAAATAAGTAAAAAGATGAAATTTGGTTTTGTTGCGTAACGTTTGTAAACGTTCGGCTTAAATCGCTAAAAATGTGGAACGTTTGTTTTTTTCCGTAACGTTAATAAACGTTTGGCTTAAATCGCTAAAAAGGTGTAACTTTTGGATTTATTTCGTAACCTTTGTAAACTTTTGGCTTAATCGCTAAAAATGTGAAATATTTGGATTTGTTTCGTAACATTTGTAAACGTTTGGCTTAAATTGCTAAAAATATGAAACGTTTGGATTTGTTTCGAAACGTTTGGATTCGTTTCGTAACGTTTGTAAACGTTTGGCTTCAATCACTAAGAAGGTGAAACGTTTGCATTTGTTTCGTAACGTTCGTAAATGTTTGGCATAAATTGCTAAAAAGGGGAAACTCTTTAATTTGTTTCGTAACGTTTGTAACCGTTTGGCTTTAATCGCTAAAAAGCAGAAACTTTTGGATTTTGTTTCGTAACGTTGGTAAACGTTTGGGTTAAATCGCTAAAGAGGTGAAATGTTTGGATTTGTTTCGTAACATTTTAAACGTTTGGATAAAATTGCTAAAAAGGTGAAACGTTTCGATTTGTTTCGTAACGTTTGTAAACGTTTGGCTTAAACTGCTAAAAAGGTGACACGTTTGGATTTGTTTCGTAACCTTTGTAAACTTTTAGCTTGAATCGCTAAAAGGTGAAGTGTTTGGTTTTTTTCCGTAATGTTTATAAACGTTTGGCTTAAATCGCTAAAAAGGTAAAACATTTGGATTTGTTTTGTAACGTTTTCCTTAAATCGATATAAAAGTGAAACGTTTGTATTTGTTTCGTAACGTTTGTAAATGTTTGGCTTAAATCGCTAAATAGGTGAAACGTTTGGATTTGTTTTGTAACGTTTATAAACGTTTGGCTTAAATCGCTAAAAATATCAAATGTTTGGCTTTGTTTCGTAACGTTTGAAAACGTTCGGCTTAAATCGCTAGAAAGGTGAAACGTTTGGTTTTGTTCCGAAACATTTGTACACGTTCGGCTTAAATCGCTAAAAATGTGAAACGTTTGTTTTTGTTCCTTTACGTTTGTAAACGTTTGGCTTAAATCGCTAAAAAGGTGAAACGTTTGGTTTTGTTTCATAATTTTTGTCAACGTTTGCCTTATATCTCTAAAAAGGTGAAACATTAAGATTTGTTTCGTAACGTTTGTAAACGTTTGGCTTATACCGCTAAAAAGGCGAAACGTTTGGTTTTGTTTTTTAACTTTTGTCAACGTTTAGCTTAAATCGCTAAAAAGGTGAAACGTTTGGATTTGTTTCGTAACATTTGTAAACATTTGGCTTAACTTGCTAAAAAGGTGAAACGTTTGGATTTTCTTTGTTACGTATTAAACATTTGGATTTGTTTCGTAACGTTTGTATACGTTTGGCTTCAATCGCTAAAAAGGGGAAACGTTTGGATTTGTTTCGTAGCGTTTGGAAACGTTTAGCTTAAATTGCTAAAAAGGTGAAATGTTTGGATTTGTTTCGTAACGTTTGTAAACGTTTGGCTTAAATTGCTAAAATGGGAATGCTTTGGTTTTGTTTCATAATGTTTGTAAACGTTTTCCTTTAATTGCTAAAAAGGTGAAACGTTTGGTTTTGTATTGTAACTTTTGTAATCGTTTGGCTTAATTCGCTAAAAAGGTGAAACGTTTGGATTTATTTCGAAACGTTTGTAAACGTTTGGCTTAAATTGCTAAAAAGGTGAAACATTAGGATTTCTATCGTAACGTTTGTAAACGTTTGGCTTTAATCACTAAAAATGTGAAACATTTGGTTTTGCTTCGTAACGTTTGTCAGCGTTTTGCTTAAATTACTAAAAATGTGGAACGCTTTGATTTGTTTCGTAATGTTTGTAAACATTTGGCTGAAATCGCTAAAAAGGTGAAACGTTTGGATTTGTTTTGTAATGTTTGTAAGAGTTTCGCTTCAATAGCTAAAAAGGTGAAACGTTTGGATTTGTTTCGTAACTTTTGTAAAGGTTTCGCTTAAAATTACTAAAAAAGTGAAACGTTTGGATTTGTTTCGTAATGTTTGTAAACATTTGGCTTAAATCACTAAAAAGGTGAAACGTTTGGATTTGTTTTGTAACGTTTGTAAACGTTGGGCTTATTTTTCTAAAAAGGTGAAACGTTTTGTTTTGTTTCATAACGTTTGTAAACGTTCTGCTTAAATCGCTAAAAATGTGAAACGTTTGTTTTTGTTCCCTAACGTTTATAAATGTTTGGCTTAATTCGTTAAAAAGGTGCAACGTCTGGATTTAGTTCGTAACTTTTGTAAATGTTTTGCTTGTATTTGTTTCGTAACGTTTGCAAACGTTTGGCTTAATCGCTAAAAAGGTGAAACGCTTGGATTTGTTTCGTAACGTTTGTAAACGTTTGACTTAAATTGATTAAAATGTGAAACGTTTGGATTTGTTACGTAACGTTTTAAACATTTGGATTTATTTCGAAACGTTTGGATTTGTTTCGTAACGTTTGTAAACGTTTGGCTTAAATCACTAAAAAGTGGAAACGATCGGATTTCTTTCGTAAAGTTTGTAAACGTTTGGCTTAAATCACTAAAAAGTGGAAACGATTGGATTTGTTTCGTAACGTTTGTAAACATTTTGCTTCAATCGCTTAAAAGGTAAAGAATTTGGATTTGTTCTGTAAAGTTTGTAAAAGCTTGGCTTATATAGCTAAAAATGTGAAACGTTTGGATTTGTTTCGTAACGTTTTAAACGCTTGGATTAAATTACTAAAAAGGTGAAACGTTTGGATTTGTTTCGTAACGTTTGTAAATGTTTGGCTTAAATTGCTAAAACGGTGATAATGTTTTGATTTCTTTCATAACCTTTGTAAACATTTGGCTTAAATCGCTAAAACGGTGAAGAGATTGGTTTTGTTTCCTAACATTTGTACACGTTTGGCTTAAATCGCTAAAAATGCGAAACATTTGGATTTGTTATCTAACGTTTGGCTTAAATCTCTAAAAATGTGAAACGTTTGGTTTCATTATATAATGTTTTAAACGTTTGGCTTTGTTTCGAAACGTTTGTAAACGTTTGGGTTCAATAGCAAAAAAACGTGAAACGTTTGGATTTGTTTAATAGCGTTTGTAAACGCTTGGCTCAAATCGCTAAAAAAATGAAACGTTTGGATTTGTTAACGCTTGTAAACGTTTGGCTTAAAATGCTACAATAGGGAAAGGTTCAGTTTTGTTTCGTAATGTTTGTAAACGTTTTGCCTAAATCACTAAAAAGGTGAAACGTTTGGATTTTTTTCGTAACGTTTGTAAACGTTTGGTTTCAATCGGTAAAAAGGTGAAACGTTTTGATTTATTTCGCAACGTTTGAAAACATTTGGCTTAAATTGCTATAAAGGTGAATTGTTTAGATTTGTTTTGTAACGTTTGTAAAAGTTTGGCTTAAATCGCTAAAATAGGGAACCGTTTGGATTTGCTTTATAACGTTTGTAAACATTTGGCTAAAATCGCTGAAATGGGGAATCGTTTGGATTTTTTTCATAGCGTTTATAAACGTTTGACTTAAATCGCTAAAAAGGTGCAACGTTTTGATTTGTTTCATAACCTTTGTAAACGTCCAACTTAAATTGCTAAAACGGGGAAACGTTTGTAGACGATTGGATTAAATCGTTAAAATGGGGAAACGTTGGGATTTGTTGCGTAACATTTGGCTACAATCGCTAAAAATGTGAAACGTTTGGATTTGTTTCGTAACGTTTTAAAAGTTTTGTTTTGTTTCGTATCGTTTATAAACGGTTAGCTTAAATAGCTAAAAATTTGAAACGTTTGGTTTTGTTTTGTAACGTTTGTAAACGTTATGCTTAAATCACGAAAAAGGTAAAACATTTGCATTTCTTTTGTAACGTTTGTAAACGTTTGACTTCAATCGCTAAAAAGGTGAAACGTTTGGATTTTTTTGTAACGTTTGTAAACGTTTGGCTTAAATTGCTAAAAAAGTGAATCGTTTGGATTTGTTTTGTAACGTTTGTAAACATTTAGCTTAAATCGCTAAAAAGGTGAAACGTTTGGATTTGTTTCGTAACCTTTGTAAACGTTTGGCTTAAATCGCCAAAAATGTGAAACGTTTGGATTTGTTTCGTAACATTTTAAACGTTTGGATTTGTTTCATAACGTTAATAAACATTACAAAAGAAATCCAAGCGTTTCATCTTATTTGCAGTTTAAGCCATACGTTTAGAAACGTTACGAAACAAATCCAAACGTTTCACCTTTTAGCGGTTTAAGCCAAACCTTTACAAACCTTACGAAACAAATCCAAATGCTTCACCTTTTTAGCAATTTAAGCCAAACGTTTAAAAACGTTACGAAACAAATTGAAATGTTTCCCCATTTTAGCGATTTAAGCTAAACGTTTACAAACGTTACGAAAAAAATCCAAACGTTTAAAACGTTACGAAACCCTTTTTAGCAATTTAAGTCAAACGTTTACAAACGTTACAAAACAAATCCAAACGTTTCACCTTTTTAGAAATTTAAGCAAAACATTTGCAAACATTACGAAACAAATCCAAATGTTTCACCTTTTTAGCGATTTAAGCCAAACGTTTACAAACGTTACGAAACAAAACTAAACATTTAAAACGTTAGAAAACAAATCCAAACGTTTTACATTTTTAGCGATTTAAGCCAATAATTTACAAACGTTACGAAACAAAGACAAACGTTTACAAACTTTACAAAACAAATCCAAGCTTTTCATCTTTTTAGCAATTTAAGCTAAACGTTTACAAACGTTACGAAACAAAACCAAACGTTTCACCTTTTTAGCAATTTAAGCCAAACGTTTACAAACGTTACGAAACAAATTCAAATGTTTCACCTTTTTAGCAATTTAAGCCAAACGAAAACAAAGGTTATGAAACAAAACAAAAAGTTTCCAAATTTATTTCTTAAAGTTTGTTAACATTTGCCTTAAATTACTAAAAAGGGGAAACATTTGGTTTTGTTTCGTACCGGTTGTAAACATTTGGCTTAAATTGCTAAAAAGGGGAAATGTTTGGATTTGTTTCGTAACATTTGTAAACGTTTGGCTTAAATTGCTAAAATGGGGAAACGTTTGATTTTGTTTCGTAACGTTTTAAATTTTTGGCTTAAATCGCTAAAATTGGGAAACATTTCACCTTTTTCCTATTTAAAACGTTACGAAAAAAATCCAAATGTTTCACCTTTTTAGCGATTTAAGCAAACGTTTACAAACATTTCCCTATTTTAGTGATTTTAGCCAAATGTTTACAAACGTTACGAAACAAAACCAAACGTTTCCCCTTTTTAGAAATTTAAGCCAAACGTTTATAAACGTTACGAAACAAATCCAAGAATTTTACCTTTTTATCAATTTAATATGAACGTTTACAAACATTACGAAAAAAAATCCAAACGTTTGGCCTTTTTAGCAATATAATCCGAACATTTACAAACGTTACGAAACAAATCCAAACATATCCCCTTTTTTGCGATTTAATCCAAACGTTTACAAACGTTACGAAACAAAACCAAATGTTTAAAACGTTACGAAACAAATCTAAACGATTCCCTTTTTTAGCAATTTAAGCCAAACGTTTAAATTTGTTACGGAAGAAAACGAAACGTTTGTTAGTAGTATGTGCCGTAGGGCTATTTAATCGTGTATATTTGTAGAAATAATCACAATGGCAAAGATATATATGTTCTATTTGAACTAAGGGTCTAATTAACTAAGTGTTCATTTACTACGCATTGTCCTTATCACATTGTGATAGAATCAATTCTTAAGGTGTTAAGAAATGAGTGACTGATTCAATTACACAAGTGATCTAAATAATCGTTCACGATCGATTGGATCCTACGAATAAGGGCATCGAATAAACCCGGAAAGATCGTCACCTCTATTTATTCTTTTGATTAGTAAAGAGTTACTAAATTATAGGAAATAGTGAGTCTCATACTACTTGATGGGGATGAGAATAAACATGTCGACACTCAAAGTATTAGGACTTTACGATGTGATCGAAAAGGAATGAATACTTGAGTACAGAATATGGTACGTTCCTAAAAGGAATGTGGTTTATTTTTCAACTTACTCCTTGGGAACACCATGGTTGAATGGTGCGTCTGTTAAGAAGGAGGTATCGTACATTGTGGGACATTATACGATCAATAATGAGCTAAATACTGACTTGTCCATCTTGTTATGGGGTCATGCACTTCTTATTGCACATAAAATTCTAAATTGAATTCCAACTAAATCCGCTCCATACATACCTTATGAGATATGGTATGGAATAAAGTCTTAAGGATGTTAAGATTTGAGGGTGTTCGGAACATATCATGTAACTGATATCCAATAAATTTGGAGTCAAAATTAATCATGGAATGGTTATGTTTGATATCCCAAAGATAGTTTTGGATATTGTTTCTATATTCGAACAGAACAAACAATCGTTGTTTATCGGTGATAGTCTTTCTTGATAAAGTGTTTATTCAAGAGGGAGACTAAGAAAAGATTATAGAATTAGATGAGGAGTTATCTAGTTACTAACAAAATAATGAATCAATGAAGATTGATCAAACCCACTAAAAGACGGAGTTATTAAAAAATGTATCTACATTAACATCACGAGAATCAAGTAGAGTATCTCGTCCACCGGAGAGAGATGGTTTTCCCGCATGATAAACAAGAGTTGTTTATTAATGGAGAAAAAGATAAAGTGTTGATCCCTCTAGTTAAGACGAAACTATATGCGATATAGATTCTTCAAAATGGTTTGAAGCATTAATATCTAAAATGGATTCCATGTATTGTTACCAAATTTTGGGAACTAGTCGATCCATTCGAAGGTATTATACCAATAAGGATTATATAGATCTTCATGTGTAAAATTGGTACTAATGGAATGGTGAAGACCTTTAAAGCTAGGCTTGTTGCAACAAGCGTTTTACTAGAGGCAAGAAGTCGTATTGTGAATACACTTTCTTGCCGGTAGCCATGCTTAAGTCCATCAAGATTTTTCTTACGAAGGCTACACATTTAGATTCTGTGGATGTAAGAACCACATTCCCTAATGGTTAAATTAAGGAGTATATCTATGTAGAACGAGCTGAGGATTTTGAATCAAAAAAAAAAGTGGTTCCAAGGCGTGTAAGCTATAATGATCCACAATGGATGGAAAGAAAGCTTCGAGATTCGTCGTCTTGATAAAGCCGTAAGGAGTTACAAATTTATTAAAAACGATGATAAACCCAATATTTACAAGAAGGTTAGTGGGAGCAGACTCAATTTCATGATCTTGCATGTAGATAACTTATAACTAATAAATAATAATATCAGAATGTTAACTTTTGTAAAACTTTGGTTTATATAATACGTACTCTATCAAAGACCTCGGAGAGGTAGCCTAAATTCTCAATATTAGACTCTATGGAGATAGTACTAAGAGAATAATACTAAAGGCTCTTCTTAGAAAAGATATTGAAGTAGTTCAATATGGAAGTTCTAAGAGAGGATTGATACTAGTTAGGCATGAAATTCTTTTTTCAAAGGGAGTGTCTTCCGAGACTTCTGAAGAAAGAAAGAATCTAGCTATGATACCATAGGCTTCAGAAATTGGTAGTTTGATTACTGTGTTGTCACTTACAAAACTAGAAATTGTCTATGCGGTTAGTAGGACTAGTCGGTTTCAATCCAATCCACGTTGAGAACATTGGATGGTTGTTAATGATATCTTTAATTACTTTTGAAGAACTAAAGATATGGTATTAACAAATGGAGAACGAGATTTTTAAGTAGACCGTTTTACAAATTCTGATTAATAATCAGATATGTATAATAGAGAGTCTATCTCCAGATTCATATTTATCTATAATGAAGGAGTAGTGGGCTAGAAGGGTTCTAAGAAAGAATCAACTCTATATCCCATTATAGAAGCTGAGTATATTATGACATGAGATGTCGTAATAGAAGGTGTTTGGATAAATTAGTTTGTAACTGAACTAAGTACGGTTTTCTTCCATTAAAGTCGACAGTTCATCTTTTCTGCGACCACAATGGTGCTACTGCCCTAGCAAAAGAAACCAGATCTCACTACTTATCCGAACATAAGGAAAGGAATTATCATATTATCTAAAGAAATTGTTGGAAAGAGAAAATTGTTTCTCTAAAAGATAGAATCAGCCAATAACACGGCTGACCCACTGACAAAGCCCATGACTTAGAGTCATTAAGGTTTACATGACTTAGAGTCATTAAGGTTTACATCATGTAAAGATAGGGCTTAGATATAGTTGTCAATGGCACTAGTGCAAGTGGGAGATTGTTAGTAGTATGTGCCCTAGGGCCATTTAATCGTGTATATTTGTAGAAATAATCCCAATGACAAAGATATATATGTTTTATTTGAACTAAGTGTCTTATTAACTAAGTGTTCATTTATTACGCATTGTCCTTATCACATTGTGATAGAATCAATTCTTAATGTGTTAAGAATATGAGTGACAGATTCTATTATATAAGTGATCTAAATAATCGTTCACGATCGATGGGATCCTACGAATAAGGGCATCACATTAACCCGGAAAGATCGTCACCTCTGTTTATTCTCCTGATTAGTAAAGAGTTACTAAATTATAGGAAGTAATGAGTCTCATACTACTTGATGGGGATCAAATAAACATGTGGACACTCAAGGTGTTGAGTGAGTCGAACAAGTGACGCTAGATGACTTATACATGGTAATTCAATAAAGTCAATTTAATGTCATCTAGTTCATAATTGTACATATGTCCTTTGACTTGCGGTGACACTATCTTGTATATAGGTGATTAGAGTTTGATACTCCTTAAACCTAGATCTTTCATGAGCTAGGGCAGCGGGATGTGTTGGCTGTAATTAGTTGTATATGGAGATAGGGGTTTAACTTAGAAAGGATTCATCACTCTGAATGAACGGAGATATGATTCTATGATATCTCGAATTGTTCTTGACGGATGATAAAACCTGCGCAGGTGTATATGACTTACATAGAAAGTTGTTTCTAGTGGAAGTCATATTTATCAAGAATTAGAATTGAGAGACGAGGTCATATGATCAAGATAAAGAGTGTTTGACTTAACCATGACACTAGTCGTGATTGGAATCTTTGATGAAGGGAATTTTGAGAGTACAGTAATTACGAACATTGGTTCATAAAGAATGAATTGAAACATCCATCTCGATTTGGACGTCGTGATATGTTGCTAGACGTCAGTCTCGATCTACGAAAATTAATAATTAAATGAGATTTAATTTTTTAATATAAGAAAGGCGTTTCTTATGACTCTCGTTGCGATATAGATGTGAACCTAGTTAGTCACACACAATAGAGTGTGCAACCGATTGAGTTTACGAAAGATCGCTTTCATATAGTTACTAGCATATCTCGGAAATTATTCTAAGATGAAAAACAACTACAAATTAGGGACTAATTTGTAAGACTTACAAATTAGTAGGAACCTAATTGTACTATGTCCATGTTAATTGGGGATTAATTTATAAGAATTATAAATTAGTAGGAACCTAATTATATTTTAGCCAAGTATTATCATTAAAAGGCTTAAATAATTAATTAGTGTAATTAATGATACTTAAATCACTAATTATAAGATAATGGAATCATGATGTCATGGTGATGATTAATGAGGTAAGCTTATGTCATATATATGATGTCATATGATGACATTACCTATATGATGTCACCTATGTGATGTCACCACATGAATGGTGTCATGTGGTGGCAACACCTTTGCTTGGTGTGTGACACCTAGCATGCTAGGTGTTGCATTTTTAAGACATGCTCTAGCCTAATAGAGCTTGTCATTGCTCATTTCATAACACCATACAACACACATCTCACTACAAAGTTGTAGAGAGAAAGCACTTGATGGAGTTCAAGTAGTCATCAATCACGGGAAAAACTTGGCAACGTTTTTCATACATCCGAGCAAGGTCGTAATTGTGGCGAGAGTTTGAGCTTAGGACAGCTCGATAAGAGGAACTCTTGCATATTACTTCAAGGCGAGGATTCAATCGGACGCATACTCGTGTGGACGAGCTTGAGGTCGTCGTAGTATTAGGACTACGAGAATCGACAAAGGTATTGTTCTTACGATTCCTAAATGCGTGCTTTAATTACTAAATGATACGACGATCCATTTGTTGTTGATATGATCAACTTTAGGATCCGGATTGTTGGACTTTCGATTTTGAATTGAAATATACGATCCGGACCCGCACGTCCCGCTGCGCCAACAATGGTATCGGAGCCACCGTATTATCTAGTATTAACGCTTTACGATTGAATACATGTATAAATAATCATGGACTAAGAGTTATTATTGGGTATGTAATTAATAATTCTGAGGGCTTAAATTTTTTTCCCCAAAATGAACAAACGCTATTGTGATATTAATTACATTTGATTAAATTATGTCTAGGAGATTGGTATTTAAGTTGTCCGCTCGTGACCCTCCGATCTATCTTGGAAATTTTTCTAATGTGATCATTTAACACAATACATGATTCCCTTGTGCATTATGTTGTTATCAACGGAACATGCGGAAAAAGCGAAACCCGAAAAAAAAAACATGAAAAAAAATTAATTTTTTCATAAAAACCAAAAATGCTGAAAAACGGGTTTTGCACCCGGGAAGAACTTTTTGGCTCGAAAAAAATATATTTTTTCCGTAAAAAAACCGAAATGCTTAAAATAGGGTTTTACACCCGAGAAAAAGTTTCCGACTCGGAAAAAAACCGTAAAATAAAAATATTTTTTTTAGGATTAGCGATCGGTTGAGGCTTTCAGAGGTATTAGGATGAATCCTCGATACCTAAGGAAACAGATAATACATAGTCAATGATTAGAGAATCATTTCCGAGATATGTAATGAGACCTAGGAAGTCCATGATCATACATGTGTGATTGCATGATTTATTTTAGCTATAATATGTATGGTATGCATGCTAAAATGTGTTGTGTGCTTAGTGAGACCAGAATAACTTAAAATCCTAAGAAATCTTCCTAAAAGTTGAAAGATTAAGTTTATATTGATTAATTAATAAATTGGTTTATCAATGGCTCTCCATTGGAGCAATAAACTAACACACTTTGAGTTATCATCTTGTCGGCTATGGATATATAGGGGTGAGATGATATCGTCATAGGCCGTTGTTGAGTTTATTGTTAAGCATGAGATATTACAGGTGTAGTTGATATAATACACGGTGAGAAAGGCAATTAGGCGTACCTGAGTCGTATATTATTCAAATCGATACATCTTAGTTGATTCAATGGGTTAAACTTGACTAATTTTGAAACCTAAGAATAGCATTAAGTACTTGAGGGTTAAAACATTAGGAGCCATAATTGATTGAACCTCATATGAGATATGATTAACAAGTAGTTGTTCACTTATATATCATTTTGATCCCAAGAATAGCATTAAGTACTTGAGGGAAAGATAAATGAATATAAGAAATAAATCACCCGCTTGAAATCTTTTCCAACAAAGATTTTCATTTCATACTTTGGAAGTGTAGGATTCGGAAAAAGATAGTGGGAGGCCATTTTGATAAAGACCAAATCATTATGGCTAAATATATAAAATAACACGAATACTAATTAGAGATCTTTGCTATCTAAAGGATAATAAGATTAAATAGAATCCATTAAAGTGACATTCACGATAGTAATCGGCTAGTGGTTTAAAATAATTTTTGATTGATTAAGATATTTAGATGCCTCCAAGGCTATTGCGGAAAAGAAATGCACATCGATTAACAAAGAAAAGTGTTTTCATTTGTTAAGATGTAAGACAGTATAAATCATTGCCGCAAATATTTGGAATATTTGGAAGACGGTTCGGTCAATAAAAGAAAGTGTTTCTTTTGTGAAACCGAAAGACATTGAAATGGAAATTGCATTAAGTATTGTGAATACTTAGAGGGAAATGACGAGAGAAATGAAAATTCCATCAAGAATGTGTCTATCTCATGTTCCAATGTGAATTGCTCATTTAAAAGTTTGGGTATTGAATACCAATGCTAATTCTCACATTTATTTATCTTTTACGGATTTAGTAAAAGTGAGAAAGATAAGAAAAAGATGAAGTAATCTTAAAGATCGGGAATGACGCAAACGTTGCGACAAGAGCTATAGGATCAACTTCAATTTTCTTAAGTAAACATAAGTTGTACTTAAATAAGTATTTTTGTACTTACCCAATATATATAGAAATATCATGTCCGAATTTGTATGACAAATTTGGTAGTTGATTTTATATTTACAAAGAATGTTTGTAGTGCTATGTTTAATAATACGTAGTGGGGTATAAGTATGTACAAGATGGTCTTTATTATTTGAATAAAGATGTTTAATACAAAAGATCTTTTGAAAATTAATACCATAAGTTATCAAATCTCTAAACAACTTTGGCACTTATGATTAGGAGATATTGTAAAAGATAGACTTAACAAATTAGATAGGATGGGAATCTTGAGAAATCAAGATTTTGCATCGCTTCCGATTTATGAGTCGTATCTTAAAGGCAACATGGCCTGATTATTCTTTGTGGGACAAAGTGGTAGAGCCAAAGCTGTTTAAAAGATCATACATAGTGATGTATATGGTACATTTACAGAAACAGACCAAGGTAGATACTTATACTTCATTTCCTAAATCGATGAATTATCACGATATAGTAAAGTTTATCTTATGAAGAACAAACATAAAGATTTTGAAATGTTCAAATGACTTCAAAAATGAAGTAGAAAACTAAATAGGAAAAAATATTAGGACTTTACGATGTGATAGAAAAGGAAAGAATACTTGAGTACAGAATTTGGTACGTTCCTAAAAGGAATGTGGTATTATATTTCAACTTACTCCTTGGGAACACCATGGTTGAATGGTGTGTCTATCAAGAAGGAGGTATCGTACATTGTGGGACATTATACGATCAATAATGAGCTAAATACTGACTTATCCATCTTATTATGGGGTCATGCACTTCTTATTGCAAATAAAATTCTATATTGAATTCCAACTAAATCCTCTCCATACATACCTTATGACATATGGTATGGAATAAAGTCTTAAGGATTTTAAGATTTGACGGTGTTTGAAACATATCATGTAACAGATATCCGATAAATTTGGAGTCAAAATTAATCATGGAAAGGTTATGTTTGATATCCTAAAGACAGTTTAGGATATTGTTTCTATATTCGAACCGAACAAACAATCGTTGTTTATCGGTGGTAGTCTTTCTTGATAAAGTGTTTATTCAAGAGGGAGACTAAGAAAGGATTTAAAAATTAGATGAGGAGTTATCTAGTTACCAACAAAATAGTGAATCAATGAAGATTGATCAAACCCACTAAAAGCCAGAGTTAGTAAAAAATGTATCTACATGAACATCTCGAAGATCAAGTAGAGTATCTCGTCCACCGGAGAGAGATGGTTTTCCCGCATGATAAACAAGAGTTGTTTAGTCATGGAGAAAAAGATTAAGTGTTTATCCCTCTACTTATGACGAATCTATATGCGAAATAGATTCTTCAAAATGGTTTGAAGCATTAAAATCTAAAATGGATTCCATGTATAGTTAACAAATTTTTGGAACTAGCCGATCCATCTGAAGGTATTATACCAATAAGGATTATATGGATCTTCATGTGTAAAATTGGTACTAATGGAATGGTCAAGACCTTTAAAGCAAGGCTTGTTGCAAAAAGTGTTTTGCTAGAGGCAAGAAGTCGTATTGTGAATACACTTTCACGCCGGTAGCCATGCTTAAGTCCATCAAGATTTTTCTTACCAAGGCTACACATGTAGATTATGTGGATGTAAGAACCAAATTCCCAAATGGTTAAATTAAGGAGTATATCTATATAGAACAAGCCGAGGATTTTGAATTAAAAAAAAAGGTTCCAAGGCGTGTAAGCTATAATGATTCATAATGGATGGAAAAAAAGCTTTGAGATTCATCGTCTTGATAAAGCCGTAAGGAGTTACGAATTTATTAAAAACGACGATAAACCCAATGTTTACAAGAAGGTTGGTGGAAGCAGACTCACTTTCATGATCTTGCATGTAGATAACTTATTACTAATAAATAATAATATCAGAATGTTTACTTTTGTAAAACTTTGGTTTATATAATACGTACTCTATCAAAGACCTCGGAGAGGTAGCCTAAATTCTCAATATTAGACTCTATGGAGATAGATCAAAGAGAATAATTAGTTTATCCAAAAGGCTTTTCTTAGAAAAGAAATCGAAGTAGTTCAATATGGAAGTTCTAAGAGAGGATTGATACTAGTTAGGCATGAAATTCTTTTTTCAAAGGGAGTGTCTTCCGAGACTTTTGAAGAAAGAAAGACTCTAACAAAGATACCATAGGCTTCGAAAATTGGTAGTTTGATGTATGTGTTGTCGCTTACAAAGCTAGAAATTGTCTATGCCGTTAGTGGGACTAGTCGGTTTCAATCCAATCCACGTTGAGAACATTGGATGGTTTTTAATGATATCTTTATGTACTTTTTAAGAACTAAAGATATGGTTTTAACAAATGGAGAACTAGATTTTTAAGTAGGCCGTTTTACAGATTCTGATTAATAATCAGATATGGATAATAGAGAGTCTATCTCCGGATTCATATTTATCTAAAATGAAGGAGTAGTGGGCTAGAAGTGTTATAAGCAAGAATAAACTCTATATTCCTTTATAGAAGCCGAGTATATTATGACGTGAGATGTCGTAATAGAAGGTGTTTGGATAAATTAGTTCGTAACTGAACTAAGTACGGTTTTCTTCCATTAAAGTCAACAGTTCCTCTTTTCTGCGACCATAATGGGGCTATTGCCCTAGCAAAAGAAACCGGATCTCACTACTTATCCGAACATAAGGAATGGCATTATCATATGATCAAAAGAAATTGTTGGAAAGAGAAAATTGTTTCTCTAAAAGATAAAATAAGCCAATAAAACATTTGAGCCATTGACAAAGCCCATGAAATGGAGTCATTAAGGTTTACATGACTTAGAGTCATTAAGGTTTACAAGACTTAGAGTCATTAATATTTACATCATGTAAAGATAGGGCTTAGAATATAGTTGTCAATGGCACTAGTGCAAGTGGGAGATTGTTAGTAGTATGTGCCCTAGGGCCATTTAATCGTGTATATTTGTAGAAATAATCCCAATGATAAAGATATATATATTTTATTTGAACTAAGTATCTTATTAACTAAGTGTTCATTTATTATGCATTGTCCTCATCACATTGTGATAGAATCAATTTTTAAGGTGTTAAGAATATGAGTGACAGATTCTATTATATAAGTGATCTAAATAATCGTTCACGATCGATGGGATCCTACGAATAAGGGCATCGCATTAACCTGCAAAGATCGTCACCTCTGTTTATTCTCTTGATTAGTAAAGAGTTACTAAATTATAGGAAGTAGTGAGTCTCATACTACTAGATGGGGATCAGAATAAACATGTGGACACTAAAGGTGTTGAGTGAGTCGAACAGGTGATGCTAGATGACTTATACATGGTAATTCATTAAAGTCAATTTAATGTCATTTAGTTCATAATTGTACATATGTCCTTTGACTTGCGGTGATACTATCTTGTATATAGGTGATTAGAGTTTAATACTCCTTAACCCTAGATCTTTCATGAGCTAGGGCCGCAGGATGTGTTGGCTGTAATTAGTTGTATATGGAGATAGGGGTTTAACCTAGAAAGGATTCATTACTCTAGATGAACGTAGATATGATTCTGTGATATCTCAAATTGTTCTTGATTGATGATAAAACCTGCGCAGGTGTATATGACTTACAAAGAAAGTTATTTCTATTGGAAGTCATATTTATCAAGAATTATAACTGAGAGATGAGGTCATATGATCAAGACAGACAGTGTTTGACTTAACCGTGACACTAGTCGTGATTGGAATCTTTGATGAAGGGAATTTTGAGTGTACAGTAATTATGAACATTGGTTTATAAAGAATGCATCGAAACATTCATCTCTATGTGGGGGTCGTGATATGTTGCTAGACGTCACTCTCGATCTATGAAAATTAATAGTTAAATGAGATTTAATTATTTAATATAAGAAAGGCGTTTCTTATGACTCTCGTTGCCATATAGATGTGAACCTAGTTAGTCACACACAATAGAGTGTGCAACCGATTGAGTTTACAAATGATCGATTTCATATAGATACTAGCATATCTCGGAAATTAATCTAAGATGAAAAATAACTACAAATTAGGGACTAATTTGTAAGAGTTATAAATTAGTAGGAACCTAATTGTACTATGTCCATGTTAATTAGTGATTAATTTGTATGAGTTATAAATTAGTAGGAACCTAGTTATATTTTAACCAAGTTTTATAATTAATTATTGTAATTAATGATATTTAAATCACTAATCATAAGCTAATGGAATGATGATGTCATGGTGATGATTAATGAGATAAGCTTATGTCATATATGTGATGTCATATGATGACATTACCTATATGATTTCACCTATGTGATGTCACCACATGAAAGGTGTCATGCGGTGGCAACACCTTTGCTTGGTGTGTGACACCTATCATGCAAGGTGTTGCATTCTTAAGACATGCTCTAGCCTATATATAGAGCTTGTCCTTGCTCATTTCATAACACCACACAACACACATCTCACTACAAAGTTGTAGAGAGAGAAAGCACTTGATGGAGTTCAAGTAGTCATCAATCACGGGAAAAACTTGGCGACGTTTTTCATACATCTGAGCAAGGTCGTAATTGCGGCCAGAGTTTGAGCTTACGGCTGCTCGGCAAGAGAAACTCTTGCGGATTACTTTAAGGCGAGGATTCAATCGGACGCATACTCGTGTGGACAAGTTTGAGGTCGCCGTACTTTCGGGATTACAAGAATCGTTGGAGAATCGACAAAGGTATTCTTCTTACGATTCCTAGATGCGTGCTTTAATTACTAAATGATACGACGATCCATTTGTTGTTGATATGATCAACTTTACGATCCGGATTGTTGGAATTTCAATTTTGAATTGAAATGTAAGATCTGGACCCACCCGTCCCGCTGCGCCAACAACGTTTCACATTTTTAACAATATAAGCCCAACGTTTTTACAAACGTCACGAAACAATCCAAATGTTTCTCCATTTTAGCAATTTAGGCCAACGTTTGCAAACATTACGAAACAAATCCAAACGTTTCTCCCTTTTAGCAATTGAAGCCAAATGTTTACAAAGGTAATGAAACAAATCCAAACGTCCCACCCTTTTAGCGATTTAAGCCAAACGTAAACAAACGTTACGGAAGAAAACCAGACGTTTCACATTTTTAGCGATTTAAGCAAAACGTTTACAAATGTTACGATACAAATCCAAAAGTTTTCTCATTTTAGCAATTTAAGCCAAACGTTTACAAACGTTACGAAACAAATCCAAACGTTTTTCATTTTTAGCAACGTTTGGATTTGTTTCGTAACGTTTGTAAACGTTTTGCTTTAATCGCTAAAAAGGTGAAACGTTTGATTTTGTTTCGTAACGTTTGTAAACGTTTGGTTTACATCGCTGAAAAGGTGAAACGTTTGGTTTTCTTTCATAACCTTTGTAAACGTTTGGCTTAAAGTGCTAAAAAGGTGAAACGTTTGGATTTGTTTCGTAACATTTGTAAACGTTTGGCTTAAATCGCTAAAAAGGGTAAACATTTGGTATTATTTCATAACATTTGTAAACGTTTGGCATAAATAGCTAAAAAGGTGAAACGTTTGTATTTGTTTCGTAACGTTTGTAAACATTTGGCTTAAATCGCTAAAAAGGTGAAAGATTTGAATTTGTTTCATAACATTTTAAACGTTAGGCTTAAATCGCTAAAAAGGTGAAACGTTTGGATTTATTTCGTAACGTTTGTAAACGTTTGGCTTAAATCGCTAAAAAGGTGAAACGTTTGGATTTATTTCGTAACGTTTGTAAACGTTTGGCTTAAATCGCTAAAAAGGAGAAACATTTGGATTTGTTTCGTAACGTTTGTAAACGTTTGGCTTAAATCGCTGAAAACGTGAAACGTTTGGATTTGTTTCGTAACGTTTGTAAACGTTTGGCTTAAATTGATATAAAGGTGAAACGTTTGGCTTAAATACCTAAAAAGGTGAAATGTTTGTAAAACGTTTGGCATAAATAGTTAAAAAGGGGAAACATTTGGTTTTGTTTCGTAACGTTTGTAAATGTTTGGTTTCAATCGCTAAAAAGGTGAAACGTTTGCATTTGTTTTGTAATGTTTGTAAACGTTTGGCTTAACTTGCTCAAAAGGTGAAACGCTTTGATTTTTTTCGTAAGGTTTGTAAACGTTTGGCTTAAATCGCTAAAAATGGGAAATGTTTGGATTTGTTTAGTAACGCTTTAAACCTTTAACTTTGTTTGTTAACGTTACGAAACAAATCCAAGCGTTTCACCTTTTTAGAAATTTAAGCCAAACGTTTACAAAAGTTACGAAACAAATCCAAACGTTTCACCTTTTTAGCGATTTAAGCCAAACGTTTATAAACGTTACGAAACAAAACCAAACGTTTCAACTTTCTAGCGATTTAAGCCAAACGTTTACAAACGTTTCGAAACAAATCCAAACGTTTCATCTTTTTAGTGATTGAAGCCAAATGTTTACAAACGTTACGAAACAAATCCAAACGTTTCACCTTTTTAGCAATTTAAGCCAAATGTTTACAAACGGTACGTAACAAAACAAAACGTTTCACATTTTTAGTGATGTAAGCCAAACCTTTACAAACGCTACAAAAAAATCCAAACGTTTCCCTATTTTACCGATTTAAGCCAAAAGTTTACAAATGTTACGAAACAAATTTAAACGTTTCAAATTTTTAGCTATTTAAGCCAAACTTTTACAAACGTTACAAAACAAAACCAAACGTTTATAGTTTTAGCGATTTAAGCCAAATGTTTACAAACGTTATGAAACAAAACCAAACGTTTAACCTTTTTAGTGATTTAAGCCAAACATTTACAAACATTACGAAACAAATCCAAACGTTTCCCCTTTTTAGCGATTTAAGCCAAACGTTTAGAAACGTTACAGAAGAAAACCAAAAGTTTCACAGTTTTAGCGATTTAAGCGAAACGTTTACAAACGTTACAAAACAAATCCAAACGCTTACACATTTTACGCCAAACTTTTACAAACGTTACGTAAGTGATAAATCACCGAACAGAATCCGAGCTTTATCGACCTGCACACCACAAGCAAACAGAGGTCAGAAGGAACTTCGGTGGGGGTCACCAGACGTTCACTCCGACGCTCAAGTAAGGTTTTGAGGTAGAGAAAGAAGAAGAAGAGAAAAAGAGTATTCTTAGAGTAGAAAAGAGAAATTACCTAGGGTTTGTCCTTAAACCCTCTATTTGTAGTTAGGGTTTAAAGACAAATCTGCCTTGCTGGCAGGCTGTGAGCCCAATGGTCCCAGAAATCACTTATGCTGACGTGGCGGAATATCCCTGCGGGAGGCACGGGTTGTTAGGTGTGTCAGAGGGAACATTCCTCACGTACCTGTCAGAAGATCTTCTGTGGTCCCAGGATCTGGTACACGAGCGTGTGGTCATGGGCAGGACCTCGGAGCCCGGTCAAGCCTTGAAGCCCGGATAACTTGGGAGTCAGGTTATCATGGTTCTTGTATCCGAGAGTAGCTCGAAGCTCGGGCCATGCGACCCGATCTTCAGGGTTCATGAACTCGGAGCTCGGCCTGGCTCTGAGTTGAATGTGGCTCAGAGCCCGGGTAGAATCCTTGGTCCGACCTTATCAGGCATGAATGTCTCGGATGATGTTTGAATGCCCATCGATCCGGTGACCCCCCCAAGTCATGTGATCTATGATTTCGAGAAGGTCGGACATTGTTACCAGGTTGGTGAAATGCTTGACTTAGCGATGTTCGTTCCTGGCGAGGTTGCTTCGCCCCTATTAGATGTGCTACGTTATCACTAGTTCCCCCAGTGTGTCGGATATTTATGTCCGAGATGGTAGTGTTAACCGAGTTATTAAGTCACGTGATCCTTGGTGTGCTTGTTCCGTTTATGGATGGTCTCTGACACCGAGCTGCTTGTCAGAGAGATAAGTGAGCTAATGGGGCTGTGTGAAAAGACGTGACTGTCGAGATGTCCTGTCTGACAGCTGTTGTAGCCGTTTTCCTATGTGGCGGTTGCTTGTTGTCTACGCTGGGTCCACGTGTCTAGCAGTTAAGGTGTGAGCGCTTTCCCAGGAGACGTTTTGAGTGGGAAGAGAGAGAAAAATTAAAGGCGTGTCCTTTCAATTTCTCTCTCTTTTCAGTTATAAATTTAATTTTTCAAACACTTAGAAACTTTTTACATTCTCTCTAAGTTCTTCGTTTTCTTCAGTTTTGCTCTGAGTAAGAAAAATTTTCTGCTTTCATTTCTCATCGTTAGAGAGACTGCACTGGTTCTGTTTACTGAAGTGTTCATCGCTGCTTTTGCTTCTTCTGCCAAGGGATCATCTTCACTCAGTTTTCTTTTTCAAGGATTCCCTGTGCTATATACAAGTAAGCATTTCTGAGTTTTCGTTTTAATTTCTTGTTTTTCCAGTTTTGAATACGTGTTTTTGATATTTGCCCTTGTGATTTTCTCTGAGTTAATGTATCTAGCTCTTGCTGTTTACTGTTTATCTTATTTCGTGTTTGGCTATGTTTGATTTGATTTGTGGTTCCAGATGTTTGCCTGTTGTTTGTTTAGTGTTTCTGATTTTCTAGATACATTATTGGTTCTGTGTTTTATGATTTTCTGGTTTGGGAGATGAATTTCCAGAAATCTGGCAATTCATCTGTGTTCTTCATGTTCTGATGGTTTCACCCCTTAGAAATCCCCTTTTGATCCATATTTTAAACTCTTTGCCAGTTTTATCTTGTTTTCCCTTTCTGGAACTTGTCTCATCCGAGCTAGTTTCTGTGTCTTTAGGTATGTCGGGTGAAACCTTAGATCATGAAGAAGGGAGGGGGTATGACGACCAAGATATGGGCACCGACGAACCATCTATGGAGTTTGTGGTCGTTCGCCCTCTCCGAGGTAACACCCCGGATGTAGAAGAGACCGGTCCTTCCCGACCTTCGCCGCTCGAGAAAGGGAAATGGAAAAATACCGTCCCGGACGTTGGTGAGAAGACGGATGATCGCGATATCAAGGCCTCGCGGTGTACTGTGGGTTTTTTGCAAGCTGTTCGAGGGGCTTTTGGTATCCCTGCCGAATACGAGCTCTCCCTGGTCCCTGAAGGAAGGAGGTTGAACGATGTTCCCCCGGCGAATACCATCATGCTAACTCTGGAACATCTGCAGTCCGGGATTCGGCTTCCGCTGCTCGAGCATTACAAAGAGCTAAGCCGTTATTTCGAGGTACCCTTGTCGCAGATTCACCCCAACGGGGTGCGGCACTACAGTTGCTTTTTGAAGCTCTGTGAAAAGACTGGGGTGGTGCCCAGCATGAGGTTATTCTGCTGCTTATACCTCATGTCTCTGAAAGACCGGAACCGGAGTGAAAGAAAAGACGTTCCGGAGTGAAAGAAAAGATGTTCCGGAGTGAAAGAAAAGACGTTCCCAGGGGACTGGTCTCTGGGGTGGTTGATTCCCTCCGGGATTTCAAGGAGGACTACTTTCAGATTTCTCATCCCTCGGTGTTCGACGGGATGGTCACCTCGTGGGTGACAAAATGTTACAAGCCAGATAAGTGGTTCCACGTCCCGGGCCCCTTGGAAGATAAAGACATCCTGATTCTGCGGGATGATGCTCCTCCAGGAAAGAAAGCACGGGGTGATGACTTGTGCCCAAAAATTGATTTCGAGTACTGGAAGAACTCGGCGCCCGGTGCTGGGGGTTTGTCACTTGTCTCTTTTTGATTCAGCTTAGCCTTTTGTTGTTGTGTGTGTCTGTTGTTTTTTGTTTTTTTTTTGTTTTTTTTTACGTGCCCAGCTTGTCTTGTTGCTTTTTACATTGAACTTTGTCATTTGTGTAATACTGACTTCGCCGTGTGTATTTTGCTGCAGTGAACAGCATAGATCTGGGCAAGCTAGCTGGCAAGAAAAGAAAAAGGCCGGCGAGCCGAAATGTGACACCGGCTCCTCCTCCACCCCCCCGAGCTACCGAGGTGCCCAAGTCGCCCGCTGCGGAGGCGCCTGCTGGCAAGGGACCTGAAGAATCCGTACAGGGTGTGGATGCTGTCCCCCTCCGAGTTCGTTTACCGGAGGGGATCGAGGTGCCGGTGGGTGCCGAACCGGTCGGGAACATCCCGTTCGTGAATCTGGACTCCACCGAGACAGTGGATGGTCCAATTCGGGGCCCAGCTGATCCCCAGGGAGCAACTCCCGGGCCCGCCGGTCAAAGTTCCCGGGCTCCTCCGACCCGAGTGCCTGATCTCCCGGAGATATCGTCGGGATCGAGCACTACAGCTCCGGGTCCCCAGACCGTCACTCGTGCTAGCTTTGCCGAGTGGGTCAGCAGGCACAACGATGGTCGACCGGCGACCCTGCATGACCTGGTCATTGCGGGCGACGTTGCTCGGGTGACTACCCTTCCTGCTGACCGGGAGCACTACAAGTCCCACAAGCCTGAGAACTTGTGGGCTGTGGTTTCCTCCTTCTGTCTCCAGGTAAATATCTCGTATTTTTATCAATGTACTTGTTTTGTCTTTGTTCTTATTTTAACTTGTATTTTTTGTTTATCGCAGGCTTCGCAGATGGCCTACATGGCCGATCAAAACCAGAGCAAGGTGGAGATCGACCTGACGTCAGACTAAGAAGAAAAGGGCCCGGGAAGCCGAGAGGCGGGCTTCCGAGGCGGAGAAGAAGGCTTCTGAGGGGGCTGCCCTGGTTGCTACCTTGGAGTCTCAACTGAAGAGCTCCGAAGACCGCCGAGCTGAGGACCTCGGTGTGCTAGAGAAACTGCGAGCTGAGGTGACTCAACTCGAGAATGAGAAGACTGCGGCCCGAGATGATTTCACGAAGCAGCCGGCCGATATGACCACTCGAAATGAGCTTGCTTCGAAAGGACTTCGGACGACGGTCTCCGACCAGAAGAAGCAAATTACGGAGGTCACCCAGCGGGCTGAGAAGGCGGAGGCTAAAGTGAAGGAAGTGACTGATCGGGAGGAGAAGATATACGACGACTTCCGCCGCATTCTCTACGTCAGCGAGGTCCAAGCGGGTGAATATATCCGAGGTCGCTTCGGAGCCGGGGTGGATGTTTCAGACTTTGTTCTGGACATCGAGGAGCTAGGTTGGCGGGCCAAGGAGCTGCCCGAGGACTATGATATGCCTGCCGACCTCGAGGACTACCTTGCAGATGATCAAGATCCAGGCTCCAACCTCCCTTGATAGTTTCTTAATTTCTTGTAAATTTTGATCAATTTTCTTTTTGCCTTTTCGGGATGTTTGAGCTTTGTGCTCTCTCTTTTGTAAGACTTGGATATTTTTCTTTATGTACATGCTTGTTGTTTTTCTGAATGAAGTTTTTGCCTTCTTTTGTGTCTTTGAAAATTTTGACTAAGTATGTGGCAACAATGTTTTCCTGACTAACTTAGTTTAATTTCCGAGCTGATTTCAATAGTGTGAGTTTCCTAGCTTTTTCATGGACTCTTGACTTAGACTTGGGATAAATGTGTTAGTATAGGCTCCTTTCTATTCCGAGATTAGACTAAAATAAGTTGTTTGTTGTTAATAATCTGCTGTTTCTAGATAGCCCGGGGTTATTATTGCTCGGGGTCAAAATTGCTCGTAAGTGGTACTTAGCTCGTAGATGTTATATAGCCCTCTGGAGGCACATAGCCCGTGGAGGACACACAGCCCGTAGATGGCACAGAGCCCGTAGATGGCACATAGCCCGCTGGTGGCACATAGCCCGTAGATGGCACATAGCCCGCTGGTGGCACACAGCCCGTAGATGGCACATAGCCCGTAGATGGCACACACCCCGTGGATGGCACACAGCCCGTAGATGGCACAAAGCCCGTGGATGGCACATAGCCCGTGGATGGCACATAGCCCGTAGATGGCACACAGCCCGTGGATGGCACACAGCCCGTGGATGGCACACAGCCCGTGGATGGCACACAGCCCGTGGATGGCACACAGCCCGTGGATGGCACATAGCCCGTGGATGGCACATAGCCCGTGGATGGCACATAGCCCGCTGGTGGCACATAGCCCATAGATGGCACATAGCCCGTGGATGGCACATAGCCCGTGGATGGCACATAGCCCGCTGGTGGCACATAGCCCATAGATGGCACATAGCCCGTGGATGGCACATAGCCCGTGGATGGCACATAGCCCGCTGGTGGCACATAGCCCGTAGATGGCACATAGCCCGTGATTTTTACCGAGTAGATTGCTCGGGTTTTTGAAAAAGACGTGAATTCTTTTAATCTTTTTTATTCATTTGAGGGGAAAAACTTATGTTTGAGTTTCACAAAAGCCTAACTCAAACATAAGTGAAAAAACCCCTAGGTACCTCGAAAATGAAAACAAGTTACTACTGATAGTATTTCCGAAGAACCTGGGAGTACCAAGTTCTCGGGAGCACCCTTTTTAGCAATTTAAACGTTTCACCTTTTTAGCAATTTAAGCCAAACATTTACAAATGTTACGAAACCAAACCAAACGTTTAAAAAGTTACGAAACAAATCCAAACATTTCACATTTTTAGCGTTATAAGCCAAACGTTTACAAACGTTACAAAACAAAATTAAACGTTTCAACTTTTTAGCAATTTAAGCTAAATGTTTACAAACATTACAAAACAAATCCAAGCTTTTCACCTTTTTAGCAATTTAAGCAAAACGTTTACAAACGTTACGAAAAAAATCCAAACGTTTCACCTTTTTACCAATTTATGCCAAATGTTTACAAACGCTATGAGACAAATCCAAATGTTTCACCTTTTTAGCGATTTAAGCCAAATGTTTACAAAGGTTACGAAACAAATCCAAATGTTTCACTTTTTTAGATATTTAAGCCAAACATTTACAAAGGTTACGAAACAAATCCAAATGTTTCCCCCTTTTTAGCAATTTAAGCCAAACGATTACAAATGTTACGAAACTAAACCAATAGTTTCACCTTTATTAGCAATTTAAGCGAAACGTTTACAAATGATACGAAACAAATCCAAGCGTTTCCCCTTTTTAGCAATATAAGCCAAACATTTACAAACGTTACGAAACAAATCCAAACGTTTCAACTTTTTAGCGATTTAAGCCAAACGTTTACAAACGTTACGAAACAAATCCAAACGTTCAACCTTTTTAGCAATTTAAGCCAAATGTTTACAAACGTTACTAAACAAATCCAAACGTTTCGCCGTTATAGCGATTTAAGCCAAACGTTTACAAACGTTACGAAACTAATCCAAACGTTACGAAAAAAACCAAATGTTTACAAATGTTACGAAACAAATCCAAGCGTTTCACCTTTTTAGCAATTTAAACCAAACGTTTACAAACATTACGAAAAAAATCTAAGCGTTTCACCTTTATAGCAATTTAAGCAAAATGTTTACAAATGTTATGAAACAAATCCAAACGTTTGACCTTTTTAGCGATTTAAAACGTTACGAAACAAAACCAAACGTTTCTCCTTTTTAACGATTTAAGCCAAACGTTTACAAACGTTACGAAACAAATCTAATTGTTTCCCTATATTAGTGATTTAAACCAAACGTTTAAAAAGTTAAGAAACAAATCCAAACGTTTCACATTTTTAGCGATTGAAGCAAAACCGTTTACAAACGTTACGAAACAAATCCATACGTTTCCCATATTTAGCAATTTAAGCCAAACGTTTACACATGTTACGAAACAAAACCAAGAGTTTCACCTTTTTTACAATTTAAACAAAACGTTTACAAACGTAACGAAAGAAATCCAAGCGTTTCACCTCTTTAGCGATTTAAGCCAAACGTTTACAATCGCTACGAAAGAAATCCAAGCATTTCACCTTTTCAGCAATTTAATCCAAACGTTTACAAACGTTACGAAACAAATACAAACGTTTCACCTTTTTAGAGATTTAAGCCAAACGTTTACAAACGGTACGGAACAAATCCAAACGTTTCACCTTTTTAGCGATTGAAGCCAAACGTTTACAAATGCTACGAAACAAATCCAAACGTTTCACCTTTTTAGCAATTTAACCTAAACGTATACAAAAGTTACGAAAAAAAATCAAAAGTTTAAAACTTTACGAAACAAATCCAAACGTTTCACATTTTTAGCGATTTAAGCCAAAAGTTTACAAACGTTACGAAACAAAACCAAATATTTCATCTTTTTAGCAATTAAAGCTAAACGTTTACAAACATTTCAAAACAAATCCAAGCGCTTCACCTTTTTAGCTATATAAGCCAAAACTTTACAAAAGTTACGAAACAAATCCAAGCGTTTCACCTTTTTAGCAATTTAAACCAAACGTTTACAAACATTACAAAATAAATCCAAGCGTTTCACCTTTTTAGCAATTTAAGCAAAAAGTTTACAAACGTCACGAAACAAATCCAAGCGTTTCACCTTTTAACAAATTTAAGCCAAATGTTTACAAACGTTGTGAGACAAATCCAAACGTTTCACCTTTTTAGCAATTTAAGTCAAAGGTTTACAAAGGTTACAAAACAAATCCAAATGTTTCACCTTTTTAGCTATTTAAGCAAAAGGTTTACAAACGTTACAAAACAAATCCAAATGTTTCCCCTTTTTAGCGATTTAAGCCAAACGTTTACAAAGGTTACGAAACAAATCCAAACGTTTAAGCTTTTTAGCAATTTAAGTCAAATGTTTACAAACATTACTAAACAATACGTTTCACCTTTTTAGCAATTTAAGCCAAATGTTTACAAACGTTTCGAAACAAATCCAAATGTTTCACCTTTTTAGCGATTTAAGCCAAACGTTTACAAACGTTACGAAACAAATCCAAACATTACGGAAAAAAACCAAACTTTTACAAACATTATGAAACTAACCGAAGCGTTTCACCTTTTTAGCAATTTAAACCAAACGTTTACAAACGTTATGAAACATATCCAAACGTTTCAACTTTTTAGCGATTTAAGACAAACGTTTACTAAGGTTACGAAACAAATCCAAATGTTTCACATTTTTAGCTATTTATGCCAAACATTTACAAAGGTTACGAAAAAAATCCAAATGTTTCACCTTTTTACAAATTTGAGCCAAACGTTTACAAATGTTACGGAAAAATCCAAGAATTTTACCTTTTTAACAATTTAAACCAAATGTTTACAAACGTAACGAACCAAATCCAAGCGTTTCACTTCTTTAGCAATTTATACCAAATGTTTACAAACGTTACTAGACAAATCCAAGCATTTCAACTTTTTAACAATTTATGTCAAACGTTACGAACGTTATGAAACAAATTCAAACTATTCATTTTTTTTAGTGAATTAAGCCAAACGTTTACAAACAGTACGAAACAAATCGAAATGTTTCACCTTTTTAGCAATTTAAGCCAAACGTTTACAAATGCAACGAAACAAATCCAAACGTTTCAGGTTTTTAGCGATTTACGCCAAACCTTTACAAACGTTACAAAATAAATCCAAACATTTAACCTTGTAAACGATTTAAGACAAACGTTTACAAACGCTAAGAAACAAATCCAAACGTTTCACCTTTTTAGCGATTTAAGACAAACGTTTACAAACGTTTACAAACGTTACGAAACAAATCCAAACATTTCACCTTTTTAGCAATTTAAGCCAAACGTCAACAAACGTTACGAAATAAAACCAAACGTTTAAAACGTTACGAAACAAATCCAAACGTTTCACATTTTTAGCGATTGAAGCTAAACATTTACAAACGTTACGAAACAAAACCAAAAGTTTCACCTTTTTAGCCATTTAAGCAAAACGTTTACAAACATTACAAAACAAATCTAAGAGTTTCACCTTTTTAGCAATTTAAGCCAAACGTTTACAAACGTTACGAAACAAATCCAAATGTTTCACCTTTTTAGCGATTTAAGCCAAACGTTTACAAACGGTACGAAATAAATCCAAACGTTTCACCTTTTTAGCGATTTAAGCCAAACATTTACAAATGCTATGAAACAAATTTAAACGTTTCGCCTTTTTATCAATTTAAGCCAATCGTTCACAAACACTACGAAACAAAACCAAATGTTTATAACGTTACGAAACGAATCCAAACGGGTCTAATTTTTAGCGATTTAAGCTAAACGTTTACAAACGTTACGAAACGAAACCAAACGTTTCACCTTTATAGCAATTTAAGCCAAACGTTTACAGACATTACAAAAAAATCCAAGCGTTTCACCTTTTTAGCAATTTATGCAAAAAGATTTCAAATGTTACGAAACAAATCCAAGCGTTTCACCTTTTTACCAATTTAAGCCAAATGTTTACAAACGTTATGAGACAAATCCAAACGTTTCACCTTTTTAGCAATTTAAGTCAAACGTTTACAAAGGTTACAAAACAAATCCAAATGTTTCGCCTTTTTAGCTATTTAAGCCAAACATTTACAAAGGTTACGAAACAAATCCAACTGTTTCACCTTTTTAGCGATTTAAGCCAAACGTTTACAAACGTTTCGAAACAAATCCAAATGTTTCACCTTTTTAGCGATTTAAGCCAAATGTTTACAAACGTTACGAAACAAATCAAAACATTATGAAAAAATCAAACGTTTACAAACGTTATGAAACTAACCCAAGCGTTTCACCTTTTTCGCAATTTAAACCAAACGTTTACAAACGTTACGAAACAAATCCAAACGTTTCACCTTTTTAGCGATTTAAGCCAAACGTTTACAATGGTTGCGAAACAAATCCAAATGTTTCATATTTTTAGCTATTTATGCCAAACATTTACAAAGTTTACAAAACAAATCCAAATGTTTCGCCTTTTTAGCAATTTGAGCCAAACGTTTACAAATGTTACGAAACAAATCCAAGAATTTCACCTTTCTAGCAATTTAAAACAAACGTTTACAAAACGAAATAAACCCAAGCGTTTCACCTCTTTAGCAATTTATGCCAAACGTTTACAAACGTTACAAAACAAATCCAAGCATTTCACCTTTTTAGCAATTTAAGCCAAACATTTATAAACGTTATGAAACAAATCCAAATGTTTCATTCTTTTTAGTGAATTAAGCCAAACGTTTACAAACGGTACGACACAAATCCAAATGTATCACCTTTTTAGCGATTTAAGCCAAACGTTTACTAATGCAACGAAACAAATTCAAACGTTTCACCTTTTTAGCGATTTACGCCAAACCTTCACATGCATTACGAAACAAATCCAAACTTTTAACCGTTTAAGCGATTTAAGACAAACGTTGACAAACGTTAAGAAACAAATCCAAACGTTTCACCATTTTAGCGATTTAAGCCAAACGTATACAAACGTTATGAAACAAATCCAAACGTTTCGCCTTTTTAGCGATTTAAGCCAAACATTTATAAATGTTACGAAACAAATCCAAACGTTTCACCTTTTTAGCGATTTAAGCCAAACATTAACAAACGTTACGAAACAAAACCAAACGTTTAAAACGTTACGAAACAAATCCAAACGTTTCATATTTTTAGCGATTTAAGCCAAATGTTTACAAACGTTACGAAACAAAACCAAACGTTTCACCTTTTTAGCAATTTAAGCAAAACGTTTACAAACATTACAAAACAAATCATATCGTTTCACCCTATTAGCAATTTAAGCAAAAAGTTTACAAACGTTACGAAACAAATCCAAATGTTTCACCTTATTACCAATTTAGGCCAAATGTTTGAAAACGTTATGAGACAAATCCAAACGTTTCACCTTTTTAGCGATTTAAGCCAAACGTTTACAAAGGTTACGAAACAAATCCAAATGTTTCACCTTTTTAGCTATTTAAGCAAAACATTTACAAAGGTTACGAAAGAAATCCAAATGTTTCACCTTTTTAACAATATGAGCCAAACGTTTACAAATGTTCCGAAACTAAACCAAGAATTTCACCTTTTTTAACAAATTAAGCCAAATGTTTACAAAAGTTACGAAACAAATCCAAGAGTTTCACCTTTTTAACAATTTAAGCCAAACATTTACAAACGTTACGAAACAAATCCAAACGTTTCACCTTTTTAGCAATTTAGGCCAAATGTTTACAAAGGTTACGAAAAAATCCAAACGTTTCACCTTTTTAGCAATTTAAGCCAAACGTTTATAAACGTTTCGAAACAAATCCAGACGTTTCACCTTTTTAGCGATTTAAGCCAAACGATTACAAACGTTACGAAACAAATCCAAACGTTACGAAAAAACCAAACGTTTACAAACGTTACGAAACAAATCGAAGTGATTTACCTTTTTAGCAATTTAACCAAACGTTTACAAACGTTACGAAACAACTATAAGTGTTTCACCTTTATAGTAATTTAAGCAAAATGTTTACAAAGGTTACGAAACAAATCCAAACGTTTGACCTTTTTAGCGATTTAAGCTGAACGTTTACAAACGTTACGAAACAAAACGAAACGTTTCTCCTTTTTAGCGATTTAAGCCAAACGTTTACAAACAAATCTAAACGCTTGTCCTATTTTAGCGATTTAAACCAAACGTTTAAAAAGTTACGAAATAAATCCAAACTTTTCACATTTTTAGAGATTGAAGCAAAAACGTTTACAAACGATACGAAAGAAATCCAAGCATTTCACCTTTTTAGCAATTTAAGCCAAATGTTTAAAAACGCTACGAAACAAATCCAAACGTTTCGCCTTTTTAGCAATTTAAGCCAAACAATTACAAACGTTACGAAACAAAACCAAACGTTTAAAACATTACGAAACAAATCCAAATGTTTCACATTTTTAGCGATTTAAGCCAAACGTTTACAAACGTTACGAAACAAAACCAAACGTTTAACCTTTTTAGCAATTAAAGCTAAACGTTTACAAATATTACAAAACAAATCCAAGCGCTTCACCTTTTTAGAAATTTAAGCCAAATGTTTACAAAAGTTACGAAACAAATCCAGGCGTTTCACCTTTTTAGCATTTTAAGCCAAACCTTTACGAACGTTACGAAACAAATCCAAACGTTTCACCTTTTTAGCGATTTAAGCCAAACGTTTACAAAATTTACGAAACACATCCAAACGTTTAACCTTTTTAGCAATTTAAGCCAAATGTTTAAAAATATTACTAAACAAATCCAAACGCTTCACCTTTTTAGCAATTTTAGCCAAACGTTTACAAATGTTTTGAAACAAATCCAAACGTTTCACCTTTTTTGCGATTTAAGACAAACGTTTACAACCGTTACGAAACAAATCCAAAGATTACGAAAAAAACCAAACGTTTACTAATGTTACGAAACAAATGCAAGCGTTTCACCTTTTTAGCAATTTAACCCAAACGTTTACAAACGTTACGAAACAAATCTAAGCGTTTTACCTTTATAGCAATTTAATCAAAATGTTTATAAACGTTACGAAACAAATCCAAACATTTGACCTTTTTAGCAATTTAAGCCGAATGTTTACAAACGTTACGAAAAAAAAACCAAACGTTTCTCCTTTTTAGTGATATAAGCCAAACATTTACAAACGTTACGAAACAAATCTAAACGTTTCCCAATTTTAGCGATTTAAGCCAAATGTTTAAAACGTTACGAAACAAATCCAAACGTTTCGCATTTTAAGCGATCGAAGCAAAAACATTTACAAACGTTACGAAACAAATCCATACGTTTCCAATATTTAGCAATTTAAGCCAAACGTTTACACAGGTTACGAAACAAAACCAAGTGCTTCACCTTTTTAGCAATTAAAACCAAACGTTTACAAATATCACGAAAAAAATCCAAGCATTTCACCTCTTTAGCAATTTAAGCCAAACGTTTAATAACGGTACGAAACAAATCCAAACTATTCGCCTTTTTAGCAGTTTAAGCCAAACGTTACAAATGCTACGAAACAAATCCAAACGTTTCACCTTTTTAGCAATTTAAGCCAAATGTTTACTGACGTTACGAAACAAAACCAAACATTTATAACATTACGAAACAAATCCAAACGTTTCACATTTTTAGCTATTTAAGCCAAATGTTTACAAACGTTACGTAGCAAAACCAAACATTTTACCTTTTTAGCAATTTAAGCAAAACATTTACAAACATTACAAAACAAATCCAAGCGTTTCACCTTTTTAGCAATTTAAGCCAAACGTTTACAAACATTACGAAACAAATCCAAACGTTTCACCTTTTTAGCGATTGAAGCCAAACGTTTACAAAGGTTACGAAACAAATCCAAACGTTTAACCTTTTTAGCGATTTAAGCCAAATGTTTACAAACGTTACTAAACAAATCAAAACGTTTCACCTTTTTAGCGATTTAAGCCAAACGTTTACAAACGTTTCAAAACAAATCCAAACCTTTCACCTTTTTAGCAATATAAGAAAAATGTTTACAAACGTTACAAAACAAATCCAAACGTTACGAAACAAAACCAAACGCTTACAAACGTTACGAAACAAATCCAAACGTCTCACCTTTTTATCAATTTAAACCAAACGTTTATAAACATTACGAAACAAATCTAAGAGTTTCACCTTTTTAGCAATTTAAGCCAAACGTTTACAAACGGTACGAAACAAATCCAAACTTTTCACCTTTTTAGCGATTTAAGCCAAACGTTTACAAATGCTACGAAACAAATTTAAACGTTTCCCCTTTTTAGAAATTTAATTCAAACGTTTACAAACGTTACGAAAAAAAACCAAACGTTTAAAACGTTACAAAATAAACCCAAACGTTTCACATTTTTAGCGATTTAAGCCAAACGTTTGCAAACATTACAAAACAAATCCAAGCGTTTCACCTTTTTACCAATTTAAGTCAAATGTTTACAAACGCTATGAGACAAAACCAAACTTTTCACCTTTTTAACGATTTAAGCCAAACTTTTACAAAGTTTACGAAATAAATCCAAATGTTTCACCTTTTTAGCTATTTAAGCCAAGCATTTACGAAGGTTACGAAACAAATCCAAATGTTTCACCTTTTTAGCAATTTGAGCCAAACGTTTACAAATGTTACAAAACTAAACCAAGAGTTTCACCTTTTTAGCAATTTAAGCCAAACGTTTAGAAAGGTTACGAAACAAATTCAAACGTTTAACCTTTTTAGCAATTTAAGCCAAATGTTTACAAACATTACTAAACAAATCCAAACGTTTCACCTTTTTAGCAATTTAAGCCAAACGTATACAAAGGTTACGAAACAAATCCAAATGTTTCTCCTTTTTAGCGATTTAAACGAAACGTTTACAAACATTACTAAACAAATCCAAACGTTTGACCTTTTTAGCGATTTAAGCCGAACGTTTATGAACATTACGAAACAAAACCAAATGTTTAACCTTTTTAGCAATTTAAGCCAAATGTTTACAAACGTTACTAAACAAATCCAAACGTTTCACCTTTTTATCAATTTAAGCCAAACGTTTACAAACGTTTCGAAACGAATCCAAACGTTTCACATTTTGAGCAATTTAAGCCAAACGTTTACAAACGTTACGAAACAAATCCAAACGTTACGAAAAAACCAAATGTTTGCAAACGTTCCGAAACAAATCCGAGCGTTTCACCTTTTTAGAAATTTAAACCAAACGTTTACAAATGTTACGAAACAAATCTAAGCGTTTTACCTTAATAGCAATTTAAGCAAAATGTTTACAAATATTACGAAACAAATCCAAACGTTTGACCTTTTTAGCGATTTAAGCCGAACGTGTACAAACGTTTCTCCTTTTTAGCAATTTAAGCCAAACGTTTACAAACGTTACGAAACAAATCTAAACGTTTCCCATGTTTAGCAATTGAAGCAAAAACATTTACATACTTTACGAAACAAATCCAAACGTTTCCCATATTTAGCAATTTAAGCCAAACGTTTAAACACGTTACGAAACAAAACCAAGCGTTTCACCTTTTCAGGACTTTAAACCAACCGATTACAAACGTAACGAAACAAATCCAAGCGTTTCACCTCTTTAAAAATTTAAACCAAACGTTTATTAACGTTACGAAAGAAATCCAAGCAATGTACCTTTTTAGCAATTTAAGCCAAACGTTTACAAACATTACAAAACAAATCCAGACGTTTCACCTTTTTAGCGATTTAAGCCAAATGTTTACAAACGGTACAAAACAAATCCAAACGTTTCATCTTTTTAGCGATTTAAGCCAAACATTTACAAATGCTACGAAAAAAATCCAAACGTGTCACCTTTTTATCAATTTAAGCCAAACGTCTACAAACGTTACGAAACAAAACCAAACGTTTAAAACGTTACGAAACAAATCCAAACGGTTCACATTTTTAGCGATTTAAGCCAAATGATTACAAACGTTACGAAACAAAACCAAACGTTTCACCTTTTTAGCAATTTAAGCAAAACGTTTATAAACATTATAAAACAAATCCAAGGGTTTCACATTTTTAAAAATTTAAGCCAAACGTTTACAAGATTTACGAAACAAATCCAAGTGTTTCACCTTTTTAGCAATTTAAGCCAAACGTTTACAAACGTTACGAAACAAATCCAAATGTTTCACCTTTTTAGTGATTTAAGCCAAACGTTTACAATAATTATGAAACAAATCCAAACGTTTAACCTTTTTAGCGATTTAAGCCAAATGTTTACAAATGTTACTAAACTAATCAAAACGTTTCACCTTTTTAGCGATTTAATCCAAACATTTACAAACGTTTCAAAACAAATCCATACGTTTTACCTTTTTAGCGATTTATGCAAAACGTTTACAAATGTTACGAAACAAATCCAAACGTTACGAAACAAAACCAAACGTTTACAAACATTACGAAACAAATCCAAGCGTTTCACCTTTTTAGCAATTTAAACCAAATGTTTACAAACATTACGAAACAAATCTATGTGTTTCACCTTTTTAGCAATTTAAGAAAAACGTTTACAAACGTTACGAAACAAACCAAACGTTTCCCGTTTTTAGCGATTTAAGACAAATGTTTACAAACGTCACGAAACAAATCTAAAAGTTTCCCCATTTTAGCGATTTAAGCCAAACGTTTAAAACGTCACTAAACAAATCCAAACGTTTCACATTTTTAGTGATTGAAGCAAAACTTTACAAATGCTACGAAACAAATTCAAATGTTTCCCATATTTAGCAATTTAAGCCAAACGTTTAGATACGTTACGAAACAAAACCAAGCATTTCCCCTTTTTAGCAATTTAAACCAAACATTTAAAAACGTAACGAGACAAATCCAAGCGTTTCACCTCTTTAGCAATTTAAGCCAAACGTCTACAAACGTTATGAAAGAAATCCAAGCGTAAAACCTTTTTAGCAATTTAAGCCAAACGTTTACAAACGTTACGAAACAAATCCAAACGTTTCACCTTTTTAGCGATATAAGCCAAACGTTTACAAACGGTACGAAACAAATCCAAACGTTTCACCTTTTTAGCGATTTAAGCCAAACGTTTACAAATGCTAAGAAACAAATTTAAAAGTTTCACCTTTTTTGCAATTTGAGCCAAAACGTTTACAAACGTTACGAAACCAAACCAAACGCATAAAACGTTACGAAACAAACCCAAACGTTTCACAGTTTTTGCGATTTAAGCCAAACGTTTACAAACATTACAAAACAAATCCAAGCGTTACACCTTTTTAGCAATTTAAGCAAAACGTTTACAAACATTACGAAACAAATCCAAGCGTTTCACCTTTTTAGCAATATAAGCCAAATATTTACAAACATTATGAGACAAGAACAAACTTTTCACCTTTTTAACGATTTAAGCCAAACATTTACAAAGTTTACGAAACAAATCCAAATGTTTCAGCTTTTTAGCGATTTAAGCCAAATGTTTACAAATTTTACGAAACAAATCCAAACTTTTCACCTTTTTAAGAATTTAAGCCAAACCTTTACAAACCTTATGAAACAAATCCAAATGTTTCCCCTTTTTAGCGATTTAAGCCAAACGTTTACAAACGTTACGAAACAAATCCAAATGTTTCCCCTTTTTAGCGATTTAAGCTAAACGTTTGCAAACGTTACGAAAAAAATCAAAAGTTTCGCCTTTTTAGCGATTTATGCCAAACGTTTACAAACGTTACGAAACAAATCCATATGTTTACAATCGTTACGAAACAAATCAAAATATTTCAACTTTTTAGCGATTTAAGCCAAACGTCACGAAACAAAACGAACCATCTAAAACGTTACGAAACAAATCAAAACGTTTCACATTTTTAGCGATTTAAGCGAAACCTTTACAAACGTTGCAAAACAAAATCCAAACATTTACAAAGGTTACGAAACAAATCCAAAAGTTTCACCTGTTTAGAAATTTAATCCAAACGTTTACAAATGTTATGAAACTAAACAAAGAGTTTCATCTTTTTAGCAATTTAAGCTAAACATTTACAAAAGTTACGAAACAAATCCAAGCGTTTCACCTTTTTAGAAATTTAAGCCAAACGTTTACAAACGTTTCAAAACAAATCCATACGTTTCACCTTTTTAGCGATTTATGCAAAACGTTTACAAATGTTACGAAACAAATCCAAACGTTACGAAACAAAACCAAACGCTTACAAACATTACGAAACAAATCCAAGCGTTTCACCTTTTTAGCAATTTAAACCAAATGTTTACAAACATTACGAAACAAATCTATGCGTTTCACCTTTTTAGCAATTTAAGAAAAACGTTTACAAACGTTACGAAACAAACCAAACGTTTCCCGTTTTTAGCGATTTAAGACAAATGTTTACAAACTTCACAAAACAAATCTAAAAGTTTCCCCATTTTAGCGATTTAAGCCAAACGTTTAAAACGTCACTAAACAAATCCAAACGTTTCACATTTTTAGTGATTGAAGCAAAACTTTACAAATGCTACGAAACAAATTCAAATGTTTCCCATATTTAGCAATTTAAGCCAAACGTTTAGATACATTACGAAACAAAACCAAGCATTTCGCCTTTTTAGCAAATTAAACCAAACATTTAAAAACGTAACGAGACAAATCCAAGCGTTTCACCTCTTTAGCAATTTAAGCCAAACGTCTACAAACGTTATGAAAGAAATCCAAGCGTAAAACCTTTTTAGCAATTTAAGCCAAACGTTTACAAACGTTACGAAACAAATCCAAACGTTTCACATTTTTAGCGATATAAGCCAAACGTTTACAAACGGTACGAAACAAATCCAAACGTTCCAACTTTTTAGCGATTTAAGCCAAACGTTTACAAATGCTAAGAAACAAATTTAAAAGTTTCACCTTTTTTGCAATTTGAGCCAAAACGTTTACAAACGTTACGAAACCAAACCAAACGCATAAAACGTTACGAAACAAACCCAAACGTTTCCCAGTTTTTGCGATTTAAGCCAAACGTTTACAAACATTACAAAACAAATCCAAGCGTTACACCTTTTTAGCAATTTAAGCAAAACGTTTACAAACATTACGAAACAAATCCAAGCATTTCACCTTTTTAGCAATATAAGCTAAATATTTACAAACATTATGAGGCAAGAACAAACTTTTCACCTTTTTAACGATTTAAGCCAAACATTTACAAAGTTTACGAAACAAATCCAAATGTTTCAGCTTTTTAGCGATTTAAGCCAAACGTTTACAAATTTTACGAAACAAATCCAAACTTTTCACCTTTTTAAGAATTTAAGCCAAACCTTTACAAACCTTATGAAACAAATCCAAATGTTTCCCCTTTTTAGCGATTTAAGCCAAACGTTTACAAACGTTACGAAACAAATCCAAATGTTTCCCCTTTTTAGCGATATAAGCTAAACGTTTGCAAACGTTACGAAAAAAACCAAAAGTTTCGCCTTTTTAGCGATTTAAGCCCAACGTTTACAAACGTTACGAAACAAATCCATATGTTTACAATCGTTACGAAACAAATCAAAATGTTTCACCTTTTTAGCGATTTAAGCCAAACGTCACGAAACAAAACGAAACATTTAAAACGTTACGAAACAAATCAAAACGTTTCACATTTTTAGCGATATAAGCGAAACCTTTACAAACGTTGCAAAACAAAATCCAAACATTTACAAAGGTTACGAAACAAATCCGAATGTTTCACCTGTTTAGAAATTTAAGCCAAACGTTTATAAATGTTACGAAACTAAACAAAGAGTTTCACCTTTTTAGCAATTTAAGCTAAACATTTACAAAAGTTACGAAACAAATCCAAGCGTTTCACCTTTTTAGAAATTTAAGCCAAACGTTTACAAACGTTACAAAACAAATCCAAACGTTTCATCTTTTGAGCGATTTATGCCAAACGTTTATAAATGTTACGGAACAAATCCAAATGTTTTAACTTTTTAGCGATTTAAGCGAAATGTTTACAAACATTACTAAACAAATCCAAACGTTTCCCTTCCAGCAATTTAAGCCAAACGTTTACAAATGTTTTGAAACAAATCCAAATGTTTCGCCTTTTTAGCAATTTAAGCCAGACGTTTACAAACGTTATGAAACAAATCAAAAAGTTTCCCCTTTTTGGTGATTTAAGCCAAACCTTTACATACTTTACGAAACAAATCTAAACGTTTCACCTTTTCAGCGAATTATGCCAAACGTTGACAAATGTTACGAAACAAATCCAAACGTTTCCCCTTTATAGCCATTTAAGCCAATCGTTTACAAACAATACAAAACAAATCCAAACGCTTCCCTTTTTAAAGATTTAAGCCAAACGTATATAAACGTTATGAAACAAATCCAAACGTTTCCCCTTTTCTGTGATTTAAGCCAAACGTTGGCAAAAGTTAGGAAACAAATCCAAACATTTCACCTTTTTAGCGATTTAAGACAAACGTTTACAAACGTTACGAAACAAATCCAAAAGTTTCACCTTTTTAGCGATTTAGGCCAAACATTTACACACTGTACGAAACAAATCCAAACGTTTCATATTTTTTGAGATTTAAGTCAAACGTTACGAAACAAAACCAAACGTTTAAAACGTTACGAAATTAATCCAAATGTTTCCCATTTTTAGAGATTTAAGCCAAACGTTTACAAACATTTGACCATTTTAGCAATATAAGCCAATGTTTACAAACATTACAAAACAAATCCAAGCGTTTCACCTTTTTAGCAATTTAACCCAAATGTTTACAAACGTTACGAAACAAATCCAAGTGTTTCACCTTTTTAACAATTTAAGCAAAACGTTTACAAACTTATATGAAACAAATCCAAACTTTTCAACTTTTTAGCGATTTAAGCCAAACATTTACAAAGGTATCGAAACAAATCCAAATGTTTCACCTTTTTTACTATTTAAGCCAAACATTTACAAAGATTACGAGACAAATCCAAATATTTCACCTTTTTAGCAATTTGAGCCAAAAGTTTACAAATGTTACGAAACAAATCCAAGCATTTCATCTTCTTAGCAATTTAAGCCAAACGTTTACAAAAGTTACGAAATAAATCTAAGCGTTTCACCTTTTCAGAAATTTAAGCCAAACGTTTACAAACATTACGAAAAAAATTCAAAAGTTTCACCTTTTTAGAGATTTAAGCCAAACGTTTACAAAGGTTACGAAACAAATCCAAACGTTTAACCTTTTTAGCGATTTAAGCCAAACGTTAACAAACTTAACAAAACAAATCCAAACGTTTAACCTTTTTAGCTAATTAAGCCAAAATTTTACAAACGTTTCGAATCAAATCCAAACGTTTCACCTTTTTAGCGATTTAAGCGAAACGTTTACAAACGTTTTGAAACGAATCCAAACGTTTCACCTTTTTAGCGATTTAAGCGAAACGTTTACAAACGTTACTAAACAAATCCAAACATTTTGCCTTTTTAGGAATTTAAGCCAAACATTTACAAACGTTCCGAAACAATTCCAAACGTTACCCCTTTTAACCGATTTAAGCCAAAACATTACAAACGTTACGAAACAAAGTCAAACGTTTCTCCTTTTTAGTGATTTAAGTCAAACGTTTACAAACGTTATGAAACAAATCCATATGTTTACAATCGTTACAAAACAAATCAAAACGTTTCACCTTTTGAGCTATTTAAGCCAAACGTCACGAAACAAAACGAAACATTTAAAATGTTACGAAACAAATCAAAACGCTTCACATTTTTAGCGATTTAAGCGAAAGCTTTACTAACGTTGCAAAACAAAATCCAAACATTTACAAAGGTTACGAAACAAATCCAAATGTTTCACCTGTTTAGAAATTTAAGCCAAACGTCTACAAATGTTACGAAACTAAACAAAGAGTTTTACCTTTTTAGCAATTTAAGCTAAACATTTACAAAAGTTACGAAACAAATCCAAGCGTTTCACCTTTTTAGCAATTTAAGCCAAACGTTTACAAACGTTACGAAACAAATCCAAACGTTTCCCCATTTTAGCGATTTAAGCCAAAATTTTAAAACGTTACGAAACAAATTCAAACATTTCACCTTTTTAGCAATTTATGCCAAACATTTACAAACGTTACGAAACAAATCCAAATGTTTCACCTTTTTAGCTATTGAAATCAAACGTTTACAAACGTTACGAAACAAATCCAAACGTTTCACCTCTTTAGCGATTTAAGCCAAAAGTTTACAAAATTTATGAAACAAATCCAAATGTTTCTCCTTATTAGCAATTTAAGCCAAATTATTACAAACGTTACAAAGCAAATTCAAGCATTTCACCATATTAGGAACTTAAGCCAAACATTGACAAACGTCAAGAAACAAATCCAAGCGTTTCACCTTTTTAGCAATTTAAGCCAACCTTTTACAAACCATACGAAACAAATCCAAGCGTTTCACCTTTTTAGTGATTTAAGCCAAACATTTACAAATTTTACGAAAAAATCCAAACTTTTCACCTTTTTAAGAATTTAAGCCAAACCTTTACAAACCTTATGAAACAAATCCAAATGTTTCCCCTTTTTAGCGATTTAAGCCAAACATTTACAAACGTTACGAAACAAATCCAAATGTTTCCCCTTTTTAGCGATTTAAGCTAAACGTTTGCAAACGTTACGAAAAAAACCAAAAGTTTCGCCTTTTTAGCTATTTATGCCAAACGTTTACAAACGTTACGAAACAAATCCATATGTTTACAATCGTTACGAAACAAATCAAAATATTTCAACTTTTTAGCGATTTAAGCCAAACGTCACGAAACAAAACGAACCATCTAAAACGTTACGAAACAAATCAAAATGTTTCACATTTTTAGCGATTTAAGCGAAACCTTTACAAACGTTGCAAAACAAAATCCAAACATTTACAAAGGTTACGAAACAAATCCAAAAGTTTCACCTGTTTAGAAATTTAAGCCAAACGTTTACAAATGTTACAAAACTAAACAAAGAGTTTCATCTTTTTAGCAATTTAAGCTAAACATTTACAAAAGTTACGAAACAAATCCAAGTATTTCACCTTTTTAGAAATTTAAGCCAAACGTTTACAAACGTTTCAAAACAAATCCATACGTTTCACCTTTTTAGCGATTTATGCAAAACGTTTACAAATGTTACGAAACAAATCCAAACGTTATGAAACAAAACCAAACGTTTACAAACATTACGAAACAAATCCAAGCGTTTCACCTTTTTAGCAATTTAAACCAAATGTTTACAAACATTACGAAACAAATCTATGTGTTTCACCTTTTTAGCAATTTAAGAAAAATGTTTACAAACGTTACGAAACAAACCAAACGTTTCCCGTTTTTAGCGATTTAAGACAAATGTTTACAAACGTCACGAAACAAATCTAAAAGTTTCCCCATTTTAGCGATTTAAGCCAAACGTTAAAAACTTCACTAAACAAATCCAAACGTTTCACATTTTTAGTGATTGAAGCAAAACTTTACAAATGCTACGAAACAAATTCAAATGCTTCCCATATTTAGCAATTTAAGCCAAACGTTTAGATACGCTACGAAACAAAACCAAGCATTTCCCCTTTTTAGCAATTTAAACCAAACATTTAAAAACGTAACGAGACAAATCCAAGCGTTTCACCTCTTTAGCAATTTAAGCCAAACGTCTACAAACGTTATGAAAGAAATCCAAGCGTAAAACCTTTTTAGCAATTTAAGCCAAACGTTTACAAACGTTACGAAACAAATCCAAACGTTTCACCTTTTTAGCGATATAAGCCAAACGTTTACAAACGGTACGAAACAAATCCAAACGTTTCACCTTTTTAGCGATTTAAGTCAAACGTTTACAAATGCTAAGAAACAAATTTAAAAGTTTCACCTTTTTTGCAATTTGAGCCAAAACGTTTACAAACGTTACGAAACCAAACCAAACGCATAAAACGTTACGAAACAAACCCAAACGTTTCACAGTTTTTGCGATTTAAGCCAAACGTTTACAAACATTACAAAACAAATCCAAGCGTTACACCTTTTTAGCAATTTAAGCAAAACGTTTACAAACATTACGAAACAAATCCAAGCGTTTCACCTTTTTAGCAATATAAGCCAAATATTTACAAACATTTTGAGACAAGAACAAACTTTTCACCTTTTTAACGATTTAAGCCAAACATTTACAAAGTTTACGAAACAAATTCAAATGTTTCAGCTTTTTAGCGATTTAAGCCAAACGTTTACAAATTTTACGAAACAAATCCAAACTTTTCACCTTTTTAAGAATTTAAGCCAAACCTTTACAAACCTTATGAAACAAATCCAAATGTTTCCCCTTTTTAGCGATTTAAGCCAAACGTTTACAAACGTTACGAAACAAATCCAAATGTTTCCCCTTTTTAGCGATTTAAGCTAAACGTTTGCAAACGTTACGAAAAAAACCAAAAGTTTCGCCTTTTTAGCGATTTAAGCCCAACGTTTACAAACGTTACGAAACAAATCCATATGTTTACAATCGTTACGAAACAAATCAAAATGTTTCACCTTTTTAGCGATTTAAGCCAAACGTCACGAAACAAAACGAAACATTAAAAACGTTACGAAACAAATCAAAACGTTTCACATTTTTAGCGATTTAAGCGAAACCTTTACAAACGTTGCAAAACAAAATCCAAACATTTACAAAGGTTACGAAACAAATCCAAATGTTTCACCTGTTTAGAAATTTAAGCCAAACGTTTACAAATGTTACGAAACTAAACAAAGAGTTTCACCTTTTTAGCAATTTAAGCTAAACATTTACAAAAGTTACGAAACAAATCCAAGCGTTTCACCTTTTTAGAAATTTAAGCCAAACGTTTACAAACGTTACAAAAAAAATCCAAACGTTTCATCTTTTGAGCGATTTATGCCAAACGTTTATAAATGTTACGGAACAAATCCAAATGTTTTAACTTTTTAGCGATTTAAGCGAAATGTTTACAAACATTACTAAACAAATCCAAACGTTTCCCTTCCAGCAATTTAAGCCAAACGTTTACAAATGTTTTGAAACAAATCCAAATGTTTCGACTTTTTAGCAATTTAAGCCAAACGTTTACAAACGTTATGAAACAAATCAAAAAGTTTCCCCTTTTTAGTGATTTAAGCCAAACCTTTACATACGTTACGAAACAAATCTAAACGTTTCACCTTTTCAGCGAATTATGCCAAACGTTGACAAATGTTACGAAACAAATCCAAACGTTTCCCCTTTATAGCCATTTAAGCCAATCGTTTACAAACAATACAAAACAAATCCAAACGCTTCCCCTTTTTAGAGATTTAAGCCAAACGTTTATAAACGTTATGAAACAAATCCAAACGTTTCCCCTTTTCTGTGATTTAAGCCAAACGTTGGCAAAAGTTAGGAAACAAATCCAAACATTGCACCTTTTTAGCGATTTAAGACAAACGTTTACAAACGTTACGAAACAAATCCAAAAGTTTCACCTTTTTAGCGATTTAGGCCAAACATTTACACACTTTACGAAACAAATCCAAACGTTTCATCTTTTTTGAGATTTAAGTCAAACGTTACGAAACAAAACCAAACGTTTAAAACGTTACGAAATAAATCCAAATGTTTCCCATTTTTAGAGATTTAAGCCAAACGTTTACAAACGTTACGAAACAAAACCAAACGTTTCACCATTTTAGCAATATAAGCCAAATGTTTACAAACATTACAAAACGAATCCAAGCGTTTCACCTTTTCAGCAATTTAACCCAAATGTTTACAAACGTTACGAAACAAATCCAAGTGTTTCACCTTTTTAACAATTTAAGCAAAACGTTTACAAACTTTTATGAAACAAATCCAAACTTTTCAACTTTTTAGCGATTTAAGCCAAACATTTACAAAGGTTACGAAACAAATCCAAATGTTTCACCTTTTTAACTATTTAAGCCAAACATTTACAAAGATTACGAAACAAATCCAAATATTTCACCTTTTTAGCAATTTGAGCCAAACGTTTACAAATGTTACGAAACAAATCCAAGCATTTCATCTTCTTAGCAATTTAAGCCAAACGTTTACAAAAGTTACGAAATAAATCTAAGCGTTTCATCTTTTTAGAAATTTAAGCCAAACGTTTACAAACGTTTACAAACGTTACGAAACAAATTCAAAAGTTTCACCTTTTAGAGATTTAAGACAAACGTTTGCAAAGGTTACTAAACAAATCCAAACGTTTAACTTTTTTAGCGATTTAAGCCAAATGTTTACAAACTTAACGAAACAAATCCAAACGTTTAACCTTTTTAGCTAATTAAGCCAAAATTTTACAAACGTTTCGAATTAAATCCAAACGTTTCACCTTTTTAGCGATTTAAGCGAAACGTTTACAAACTTTTCGAAACGAATCCAAACGTTTCACCTTTTTAGCGATTTAAGCGAAACGTTTACAAACGTTACTAAACAAATCCAAACGTTTTGCCTTTTTAGGAATTTAAGCCAAACATTTACAAACGTTCCGAAACAATTCCAAACGTTACCCCATTTAACCGATTTAAGCCAAACCTTTACAAACGTTACGAAACAAAGTCAAACGTTTCTCCTTTTCAGTGATTTAAGCCAAACGTTTACAAACGTTACGAAACAAGTCCATATGTTTACAATCGTTACGAAACAAATCAAAACGTTTCACCTTTTGAGCGATTTAAGCCAAACGTCACGAAACAAAACGAAACATTTAAAATGTTACGAAACAAATCAAAACGTTTCACATTTTTAGTGATTTAAGCGAAAGCTTTACTAACGTTGCAAAAAAAAAATCCATACATTTACAAAGGTTACGAAACAAATCCAAATGTATAACCTGTTTAGAAATTTAAGCCAAACGTCTACAAATGTTACGAAACTAAACAAAGAGTTTTACCTTTTTAGCAATATAAGCTAAACATTTACAAAAGTTACGAAACAAATCCAAGCATTTCACCTTTTTAGCAATTTAAGCCAAACGTTTACAAACGTTACGAAACAAATCCAAACGTTTCCCCATTTTAGCGATTTAAGCCAAAATTTTAAAACGTTACAAAACAAATTCAAACATTTCACCTTTTTAGCAATTTATGCCAAACATTTACAAACGTTACGAAACAAATCCAAATGTTTTACCTTTTTAGCGATTGAAATCAAAAGTTTACAAACGTTACGAAACAAATCCAAACGTTTCACCTCTTTAGCGATTTAAGCCAAAAGTTTACAAAATTTATGAAACAAATCCAAATGTTTCACCTTATTAGCAATTTAAGCCAAATTATTACAAACGTTACAAAACAAATTTAAGCGTTTCACCTTTTTAGGAACTTAAGCCAAAAATTTACAAACGTCAAGAAACAAATCCAAGCGTTTCACCTTTTTAGCGATTTAAGCCAAACATTTACAAAGTTTACGAAACAAATCCAAATGTTTCAGCTTTTTAGCGATTTAAGCCAAACGTTTACAAATTTTACGAAACAAATCCAAACTTTTCACCTTTTTAAGAATTTAAGCCAAACCTTTACAAACCTTATGAAACAAATCCAAATGTTTCCCCTTTTTAGCGATTTAAGCCAAAGGTTTACAAACGTTACGAAACAAATCCAAATGTTTCCCCTTTTTAGCGATTTAAGCTAAACGTTTGCAAACGTTACGAAAAAAACCAAAAGTTTCGCCTTTTTAGCGATTTAAGCCAAACGTTTACAAACGTTACGAAACAAATCCATATGTTTACAATCGTTACGAAACAAATCAAAATGTTTCACCTTTTTAGCGATTTAAGCCAAACGTCACGAAACAAAACGAAACATTTAAAATGTTACGAAACAAATCAAAACGTTTCACATTTTTAGCGATTTAAGCGAAACCTTTACAAACGTTGCAAAACAAAATCCAAACATTTACAAAGGTTACGAAACAAATCCAAATGTTTCACCTGTTTAGAAATTTAAGCCAAACGTTTATAAATGTTACGAAACTAAACAAAGAGTTTCACCTTTTTAGCGATTTAAGCCAAACGTCACGAAACAAAACGAAACATTTAAAACGTTACGAAACAAATCAAAACGTTTCACATTTTTAGCGATTTAAGCGAAACCTTTACAAACGTTGCAAAACAAAATCCAAACATTTACAAAGGTTACGAAACAAATCCAAATGTTTCACCTGTTTAGAAATTTAAGCCAAACGTTTACAAATGTTACGAAACTAAACAAAGAGTTTCACCTTTTTAGCAATTTAAGAAAAAAGTTTACAAACGTTACAAAACAAACCAAACGTTTCCCGTTTTTAGCGATTTAAGACAAATGTTTACAAACGTCACGAAACAAATCTAAAAGTTTCCCCATTTTAGCGATTTAAGCCAAACGTTTAAAACGTCACTAAACAAATCCAAACGTTTCACATTTTTAGTGATTGAAGCAAAACTTTACAAATGCTACGAAACAAATTCAAATGTTTCCCATATTTAGCAATTTAAGCTAAACATTTAGATACGTTACGAAACAAAACCAAGCATTTCGCCTTTTTAGCAATTTAAACCAAACATTTAAAAACGTAACGAGAAAAATCGAAGCGTTTCACCTCTTTAGCAATTTAAGCCAAACGTCTACAAACGTTATGAAAGAAATCCAAGCGTAAAACCTTTTTAGCAATTTAAGCCAAACGTTTACAAACGTTACGAAACAAATCCAAACGTTTCACCTTTTTAGCGATATAAGCCAAACGTTTACAAACGGTACGAAACAAATCCAAACGTTTCACCTTTTTAGCGATTTAAGCCAAACGTTTACAAATGCTAAGAAACAAATTTAAAAGTTTCACCTTTTTTGCAATTTGAGCCAAAACGTTTACAAACGTCACGAAACCAAACCAAACGCATAAAACATTACGAAACAAACCCAAACGTTTCACAGTTTTTGCGATTTAAGCCAAACGTTTACAAACATTACAAAACAAATCCAAGCGTTACACCTTTTTAGCAATTTAAGCAAAACGTTTACAAACATTACGAAACAAATCCAAGAGTTTCACCTTTTTAGCAATATAAGCCAAATATTTACAAACATTATGAGACAAGAACAATCTTTTCACCTTTTTAACGATTTAAGCCAAACATTTACAAAGTTTACGAAACAAATCCAAATGTTTCAGCTTTTTAGCGATTTAAGCCAAACGTTTACAAATTTTACGAAACAAATCCAAACTTTTCACCTTTTTAAGAATTTAAGCCAAACCTTTACAAACCTTATGAAACAAATCCAAATGTTTCCCCTTTTTAGCGATTTAAGCCAAACGTTTACAAACGTTACGAAACAAATCCAAATGTTTCCCCTTTTTAGCGATTTAAGCTAAACGTTTGCAAACGTTATGAAAAAAACCAAAAGTTTCGCCTTTTTAGCGATTTATGCCAAACGTTTACAAACGTTACGAAAAAAATCCATATGTTTACAATCGCTACGAAACAAATCAAAATATTTCAACTTTTTAGCGATTGAAGCCAAACGTCACGAAACAAAACGAACCATCTAAAACGTTACGAAACAAATCAAAACGTTTCACATTTTTAGCGATTTAAGCGAAACCTTTACAAACGTTGCAAAACAAAATCCAAACATTTACAAAGGTTACGAAACAAATCCAAAAGTTTCACCTGTTTAGAAATTTAAGCCAAACGTTTACAAATGTTACGAAACTAAACAAAGAGTTTCATCTTTTTAGCAATATAAGCTAAACATTTACAAAAGTTACGAAACAAATCCAAGCGTTTCACCTTTTTAGAAATTTAAGCCAAACGTTTTCAAACGTTTCAAAACAAATCCATACGTTTCACCTTTTTAGCGATTTATGCAAAACGTTTACAAATGTTACGAAACAAATCCAAACGTTACGAAACAAAACCAAACGTTTACAAACATTACGAAACAAATCCAAGCGTTTCACCTTTTTAGCAATTTAAACCAAATGTTTACAAACATTACGAAACAAATCTATTTGTTTCACCTTTTTAGCAATTTAAGAAAAACGTTTACAAACGTTACGAAACAAACCAAACATTTCCCGTTTTTAGCGATTTAAGACAAATGTTTACAAACGTCACGAAACAAATCTAAAAGTTTCCCCATTTTAGCGATTTAAGCCAAACGTTTAAAACCTCACTAATAAAATCCAAACGTTTCACATTTTTAGTGATTGAAGCAAAACTCTACAAATGCTACGAAACAAATTCAAATGTTTCCCATATTTAGCAATTTAAGCCAAACGTTTAGATACGTTACGAAACAAAACCAAGCATTTCGCCTTTTTAGCAATTTAAACCAAACATTTACAAACGTAACGAGACGAATCCTAGCGTTTCACCTCTTTAGCAATTTAAGCCAAACGTCTACAAACGTTATGAAAGAAATCCAAGCGTAAAACCTTTTTAGCAATTTAAGCCAAACGTTTACAAACGTTATGAAACAAATCCAAACGTTTCACCTTTTTAGCGATATAAGCCAAACGTTTACAAACGGTACGAAACAAATCCAAACGTTTCACCTTTTTAGCGATTTAAGCCAAACGTTTACAAATGCTAAGAAACAAATTTAAAAGTTTCACCTTTTTTGCAATTTGAGCCAAAACGTTTACAAACGTTACGAAACCAAACCAAACGCATAAAACGTTACGAAACAAACCCAAACGTTTCACAGTTTTTGCGATTTAAGCAAAACGTTTACAAACATTACAAAACAAATCCAAGCGTTACACCTTTTTAGCAATTTAAGCAAAACGTTTACAAACATTACGAAACAAATCCAAGCGTTTCACCTTTTTAGCAATATAAGCCAAATATTTACAAACATTATGAGACAAGAACAAACTTTTCACCTTTTTAACGATTTAAGCCAAACATTTACAAAGTTTACGAAACAAATCCAAATGTTTCAGCTTTTTAGCGATTTAAGCCAAACGTTTACAAATTTTACGAAACAAATCCAAACTTTTCACCTTTTAAAGAATTTAAGCTAAACCTTTACAAACCTTATGAAACAAATCCAAATGTTTCCCCTTTTTAGCGATTTAAGCCAAACGTTTACAAACGTTACGAAACAAATCCAAATGTTTCCCCTTTTTAGCGATTTATGCTAAACGTTTGCAAACGTTACGAAAAAAACCAAAAGTTTCGCCTTTTTAGCGATTTATACCAAACGTTTACAAACGTTACGAAAAAAATCCATATGTTTACAATCGTTACGAAACAAATCAAAATATTTCAACTTTTTAGCGATTTAAGCCAAACGTCACGAAACAAAACGAACCATCTAAAACGTTACGAAACAAATCAAAACGTTTCACATTTTTAGCGATTTAAGCGAAACCTTTACAAACGTTACAAAACAAAATCCAAACATTTACAAAGGTTACGAAACAAATCCAAATGTTTCACCTGTTTAGAAATTTAAGCCAAACGTTTACAAATGTTACGAAACTAAACAAAGAGTTTCACCTTTTTAGCAATTTAAGCTAAACATTTACAAAAGTTACGAAACAAATCCAAGCGTTTCACCTTTTTAGAAATTTAAGCCAAACGTTTACAAACGTTACAAAACAAATCCAAACGTTTCATCTTTTGAGCGATTTATGCCAAACGTTTATAAATGTTACGGAACAAATCCAAATGTTTTAACTTTTTAGCGATTTAAGCGAAATGTTTACAAACATTACTAAACAAATCCAAACGTTTCCCTTCCAGCAATTTAAGCCAAACGTTTACAAATGTTTTGAAACAAATCCAAATGTTTCGCCTTTTTAGCAATTTAAGCCAAACGTTTACAAACGTTATGAAACAAATCAAAAAGTTTCCCCTTTTTAGTGATTTAAGCCAAACCTTTACAAACGTTACGAAACAAATCTAAACGTTTCACCTTTTCAGCGAATTATGCCAAACGTTGACAAATGTTACGAAACAAATCCAAACGTTTCCCCTTTATAGCCATTTAAGCCAATCGTTTACAAACAATACAAAAAAAATCCAAACGCTTCCCCTTTTTAGGGATTTAAGCCAAACGTTTATAAACGTTATGAAACAAATCCAAACGTTTCCCCTTTTCTGTGATTTAAGCCAAACGTTGGCAAAAGTTAGGAAACAAATCAAAAAATTGCACCTTTTTAGCGATTTAAGACAAACGTTTACAAACGTTACGAAACAAATCCAAAAGTTTCACCTTTTTAGCGATTTAGGCCAAACATTTACACACTTTACGAAACAAATCCAAACGTTTCATCTTTTTTGAGATTTTAGTCAAACGTTACGAAACAAAACCAAACGTTTAAAACGTTACGAAATAAATCCAAATGTTTCCCATTTTTAGAGATTTAAGCCAAACGTTTACAAACGTTACGAAACAAAACCAAACGTTTCACCATTTTAGCAATATAAGCCAAATGTTTACAAACATTACAAAACAAATCCAAGCGTTTCACCTTTTTAGCAATTTAACCAAAATGATTACAAACGTTACGAAACAAATCCAAGTGTTTCACCTTTTTAACAATTTAAGCAAAACGTTTACAAACTTTTATGAAACAAATCCAAACTTTTCAACTTTTTAGCGATTTAAGCCAAACATTTACAAAGGTTACGAAACAAATCCAAATGTTTCACCTTTTTAACTATTTAAGCCAAACATTTACAAAGATTACGAAACAAATCCAAATATTTCACCTTTTTAGCAATTTGAGCCAAACGTTTACAAATGTTACGAAACAAATCCAAGCATTTCATCTTCTTAGCAATTTAAGCCAAACGTTTACAAAAGTTACGAAATAAATCTAAGCGTTTCATCTTTTTAGAAATTTAAGCCAAACGTTTACAAACGTTTACAAACGTTACGAAACAAATTCAAAAGTTTCACCTTTTAGAGATTTAAGCCAAACGTTTGCAAAGGTTACTAAACAAATCCAAACGTTTAACTTTTTTAGCGATTTAAGCCAAATTTTTACAAACTTAACAAAACAAATCCAAACGTTTAACCTTTTTAGCTAATTAAGCCAAAATTTTACAAACGGTTCGAATTAAATCCAAACGTTTCACCTTTTTAGCGATTTAAGCGAAACGTTTACAAACTTTTCGAAACGAATCCAAACGTTTCACCTTTTTAGCGATTTAAGCCAAACGTTTACAAATGCTAAGAAACAAATTTAAAAGTTTCACCTTTTTTGCAATTTGAGCCAAAACGTTTACAAACGTTACGAAACCAAACCAAACGCATAAAACGTTACGAAACAAACCCAAACGTTTCACAGTTTTTGCGATTTAAGCCAAACGTTTACAAACATTACAAAACAAATCCAAGCGTTACACCTTTTTAGCAATTTAAGCAAAACGTTTACAAACATTACGAAACAAATCCAAGCGTTTCACCTTTTTAGCAATATAAGCCAAATATTTACAAACATTATGAGACAAGAACAAACTTTTCACCTTTTTAACGATTTAAGCCAAACATTTACAAAGTTTACGAAACAAATCCAAATGTTTCAGCTTTTTAGCGATTTAAGCCAAACGTTTACAAATTTTACGAAACAAATCCAAACTTTTCACCTTTTTAAGAATTTAAGCCAAACCTTTACAAACCTTATGAAACAAATCCAAATGTTTCCCCTTTTTAGCGATTTAAGCCAAACGTTTACAAACGTTACGAAACAAATCCAAATGTTTCCCCTTTTTAGCGATTTAAGCTAAACGTTTGCAAACGTTACGAAAAAAACCAAAAGTTTCGCCTTTTTAGCGATTTAAGCCCAACGTTTACAAACGTTACGAAACAAATCCATATGTTTACAATCGTTACGAAACAAATCAAAATGTTTCACCTTTTTAGCGATTTAAGCCAAACGTTACGAAACAAAACGAAACATTTAAAACATTACGAAACAAATCAAAACGTTTCACATTTTTAGCGATTTAAGCGAAACCTTTACAAACGTTGCAAAACAAAATCCAAACATTTACAAAGGTTACGAAACAAATCCAAATGTTTCACCTGTTTAGAAATTTAAGCCAAACGTTTACAAATGTTACGAAACTAAACAAAGAGTTTCACCTTTTTAGCAATTTAAGCTAAACATTTACAAAAGTTACGAAACAAATCCAAGCGTTTCACCTTTTTAGAAATTTAAGCCAAACGTTTACAAACGTTACAAAACAAATCCAAACGTTTCATCTTTTGAGCGATTTATGCCAAACGTTTATAAATGTTACGGAACAAATCCAAATGTTTTAAGTTTTTAGCGATTTAAGCGAAATGTTTACAAACATTACTAAACAAATCCAAACGTTTCCCTTCCAGCAATTTAAGCCAAACGTTTACAAATGTTTTGAAACAAATCCAAATGTTTCGCCTTTTTAGCAATTTAAGCCAAACGTTTACAAACGTTATGAAACAAATCAAAAAGTTTCCCCTTTTTAGTGATTTAAGCCAAACCTTTACAAACGTTACGAAACAAATCTAAACGTTTCACCTTTTCAGCGAATTATGCCAAACGTTGACAAATGTTACGAAACAAATCCAAACGTTTCCCCTTTATAACCATTTAAGCCAATCGTTTACAAACAATACAAAAAAAATCCAAACGCTTCCCCTTTTTAGGGATTTAAGCCAAACGTTTATAAACGTTATGAAACAAATCCAAACGTTTCCCCTTTTCTGTGATTTAAGCCAAACGTTGGCAAAAGTTAGGAAACAAATCCAAAAATTGCACCTTTTTAGCGATTTAAGACAAACGTTTACAAACGTTACGAAACAAATCCAAAAGTTTCACCTTTTTAGCGATTTAGGCCAAACATTTACACACTTTACGAAACAAATCCAAACGTTTCATCTTTTTTGAGATTTAAGTCAAACGTTACGAAACAAAACCAAACGTTTAAAACGTTACGAAATAAATCCAAATGTTTCCCATTTTTAGAGATTTAAGCCAAACGTTTACAAACGTTACGAAACAAAACCAAACGTTTCACCATTTTAGCAATATAAGCCAAATGTTTACAAACATTACAAAACAAATCCAAGCGTTTCACCTTTTTAGCAATTTAACCAAAATGTTTACAAACGTTACGAAACAAATCCAAGTGTTTCACCTTTTTAACAATTTAAGCAAAACGTTTACAAACTTTTATGAAACAAATCCAAACTTTTCAACTTTTTAGCGATTTAAGCCAAACATTTACAAAGGTTACGAAACAAATCCAAATGTTTCACCTTTTTAACTATTTAGGCCAAACATTTACAAAGATTACGAAACAAATCCAAATATTTCACCTTTTTAGCAATTTGAGCCAAACGTTTACAAATGTTACGAAACAAATCCAAGCATTTCATCTTCTTAGCAATTTAAGCCAAACGTTTACAAAAGTTACGAAATAAATCTAAGCGTTTCATCTTTTTAGAAATTTAAGCCAAACGTTTACAAACGTTTACAAACGTTACGAAACAAATTCAAAAGTTTCACCTTTTAGAGATTTAAGCCAAACGTTTGCAAAGGTTACTAAACAAATCCAAACGTTTAACTTTTTTAGCGATTTAAGCCAAATGTTTACAAACTTAACAAAACAAATCCAAACGTTTAACCTTTTTAGCTAATTAAACCAAAATTTTACAAACGTTTCGAATTAAATCCAAACGTTTCACCTTTTTAGCGATTTAAGCGAAACGTTTACAAACTTTTCGAAACGAATCCAAACGTTTCACCTTTTTAGCGATTTAAGCGAAACGTTTACAAACGTTACTAAACAAATCCAAACGTTTTGCCTTTTTAGGAATTTAAGCCAAACATTTACAAACGTTCCGAAACAATTCCAAACGTTACCCCATTTAACCGATTTAAGCCAAACCTTTACAAACGTTACGAAACAAAGTCAAACGTTTCTCCTTTTCAGTGATTTAAGCCAAACGTTTACAAACGTTACGAAACAAATCCATATGTTTACAATCGTTACGAAACAAATCAAAACGTTTCACCTTTTGAGCGATTTAGGCCAAACGTCACGAAACAAAACGAAACATTTAAAATGTTACGAAACAAATCAAAACGTTTCACATTTTTAGTGATTTAAGCGAAAGCTTTACTAACGTTGCAAAAAAAAATCCAAACATTTACAAAGGTTACGAAACAAATCCAAATGTATCACCTGATTAGAAATTTAAGCCAAACGTCTACAAATGTTACGAAACTAAACAAAGAGTTTTACCTTTTTAGCAATTTAAGCTAAACATTTACAAAAGTTACGAAACAAATCCAAGCGTTTCACCTTTTTAGCAATTTAAGCCAAACGTTTACAAACGTTACGAAACAAATCCAAACGTTTCCCCATTTTAGCGATTTAAGCCAAAATTTTAAAACGTTACAAAACAAATTCAAACATTTCACCTTTTTAGCAATTTATGCCAAACATTTACAAACGTTACGAAACAAATCCAAATGTTTCACCTTTTTAGCGATTGAAATCAAAAGTTTACAAACGTTACGAAACAAATCCAAACGTTTCACCTCTTTAGCGATTTAAGCCAAAAGTTTACAAAATTTATGAAACAAATCCAAATGTTTCACCTTATTAGCAATTTAAGCCAAATTATTACAAACGTTACAAAACAAATTTAAGCGTTTCACCTTTTTAGGAACTTAAGCCAAAAATTTACAAACGTCAAGAAACAAATCCAAGCGTTTCACCTTTTTAGCAATTTAAGTCAACCATTTACAAACTATACGAAACAAATCCAAGCATTTCACCTTTTTAGCGATTTAAGCTAAACGTTTACAAATTTTACGAAACAAATCCAAACTTTTCACCTTTTTAAGAATTTAAGCCAAACCTTTACAAACCTTATGAAACAAATCCAAATGTTTCCCCTTTTTAGCGATTTAAGCCAAACGTTTACAAACGTTACGAAACAAATCCAAATGTTTCCCCTTTTTAGCGATTTAAGATAAACGTTTGCAAACGTTACGAAAAAAACCAAAAGTTTCGCCTTTTTAGCGATTTAAGCCCAACGTTTACAAACGTTACGAAACAAATCCATATGTTTACAATCGTTACGAAACAAATCAAAATGTTTCACCTTTTTAGCGATTTAAGCAAACGTCACGAAACAAAACGAAACATTTAAAACGTTACGAAACAAATCAAAACGTTTCACATTTTTAGCGATTTAAGCGAAACCTTTACAAATGTTGCAAAACAAAATCCAAACATTTACAAAGGTTACGAAACAAATCCAAATGTTTCACCTGTTTAGAAATTTAAGCCAAACGTTTACAAATGTTACGAAACTAAACAAAGAGTTTCACCTTTTTAGCAATTTAAGCTAAACATTTACAAAAGTTACGAAACAAATCCAAGCGTTTCATCTTTTTAGAAATTTAAGCCAAACGTTTACAAACGTTACAAAACAAATCCAAACGTTTCACCTTTTGAGCGATTTATGCCAAACGTTTATAAATGTTACGGAACAAATCTAAATGTTTTACCTTTTTAGCGATTTAGGCGAAATGTTTACAAACATTACTAAACAAATCCAAACGTTTCCCTTCTAGCAATTTAAGCCAAACGTTTACAAATGTTTTGAAACAAATCCAAATGTTTCGCCTTTTTAGCAATTTAAGCCAAACATTTACAAACGTTACGAAAAAAATCAAAAAGTTTCCCCCTTTTAGTGATTTAAGCCAAACCTTTACAAACGTTACGAAACAAATCTAAACGTTTCACCTTTTCAGTGAATTATGCCAAACATTGACAAATGTTACGAAACAAATCCAAACGTTTCCCCTTTATAGCCATTTAAGCCAATCGTTAACAAACAATACAAAACAAATCCAAACGCTTCCCCTTTTTAGAGATTTAAGCCAAACGTTTATAAACGTTGTGAAACAAATCCAAACGTTACCCCTTTTCTGTGATATAAGCCAAACGTTGGCAAAAGTTAGGAAACAAATCCAAACATTTCACCTTTTTAGCGATTTAAGACAAACGTTTACAAACGTTACGAAACAAATCCAAAAGTTTCACCTTTTTAGCGATTTAGGCCAAACATTTACACACTTTACGAAACAAATCCAAACGTTTCATCTTCTTAGAGATTTAAGTCAAACATTACGAAACAAAACCAAACGTTTAAAACGTTACGAAATAAATCCAAATGTTTCCCATTTTTAGAGATTTAAGCCAAACGTTTACAAACGTTACGAAACAAAACCAAACGTTTCACCATTTTAGCTATATAAGCCAAATGTTTACAAACATTACAAAACAAATCCAAGCGTTTCACCTTTTTAGCAATTTAACCCAAATGTTTACAAACGTTACGAAATAAATCCAAGTGTTTCACCTTTTTAACAATTTAAGCAAAACGTTTACAAACTTTTATGAAACAAATCCAAACTTTTCAACTTTTTAGCGATTTAAGCCAAACATTTACCAAGGTTACGAAACAAATCCAAATGTTTCACCTTTTTAACTATTTAAGCCAAACATTTACAAAGATTACGAAACAAATCCAAATATTTCACCTTTTTAGCAATTTGAGCCAAACGTTTACAAATGTTACGAAACAAATCCAAGCATTTCATCTTCTTAACAATTTAAGCCAAACGTTTACAAACATTACAAAACAAATCCAAGCGTTACACCTTTTTAGCAATTTAAGCAAAACGTTTATAAACATTACGAAACAAATCCAAGCGTTTCACCTTTTTAGCAATATAAGCCAAATATTTACAAACATTATGAGACAAGAACAAACTTTTCACCTTTTTAACGATTTAAGCCAAACATTTACAAAGTTTACGAAACAAATCCAAATGTTTCAGCTTTTTGGCGATTTAAGCCAAACGTTTACAAATTTTACGAAACAAATCCAAACTTTTCACTTTTTTAAGAATTTAAGCCAAAGCTTTACAAACTTTATGAAACAAATCCAAATGTTTCCCCTTTTTAGCGATTTAAGCCAAACGTTTACAAACGTTACGAAACAAATCCAAATGTTTCCCCTTTTTAGCGATTTAAGCTAAACGTTTGCAAACGTTACGAAAAAAACCAAAAGTTTCGCCTTTTTAGCGATTTATGCCAAACGTTTACAAACGTTATGAAACAAATCCATATGTTTACAATCGTTACGAAACAAATCAAAATATTTCACCTTTTTAGCGATTTAAGCCAAACGTCACGAAACAAAACGAACCATCTAAAACGTTACGAAACAAATCAAAACGTTTCACATTTTTAGCGATTTAAGCAAAACCTTTACAAACGTTGCAAAACAAAATCCAAACATTTACAAAGGTTACGAAACAAATCCAAAAGTTTCACCTGTTTAGAAATTTAAGCCAAACGTTTACAAATGTTACGAAACTAAACAAAGAGTTTCATCTTTTTAGCAATTTAAGCTAAACATTTACAAAAGTTACGAAACAAATCCAAGCGTTTCACCTTTTTAGAAATTTAAGCCAAACGTTTACAAACGTTTCAAAACAAATCCATACGTTTCACCTTTTTAGCGATTTATGCAAAACGTTTACAAATGTTACGAAACAAATCCAAACGTTACGCAACAAAACCAAACGTTTACAAACATTACGAAACAAATCCAAGCGTTTCACCTTTTTAGCAATTTAAACCAAATGTTTACAAACATTACGAAACAAATCTATGCATTTCACCTTTTTAGCAATTTAAGAAAAACGTTTACAAACGTTACGAAACAAACCAAACGTTTCCCGTTTTTAGCGATTTAAGACAAATGTTTACAAACGTCACGAAACAAATCTAAAAGTTTCCCCATTTTAGCGATTTAAGCCAAACGTTTAAAACGTCACTAAACAAATCCAAACGTTTCACATTTTTAGTGATTGAAGCAAAACTTTACAAATGCTACGAAACAAATTCAAATGTTTCCCATATTTAGCATTTTAAGCCAAACGTTTAGATACGTTACGAAACAAAACCAAGCATTTCGCCTTTTTAGCAATTTAAACCAAACATTTAAAAACGTAACGAGACAAATCCAAGCGTTTCACCTCTTTAGCAATATAAGCCAAATGTCTACAAACGTTATGAAAGAAATCCAAGCGTAAAACCTTTTTAGCAATTCAAGCCAAACGTTTACAAACGTTACGAAACAAATCCAAACGTTTCACCTTTTTAGCGATATAAGCCAAACGTTTACAAACGGTACGAAACAAATCCAAATGTTTCACCTTTTTAGCGATTTAAGCCAAACGTTTACAAATTCTAAGAAACAAATTTAAAAGTTTCACCTTTTTTGCAATTTGAGCCAAAACGTTTACAAACGTTACGGAACCAAACCAAACGCATAAAACGTTACGAAACAAACCCAAACGTTTCACAGTTTTTGCGATTTAAGCCAAACATTTACAAACATTACAAAACAAATCCAAGCGTTACACCTTTTTAGCAATTTAAGCAAAACGTTTACAAACATTACGAAACAAATCCAAGCGTTTCACCTTTTTAGCAATATAAGCCAAATATTTACAAACATTATGAGACAAGAACAAACTTTTCACCTTTTTAACGATTTAAGCCAAACATTTACAAAGTTTACGAAACAAATCCAAATGTTTCAGCTTTTTAGCGATTTAAGCCAAACGTTTACAAATTTTACGAAACAAATCCAAACTTTTCACCTTTTTAAGAATTTAAGCCAAACCTTTACAAACCTTATGAAACAAATCCAAATGTTTCCCCTTTTTAGCGATTTAAGCCAAACGTTTACAAACGTTACGAACAAATCCAAATGTTTCCCCTTTTTAGCGATTTAAGCTAAACGTTTGCAAACGTTACGAAAAAAACCAAAAGTTTCGCCTTTTTAGCGATTTAAGCCCAACGTTTACAAACGTTACGAAACAAATCCATATGTTTACAATCGTTACGAAACAAATCAAAATGTTTCACCTTTTTAGCGATTTAAGCCAAACGTCATGAAACAAAACGAAACATTTAAAACGTTACGAAACAAATCAAAACGTTTCACATTTTTAGCGATTTAAGCGAAACCTTTACAAACGTTGCAAAACAAAATCCAAACATTTACAAAGGTTACAAAACAAATCCAAATGTTTAACCTGTTTAGAAATTTAAGCCAAACGTTTACAAATGTTACGAAACTAAACAAAGAGTTTCACCTTTTTAGCAATTTAAGCTAAACATTTACAAAAGTTACGAAACAAATCCAAGCGTTTCACCTTTTTAGAAATTTAAGCCAAACGTTTACAAACGTTACAAAACAAATCCAAACATTTCATCTTTAGAGCGATTTATTCCAAACGTTTATAAATGTTACGGAACAAATCCAAATGTTTTAACTTTTTAGCGATTTAAGCGAGATGTTTACAAACATTACTAAACAAATCCAAACGTTTCCCTTCCAGCAATTTAAGCCAAACGTTTACAAATGTTTTGAAACAAATCCAAATGTTTCGCCTTTTTAGCAATTTAAGCCAAACGTTTACAAACTTTATGAAACAAATCAAAAAGTTTCCCCTTTTTAGTGATTTAAGCCAAACCTTTACAAACGTTACGAAACAAATCTAAATGTTTCACCTATTCAGTGAATTATGCCAAACGTTGACAAATGTTACAAAACAAATCCAAACGTTTCCCCTTTATAGCCATTTAAGCCAATCGTTTACAAACAATACAAAACAAATCCAAACGCTTCCCCTTTTTAGAGATTTAAGCCAAACGTTTATAAACGTTGTGAAACAAATCCAAACGTTACCCCTTTTCTGTGATATAAGCCAAACGTTGGCAAAATTTAGGAAACAAATCCAAACATTTCACCTTTTTAGCGATTTAAGACAAACGTTTACAAACGTTACGAAACAAATCCAAAAGTTTCACCTTTTTAGCGATTTAGGCCAAACATTTACACACTTTACGAAACAAATCCAAACGTTTCATCTTCTTAGAGATTTAAGTCAAACATTACGAAACAAAACCAAACGTTTAAAACGTTACGAAATAAATCCAAATGTTTCCCATTTTTAGAGATTTAAGCCAAACGTTTACAAACGTTACGAAACAAAACCAAACGTTTCACCATTTTAGCAATATAAGCCAAATGTTTACAAACATTACAAAACAAATCCAAGCGTTTCACCTTTTTAGCAATTTAACCCAAATGTTTACAAACGTTACGAAACAAATCCAAGTGTTTCACCTTTTTAACAATTTAAGCAAAACGTTTACAAACTTTTATGAAACAAATCCAAACTTTTCAACTTTTTAGCGATTTACGCCAAACATTTACAAAGGTTACGAAACAAATCCAAATGTTTCACCTTTTTAACTATTTAAGCCAAACATTTGCAAAGATTACGAAACAGATCCAAATATTTCACCTTTTTAGCGATTTGAGCCAAACGTTTACAAATGTTACGAAACAAATCCAAGCATTTCATCTTCTTAGCAATTTAAGCCAAACGTTTACAAAAGTTACGAAATAAATCTAAGCGTTTAATCTTTTTAGAAATTTAAGCCAACGTTTACAAACGTTTACAAACGTTACGAAACAAATTCAAAAGTTTCACCTTTTAGAGATTTAAGCCAAACGTTTACAAAGGTTACGAAACAAATCCAAACGTTTAACTTTTTTAGCGATTTAAGCCAAATGTTTACAAACTTAACGAAACAAATCCAAACGTTTAACCTTTTTAGCTAATTAAGCCAAAACTTTACAAACGTTTCGAATTAAATCCAAACGTTTCACCTTTTTAGCGATTTAAGCGAAACGTTTACAAACTTTTCGAAACGAATCCAAACGTTTCACCTTTTTAGCGATTTAAGTGAAACGTTTACAAACGTTACTAAACAAATCCAAACGTTTTGCCTTTTTAGGAATTTAAGCCAAACATTTACAAACGTTCCGAAACAATTCCAAACGTTACCCCATTTAACCGATTTAAGCCAAACCTTTACAAACGTTACGAAACAAAGTCAAAAGTTTCTCCTTTTCAGTGATTTAAGCCAAACGTTAACAAACGTTACGAAACAAATCCATATGTTTACAATCGTTACGAAACAAATCAAAACGTTTCACCTTTTGAGCGATTTAAGCCAAACGTCACGAAACAAAACGAAACATTTAAAATGTTACGAAACAAATCAAAACGTTTCACATTTTTAGTGATTTAAGCGAAAGTTTTACTAACGTTGCAAAAAAAAATCCAAACATTTACAAAGGTTACGAAACAAATCCAAATGTATCACCTGTTTAGAAATTTAAGCCAAACGTCTACAAATGTTACGAAACTAAACAAAGAGTTTTACCTTTTTAGCAATTTAAGCTAAACATTTACAAAAGATACGAAACAAATCCAAGCGTTTCACCTTTTTAGCAATTTAAGCCAAACGTTTACAAACGTTACGAAGCAAATCCAAATGTTTCACCTTTTTAGCGATTTAAGCCAAACGTTTACAAATGCTAAGAAACAAATTTAAAAGTTTCACCTTTTTTGCAATTTGAGCCAAAACGTTTACAAACGTTACGAAACCAAACCAAACGCATAAAACGTTACGAAACAAACCCAAACGTTTCACAGTTTTTGCGATTTAAGCCAAACATTTACAAACATTACAAAACAAATCCAAGCGTTACACCTTTTTAGTAATTTAAGCAAAACGTTTACAAACATTACGAAACAAATCCAAGCGTTTCACCTTTTTAGCAATATAAGCCAAATATTTACAAACATTATGAGACAAGAACAAACTTTTCACCTTTTTAACGATTTAAGCCAAACATTTACAAAGTTTACGAAACAAATCCAAATGTTTCAGCTTTTTAGCGATTTAAGCCAAACGTTTACAAATTTTACGAAACAAATCCAAACTTTTCACCTTTTTAAGAATTTAAGCCAAACCTTTACAAACCTTATGAAACAAATCCAAATGTTTCCCCTTTTTAGCGATTTAAGCCAAACGTTTACAAACGTTACGAACAAATCCAAATGTTTCCCCTTTTTAGCGATTTAAGCTAAACGTTTGCAAACGTTACGAAAAAAACCAAAAGTTTCGCCTTTTTAGCGATTTAAGCCCAACGTTTACAAACGTTACGAAACAAATCCATATGTTTACAATCGTTACGAAACAAATCAAAATGTTTCACCTTTTTAGCGATTTAAGCCAAACGTCACGAAACAAAACGAAACATTTAAAACGTTACGAAACAAATCAAAACGTTTCACATTTTTAGCGATTTAAGCGAAACCTTTACAAACGTTGCAAAACAAAATCCAAACATTTACAAAGGTTACAAAACAAATCCAAATGTTTAACCTGTTTAGAAATTTAAGCCAAACGTTTACAAATGTTACGAAACTAAACAAAGAGTTTCACCTTTTTAGCAATTTAAGCTAAACATTTACAAAAGTTACGAAACAAATCCAAGCGTTTCACCTTTTTAGAAATTTAAGCCAAACTTTTACAAACGTAACAAAACAAATCCAAACATTTCATCTTTAGAGCGATTTATTCCAAACGTTTATAAATGTTACGGAACAAATCCAAATGTTTTAACTTTTTAGCGATTTAAGCGAAATGTTTACAAACATTACTAAACAAATCCAAACGTTTCCCTTCCAGCAATTTAAGCCAAACGTTTACAAATGTTTTGAAACAAATCCAAATGTTTCGCCTTTTTAGCAATTTAAGCCAAACATTTACAAACGTTATGAAACAAATCAAAAAGTTTCCCCTTTTTAGTGATTTAAGCCAAACCTTTACAAACGTTACGAAACAAATCTAAATGTTTCACCTTTTCAGCGAATTATGCCAAACGTTGACAAATGTTACAAAACACATCCAAACGTTTCCCCTTTATAGCCATTTAAGCCAATCGTTTACAAACAATACAAAACAAATCCAAACGCTTCCCCTTTTTAGAGATTTAAGCCAAACGTTTATAAACGTTATGAAACAAATCCAAATGTTTCCCCTTTTCTGTGATTTAAGCCAAACGTTTGCAAAAGTTAGGAAAAAAATCCAAACATTGCACCTTTTTAGTGATTTAAGACAAACGTTTACAAACGTTACGAAACAAATCCAAAAGTTTCACCTTTTTAGCGATTTAGGCCAAACATTTACACACTTTACGAAACAAATCCAAACGTTTCATCTTTTTTGAGATTAAGTCAAACGTTACGAAACAAAACCAAACGTTTAAAACGTTACGAAATAAATCCAAATGTTTCCCATTTTTAGAGATTTAAGCCAAACGTTTACAAACGCTACGAAACAAAACCAAACGTTTCACCATTTTAGCAATATAAGCCAAATGTTTACAAACATTACAAAACAAATCCAAGCGTTTCACCTTTTTAGCAATTTAACCCAAATGTTTACAAACGTTACGAAACAAATCCAAGTGTTTCACCTTTTTAACAATTTAAGCAAAACGTTTACAAACTTTTATGAAACAAATCCAAACTTTTCAACTTTTTAGCGATTTACGCCAAACATTTACAAAGGTTACGAAACAAATCCAAATGTTTCACCTTTTTAACTATTTAAGCCAAACATTTGCAAAGATTACGAAACAAATCCTAATATTTCACCTTTTTAGCGATTTGAGCCAAACGTTTACAAATGTTACGAAACAAATCCAAGCATTTCATCTTCTTAGCAATTTAAGCCAAACGTTTACAAAAGTTACGAAATAAATCTAAGCGTTTAATCTTTTTAGAAATTTAAGCCAAACGTTTACAAACGTTTACAAACGTTACGAAACAAATTCAAAAGTTTCACCTTTTAGAGATTTAAGCCAAACGTTTACAAAGGTTACGAAACAAATCCAAACGTTTAACTTTTTTAGCGATTTAAGCCAAATGTTTACAAACTTAACGAAACAAATCCAAACGTTTAACCTTTTTAGCTAATTAAGCCAAAATTTTACAAACGTTTCGAATTAAATCCAAACGTTTCACCTTTTTAGCGATTTAAGCGAAACGTTTACAAACTTTTCGAAGCGAATCCAAACGTTTCACCTTTTTAGCGATTTAAGTGAAACGTTTACAAACGTTATTAAACAAATCCAAACGTTTTGCCTTTTTAGGAATTTAAGCCAAACATTTACAAACGTTCCGAAACAATTCCAAACGTTACCCCATTTAACCGATTTAAGCCAAACCTTTACAAACGTTACGAAACAAAGTCAAAAGTTTCTCCTTTTCAGTGATTTAAGCCAAACGTTAACAAACGTTACGAAACAAATCCATATGTTTACAATAGTTACGAAACAAATCAAAACGTTTCACCTTTTGAGCGATTTAAGCCAAACGTCACGAAACAAAACGAAACATTTAAAATGTTACGAAACAAATCAAAACGTTTCACATTTTTAGTGATTTAAGCGAAAGTTTTACTAACGTTGCAAAAAAAAATCCAAACATTTACAAAGGTTACGAAACAAATCCAAATGTATCACCTGTTTAGAAATTTAAGCCAAACGTCTACAAATGTTACGAAACTAAACAAAGAGTTTTACCTTTTTAGCAATTTAAGCTAAACATTTACAAAAGTTACGAAACAAATCCAAGCGTTTCACCTTTTTAGCAATTTAAGCCAAACGTTTACAAACGTTACGAAACAAATCCAAATGTTTCACCTTTTTAGCGATTTAAGCCAAACGTTTACAAATGCTAAGAAACAAATTTAAAAGTTTCACCTTTTTTGCAATTTGAGCCAAAACGTTTACAAACGTTACGAAACCAAACCAAACGCATAAAACGTTACGAAACAAACCCAAACGTTTCACAGTTTTTGCGATTTAAGCCAAACATTTACAAACATTACAAAACAAATCCAAGCGTTACACCTTTTTAGCAATTTAAGCAAAACGTTTACAAACATTACGAAACAAATCCAAGCGTTTCACCTTTTTAGCAATATAAGCCAAATATTTACAAACATTATGAGACAAGAACAAACTTTTCACCTTTTTAACGATTTAAGCCAAACATTTACAAAGTTTACGAAACAAATCCAAATGTTTCAGCTTTTTAGCGATTTAAGCCAAACGTTTACAAATTTTACGAAACAAATCCAAACTTTTCACCTTTTTAAGAATTTAAGCCAAACCTTTACAAATTTTACGAAACAAATCCAAACGTTTCCCCATTTTAGCGATTTAAGCCAAAATTTTAAAACGTTACAAAACAAATTCAAACATTTCACCTTTTTAGCAATTTATGCCAAACATTTACAAACGTTACGAAACAAATCCAAATATTTCACCTTTTTAGCGATTGAAATCAAAAGTTTACAAACGTTACGAAACAAATCCAAACGTTTCACCTCTTTAGCGATTTAAGCCAAAACTTTACAAAATTTATGAAACAAATCCAAATGTTTCACCTTATTAGCAATTTAAGCCAAATTATTACAAACGTTACAAAACAAATTTAAGCGTTTCACCTTTTTAGGAACTTAAGCCAAAAATTTACAAACGTCAAGAAACAAATCCAAGCGTTTCACCTTTTTAGCAATTTAAGCCAACCATTTACAAACCATACGAAACAAATCCAAGCATTTCACCTTTTTAGCGATTTAAGCCAAACGTTTACAAATTTTACGAAACAAATCCAAACTTTTCACCTTTTTAAGAATTTAAGCCAAACCTTTACAAACCTTATGAAACAAATCCAAATGTTTCCCCTTTTTAGCGATTTAAGCCAAACGTTTACAAACGTTACGAAACAAATCCAAATGTTTCCCCTTTTTAGCGATTTAAGCTAAACGTTTGCAAACGTTACGAAAAAAACCAAAAGTTTCGCCTTTTTAGCGATTTAAGCCCAACGTTTACAAACGTTACGAAACAAATCCATATGTTTACAATCGTTACGAAACAAATTAAAATGTTTCACCTTTTTAGCGATTTAAGCCAAACGTCACGAAACAAAACGAAACATTTAAAACGTTACGAAACAAATCAAAATGTTTCACATTTTTAGCGATTTAAGCGAAACCTTTACAAACGTTGCAAAACAAAATCCAAACATTTACAAAGGTTACGAAACAAATCCAAATGTTTCACCTGTTTAGAAATTTAAGCCAAACGTTTACAAATGTTACGAAACTAAACAAAGAGTTTCACTTTTTTTAGCAATTTAAGCTAAACATTTACAAAAGTTACGAAACAAATCCAAGCGTTTCACCTTTTTAGAAATTTAAGCCAAACGTTTACAAACGTTACAAAACAAATCCAAACGTTTCACCTTTTGAGTGATTTATGCCAAACGTTTATAAATGTTACGGAACAAATCTAAATGTTTTACTTTTTTAGCGATTTAGGCGAAATGTTTACAAACATTACTAAACAAATCCAAACGTTTCCCTTCTAGCAATTTAAGCCAAACGTTTACAAATGTTTTGAAACAAATCCAAATGTTTCGCCTTTTTAGCAATTTAAGCCAAATGTTTACAAACGTTACGAAAAAAATCAAAAAGTTTCCCCCTTTTAGTGATTTAAGCCAAACCTTTACAAACGTTACGAAACAAATCTAAACGTTTCACCTTTTCAGCGAATTATGCCAAACGTTGACAAATTTTACGAAACAAATCCAAACGTTTCCCCTTTATAGCCATTTAAGCCAATCGTTTACAAAGAATACAAAACAAATCCAAACGCTTCCCCTTTTTAGAGATTTAAGCCAAACGTTTATAAACGTTATGAAACAAATCCAAACGTTACCCCTTTTCTGTGATTTAAGCTAAACGTTGGCAAAAGTTAGGAAACAAATCCAAATATTTCACCTTTTTAGCGATTTAAGACAAACGTTTACAAACGTTACGAAACAAATCCAAAAGTTTCACCTTTTTAGCGATTTAGGCCAAACATTTACACACTTTACGAAACAAATCCAAACGTTTCTTCTTCTTAGAGATTTAAGTCAAACATTACGAAACAAAACCAAACGTTTAAAACGTTACGAAATAAATCCAAATGTTTCCCATTTTTAGAGATTTAAGCCAAACGTTTACAAACGTTACGAAACAAAACCAAACGTTTCACCATATTAGCTATATAAGCCAAATGTTTACAAACATTACAAAACAAATCCAAGCGTTTCACCTTTTTAGCAATTTAACCCAAATGTTTACAAACGTTACGAAATAAATCCAAGTGTTTCACCTTTTTAACAATTTAAGCAAAACGTGTACAAACTTTTATGAAACAAATCCAAACTTTTCAACTTTTTAGCGATTTAAGCCAAACATTTACAAAGGTTACGAAACAAATCCAAATGTTTCACCTTTGTAACTATTTAAGCCAAACATTTACAAAGATTACGAAACAAATCCAAATATTTCACCTTTTTAGCAATTTGAGCCAAACGTTTACAAATGTTACGAAACAAATCCAAGCATTTCATCTTCTTAGCAATTTAAGCCAAACGTTTACAAAAATTACGAAATAAATCTAAGCGTTTCACCTTTTTAGAAATTTAAGCCAAACGATTACAAACGTTACGAAACAAATTCAAAAGTTTCACCTTTTTAGAGATTTAAGCCAAACGTTTACAAAGGTTACGAAACAAATCCAAACGTTTAACCTTTTTAGCGATTTAAGCCAAACGTTTACAAACTTAACAAAACAAATCAAAACGTTTAACATTTTTAGCTAATTAAGCCAAAATTTTACAAACGTTTCGAATCAAATCCAAACATTTCACCTTTTTAGCGATTTAAGCGAAACGTTTACAAACGTTTGGAAACGAATCAAAACGTTTCACCTTTTTAGCGATTTAAGCGAAACGTTTACAAACGTTACTAAACAAATCCAAACGTTTTGCCTTTTTAGGAATTTAAGCTAAACATTTACAAACGTTCCGAAACAATTCCAAACGTTACCCCTTTTAACCGATTTAAGCAAAACCTTTACAAACGTTACGAAACAAAGTCAAATGTTTCTCCTTTTCAGTGATTTAAGCCAAACGTTTACAAACGTTACGAAACAAATCCATATGTTTACAATCGTTACGAAACAAATCTAGCGTTTCACCTTTTGAGCGATATAAGCCAAACGTCACGAAACAAAACGAAACATTTAAAATATTACGAAACAAATCAAAACGTTTCACATTTTTAGCGATTTAAGCGAAAGCTTTACTAACGTTGCAAAACAAAATCCAAACATTTACAAAGGTTACGAAACAAATCCAAATGTTTCACCTGTTTAGAAATTTAAGCCAAACGTCTACAAATGTTACGAAACTAAACAAAGAGTTTTACCTTTTTAGCAATTTAAGCTAAACATTTACAAAAGTTACGAAACAAATCAAAACGTTTCACCTTTTTAGCGATTTAAGCCAAATGTTTTCAAAGGTTACGGAACAAATACAAATGTTTCACCTTTTTAGCGATTTAAGTGAAACGTTTACAAACATTACTCAACAAATTCAAACATTTCCCCTTTTTAGCAATTAAAGCCAAACGTTTACAAACGTTTCGAAACAAATCCAAATGTTTCGCCTTTTTAGAAATATAAGCCAAACGTTTACAAACGTTACGAAACAAATCAAAACATTTCCCCTTTTTAGCGATTTATGCCAAAGCTTTACAAAAGTTACGAAACAAATATAAACGTTTCACCTTTTCAGCGATTTATGCCAAACGTTGATAAATGTTACGAAACAAATCCAAACGTTTCACCTTTTTAGCCATTTAAGCCAATCGTTTACAAACGATACGAAAAAAATCCAAACGCTTCCCGTTTTTAGCGATTTAAGCCAAACGTTTATATACGTTACGAAACAAATCCAAACCTTTCCCCTTTTCAGCGATTTAAGCCAAACGTTGGCAAACATTAGGAAACAAATCCAAACATTTCACCTTTTTAACGATTTAAGACAAACGTTTACAAACATTACGAAATAAATCAAAAAGTTTAACCTTTTTAGCGGTTTAGGCCAAACATTTACAAACATTACGAAACAAATCCAAACGTTTCACTTTTTTTGCGATTTAAGCCAAACATTACGAAACAAAACCAAATGTTTAAAACGTTACCAAACAAATCAAAACTTTTCCCATTTTCAGAGATTTAAGCCAAACGTTTACAAACATTACGAAACAAAACCCAACGTTTGACCATTTTAGCAATATATGCCAAATGTTTAGAAACATTACAAAACAAATCCAAGCGTTTCAACTTTTTAGTGATTTAAGCCAAACATTTACAAAGATTACGAAACAAATCCAAATGTTTTACCTTTTTAACTATTTAAGCCAAACATTTACAAAGGTTACGAAACAAATCCAAATGTTTCACCTTTTTAGCAATATGAGCCAAACGTTTACAAATGTTACGAAACAAATCCAAGCATTTCATCGTTTTAGTAATTTAAGCTAAAAGTTTACAAAAGTTACGAAATAAATTTAAGCGTTTCACCTTTTTATCAATTTAAGCCAAACATTTACAAAGGTTACGAAACAAATCCAAACGTTTCAGCTTTTTAGCGATTTAGGCGAAACGTTTACAAACGTTTCAAAACAAATCCAAACATTTCACCTTTTTAGCGATTTAAGCGAAAGGTTTACAGACGTTACTAAACAAATCCAAACGTTTCGCCTTTTTAGCAATTTAAGCCAAACGTTTACTAACATTCCGAAACAAATCCAAACGTTTCACCTTTTTACTGATTTAAGCCAAACCTTTACAAACGTTACGAAACAAATTCAAACGTTTCTCCTTTTCAACGATTTAAATCAAACGTTTACAAACGTTACGAAAAAAATCCATATGTTTACAATTATTACGAAACAAATCAAAATGTTTCACCTTTTTAGCGATGTAAGCCAAACGTCACAAAACAAATTCAAACGTTTCTCCTTTTCAACGATTTAAACCAAACGTTTACAAACGTTAAGAAACAAATCCATATATTTACAATCGTTACGAAACAAATCAAAACGTTTCACCCTTTTAGCGATTTAAGCGAAACTTTTACAAACGTTGCAAAACAAAATCCAAACATTTACAAAGGTTACGAAACAAATCCAAATGATTCACCTGTTTAGAAATTTAAGCCAGTCGTTTACAAATGTTACGAAACTAAACAAAGAGTTTCACCTTTTTAGTAATATAAGCTAAACATTTACAAAAGTTACGAAACAAATCCAAGTGTTTCCCCTATTAAGAAATTTAAGCCAAACGTTTACAAAACGTTACGAAACAAATCCCAACGTTTCACCTTTTTAGCGATTTAAGCCAAACGTTTACAAAGGTTACTCAACAAATCCAAATGTTTCACCTTTTTAGTGATTTAAGCGAAACGTTTACAAACATAACTAAACAAATCTAAATGTTTCCCCTTTTTATCAATTATAGCCAAACGTTTACAAACGTTTTGAAACAAATCCAAATGTTTCGCCTTTTTAGCAATTTAAGCCAAACGTTTACAAACGTTACGAAACAAATCAAAACGTTTCCCCTTTTTAGCGATTTAAGTCAAACCTTTATAAACATTACGAAACAAATCTAAAAGTTTCACCTTTTCAGTGATTTATGCCAAACGTTGACAAATGTTACGAAACAAATCTAAACGTTTCCTTTTTTAGCCATTTAAGCCAATCGTTTAAAAACAATACGAAACAAATCCAAACGTTTCACCTTTTTACCGATTTAAGCCAAACCTTTACAAACGTTACGAAACAAATTGAAATGTTTATTTTTTCGGCGATTTAAACCAAACGTTTACAAACGTTACGAAACAAATCCATATTTTTACAATCGTTACGAAACAAATCAAAACGTTTCACCTTTTTAGCGATTTAAGTGAAACCTTTACAAACGTTGCAAAACAAAATCCAAACATTTACAAAGGTTACGAAACAAATCCAAATGTTTCACCTGTTTAGAAATATAAGCCAAACATTTACAAATGTTACGAAACTAATTAAAGAGTTTCACTTTTTTAGCAATTTAAGCTAAACATTTACAAAGGTTATGAAACAAATTGCTAAAAATATGAAATGCTTGGATTTGTTTCGTAACATTTGTAAACGTTTGGCTCAAATTGCTAAAAAGGTGAAACATTTGGATTTGTTTCGTAACCTTTGTAAATGTTTGGCTTAAATAGTTAAAAAGGTGAAACATTTGGATTTGTTTCGTAATCTTTGTAAATGTTTGGCTTAAATCGCTAAAAAGTTGAAAAGTTTGGATTTGTTTCATAAAAGTTTGTAAACGTTTTGCTTAAATTGGTTTCGTAACGATTGTAAACATATGGATTTGTTTCGTAACGTTTGTAAACGTTTGGTTTAAATCGTTGAAAAGGAGAAACGTTTGAATTTGTTTCGTAACGTTTGTAAAGGTTTGGCTTAAATCGGTAAAAAGGTGAAACGTTTGGATTTGTTTCGGAATGTTAGTAAACGTTTGGCTTAAATTGCTAAAAAGGCAAAATGTTTGGATTTGTTTAGTAACGCCTGTAAACGTTTAGCTTAAATCGCTAAAAAGGTGAAATGTTTGGAATTGTTTCGAAACGTTTGTAAACGTTTCGCCTAAATCGCTAAAAAGGTGAAACGTTTGGATTTGCTTCGTAACCTTTGTAAATGTTTGGCTTAAATTGCTAAAAGGGTGAAACGCTTAGATTTATTTCGTAACTTTTGTAAACGTTTGGCTTAAATTACTAAAAAGATGAAATGCTTGGATTTGTTTCGTAACATTTGTAAACGTTTGGCTCATATTGCTAAAAAGGTGAAACATTTGGATTTGTTTCGTAACCTTTGTAAATGTTTGGCTTAAATAGTTAAAAAGGCGAAACATTTGGATTTGTTTCGTAATCTTTGTAAATGTTTGACTTAAATTGCTAAAAAGTTGAAAAGTTTGGATTGTTTTTATAAAAGTTTGTAAACGTTTTGCTTAAATTGGTAAAAAGGTGAAAGACTTGGATTTGTTTCGTAACGTTTGTAAACGTTTGGGTTAAATTGCTAAAAAGGTGAAACGCTTGGATTTGTTTTGTAATGTTTGTAAACATTTGGCATATATTGCTAAAATGGTCAAACGTTTGGTTTTGTTTCGTAAATGTTTGTAACCGTTTGGTTTAAATCTCTGAAAATGGGAAAAATTTGGATTTGTTTCGTAACGTTTTAAACATTTGGTTTTGTTTCGTAACGTTTGGCTTAAATCGCAAAAAAGGTGAAACGTTTGGATTTGTTTCATAATGTTTGTAAATGTTTGGCCTAAATCGCTAAAAAGGTGAAACTTTTGGATTTGTTTCGTAACGTTTGTAAACGTTTGTCCTAAATCGCTAAAAAGGTGAAATTTTTGGATTTGTTTCCTAACGTTTGCCAACGTTTGGCTTAAATCGCTGAAAAAGGGAAACGTTTGGCTTAAATCGCTAAAAAGGGGAAGCGTTTGGATTTGTCTCGTATCGTTTGTAAACGATTGCCTTAAACGGCTAAAAAGGTGAAACGTTTTGATTGGTTTCGTAACATTTGTCAACGTTTGGCATAAATCGCTGAAAAGGTGAAATGGTTAGATTTGTTTCGTAACGTTTGTAAAGGTTTGGATTAAATCGCTAAAAAGGGGAAACGTTTTGATTTGTTTCGTCACATTTGGAAACGTTTGGCTTAAATTGCTAAAAAGGCGAAACGTTTGGATTTGTTTCGAAACAATTTGTAAACGTTTGGCTTAAATTGCTAAAAAGAAGAAACGTTTGGATTTGTTTAGTAATGTTTGTAAACGTTTCGCTTAAATCGCTAAAAAGGTGAAACATTTGGATTTGTTCCGTAACCTTTGTATACGTTTGGCTTAAATCTCTAAAAAGGTGGAACTTTTTGATTTGTTTCGTAACGTTTGTAAACTTTTGGCTTAAATTGCTAAAAAAGTGAAACACTTAGATTTATTTCGTAACTTTTGTAAACGTTTTAAATTGCTAAAAAGATGAAATGCTTGGATTTGTTTCGTAATATTTGTAAATGTTTGGCTCAAATTGCTAAAAAGGTGAAACATTTGGATTTGTTTCGTAACCTTTGTAAATGTTTGGCTTAAATAGTTAAAAAGGTGAAATATTTGGATTTGTTTCGTAATCTTTGTAAATGTTTAGCTTAAATCGCTAAAAAGTTGAAAAGTTTGGATTTGTTTCATAAAAGTTTGTAAACGTTTTGCTTAAATTGGTTTCGTAACGATTGTAAACATATGGATTTGTTTCGTAACGTTTGTAAACGTTTGGTTTAAATCGGTGAAAAGGAGAAACGTTTGAATTTGTTTCGTAACGTTTGTAAAGGTTCGGCTTAAATCGGTAAAAAGGTGAAACGTTTGGATTTGTTTCGGAATGTTAGTTAACGTTTGGCTTAAATTGCTAAAAAGGCAAAACGTTTGGATTTTTTTAGTAACGTCTGTAAACGTTTCGCGTAAATCGTTAAAAAGGTGAAATGTTTGGATTTATTTCGAAACGTTTGTAAATGTTTCGCCTAAATCGCTAAAAAGGTGAAACGTTTGGATTTTTTTTGTAACCTTTATAGCAATTTAAGCCAAAAGTTTACAAACGTTACGAAACAAATCGAAAAGGTTTCACCTTTTTAGAGATTTAAGCCAAACGTTTACAAAGGTTACGAAACAAATCCAAGCGATTAACCTTTTTAGCGATTTAAGCCAAACGTTTACAAACATTACCAAACAAATCCAAACGTTTAACCTTTTTAGCGATTTAAGCCAAACGTTTACAAACGTTTCGAAACAAACCCAAAGGTTTCACCTTTTTAGCGATTTAAGCGAAACGTTTACAAACGTTTCGAAACAAATCTAAACGTTTCACTTTTTTAGCGATTTAAGCGAAACGTTTACAAACTTTACTAAACAAATCCAAACCTTTTTCCTTTTTAGCAATTAAAGACAAACGTTTACAAACGTTCCGAAACAAATCCAAACGTTTCACCTTTTTACCGATTTAAGCCAAACCTTTACAAACGCTACGAAAAAAATTCAAACGTTTCTCCTTTTCAGCGATTTAAGCCAAACGTTGACAAACATTACGAAACAAATCCAAATGTTTCACCTTTTCAGCGATTTAAGCCAAACATTTACAAAGGTTACGAAACAAATCCATATGTTTCCCCTTTTTAGCAATTTGAGCCAAACGTTTACAAATGTTACGAAACAAATCCAAGCATTTCATCTTTTTAGCAATTTAAGCCAAACGTTTACAAAAGATACGAAATAAATCTATGCGTTTCACCTTTTTAGCAATTTGAGCCAAACGTTTACAAACGTTACGAAACAAATCCAAAAGTTTCACCTCTTTAGAGAATTAAGCCAAACGTTTACAAAGGTTATGAAACAAATCCAAACGTTTAACATTTTTAGCGATTTAAGCCAACTGTTTACAAACGTTACGAAACAAATCCAAACGTTTATCCTTTTAAGCGATTTATGCCAAACGTTTGCAAACGTTTCGAAACAAATCCAAACGTTTCACCTTTTTAGAGATTTAAGCGAAACATTTACAAACGTTTCAAAATAAATCCAAACGTTTCACCTTTTTAGCGATTTAAGCAAAACGTTTACAAACGTTACTAATCAAATCCAAATGGTTTGCCTTTTTAGCAATTTAAGCCAAACGTTTACAGATGTTCCGAAACAAATCCAAACGTTTCTCATTTTGAACGATTTAAGCCAAACGTTACTAAACAAATCCAAATGTTTCACTTTTTTAGCGATTTAAGCCAATCGTTTACAAACGCTACGAAACAAATCCAAACGTTTCACCTTTTTAGCTATTTTAGGCCAAACGTTTAAAATTTTACGAAACAAATCCAAACTTTTCATCTTAAAATTCACCTTTTTAAGATTTTAAGCCAAATCTTTACAAACGTTACGAAACAAATCCAAATGTTTCCCCCTTTTTAGCGATTGAAGCCAAACATTTCCAAACGCTACGAAAAAACAAAAAGTTAAGCCAAACGTTTACAAACGTTACGAAACAAATCGAAATGTTTACAATTGTTACGAAACAAATCAAAACATTTCACCTTTTTAAAGATTTAAGCCAAACGTCACGAAACAAAACAAAACATTTAAAACGTTACGAAACAAATCAAAACGTTTCACATTTTTAGCGATTTAAGCGAAACCTTTACAAACGTTACAAAATAAAATCCAAACATTTACAAAGGTTACGAAACAAATCCAAATGTTTCACCTTTTTAGAAATTTAAGGCAAACGTTTATAAATGTTACGAAACTAAACAAAGAGTTTCACCTTTTTAGCAATTTAAGCTAATCATTTACAAAAGTTACGAAACAAATCGAAGCATTTCACGTTTTTAGAAATTTAAGCCAAACGTTTACAAACGTTACGAAATGAATCCAAACGTTTAACCTTTTTAGCGATTTAAGCCAAAGTTTACAAAGGTTACGAAACAAATCCAAAGTTTCACCTTTTTAGCGATTTAAGCGAAACGTTTAAAAACATTTCTAAACAAATCCTAACATTTCACATTTTTAGCGATTTAAGCCAAACGTTTCGAAACAAATCCAAATATTTCGCCTTTTTAGCAATTTAAGCCAAACGTTTACAAATGTTATGAAACAAATCAAAACGTTTCACCTTTTTAGCGATTTAAGCCAAACCTTTACAAACGTTACGAAACAAATCCAAACATTTCCCCTTTTCAGCGAGTTAAGGCAAACGTTGACAAACGTTACGAAACAAATCCAAATGTTTCGCCTTTTTAGCGATTTAAGCCAATCGTTTACAAACATTACGAAACAAATCCAAACGTTTAACCTTTTTAGCGATTTAAGTCAAACATTTACAAACGTTACGAAACAAATCCAAACGTTTCACCTTTTCAGCGATTTAAGCCAAACATTTACAAACGTTATGAAACAAATCCAAACGTTTCCCTTTTTTAGCGATTTAAGCCAAACCTTTACAAACATTACTGAACAAATCCAAACGTTTCACCTTTTTAGCGATTTAGGCCAAATATTTTCAAACATTACGAAACAAATCCAAACGTTTCACCTTTTTTGGGATTTAAGCCAAACATATACAAACGTTACGAAACAAATCCCAACATTTAAAACGTTACGAAACAAATCCAAACATTTCCCATTATTAGCGATTTAAGCCAAACGTTTACAAACGTTACGAAACAAAACCAAACGTATCACCATTTTAGCAATATAAGTCAAACGTTTACAAACATTATAAAACAAATCCAAACGTTTCACCTCTTTAGCAATTTAACCCAAACGTTTACAAACGTTACTAAAAAAATCCAAGGTTTTCACCTTATTACCAATTTAAGCCAAACATTTACAAACTTTCATGAAACAAATCCAAACTTTTCACCTTTTTAGCGATTTAAGTCATACATTTACAAAGGTTACGAAACAAATCCAAATGTTTAACCCTTTTAGCAATTTGAGCCAAACGTTTACAAATGTTACGAAACAAATCCAAGCGTTTCAACTTTTTAGCAATTTAAGCCAAATGTTTACAAAAGTTACGAAAAAATCCAAGCATTTCACCTTTTTAGCAATTTAAGTCAAACGTTTACAAACGTTATGAAACAAATCCCAAAGTTTCACCTTTTTAACGTTTTAAGTCAAACGTTTACAAAGGTTACGAAACAAATCCAAACGTTTAACCTTTTTAGCGATTTAAACCAAACGTTTACAAACGTTACGAAACAAATCTGAACGTTTAACCTTTTTTAGCGATTTAGGCCAAACGTTTACAAACGTTTCGAAACAAATCCCAACGTTTCACCTTTTTGGCGATTTAAGCGAAATATTTACAAACGTCTCGAAACAAATCCAAACGTTTCACCTTTTTAGCGATTTAAGCGAAACATTTACAAACGTTTACAAACATTCCGAAAAAATCCCAACTTTCACTTTTTTAGAGATTTAAGCCAAACCTTTACAAACATTACGAAATAAATCCAAACGTTTCACCTTTTCAGCGATTTAAGTCAAACCTTTACAAACATTACGAAACAAATCCAAACGTTTCATCTTTTTAGCGATTTAAGCCAATTGTTTACAAACGCTACGAAACAAATCCAAACGTTTCACCTTTTTAGCGATTTAAGCCAAACGTTTACAAACGTTGCGAAATAAATCCAAATGTTTCACCTTTTTAGCGATTTAGGCCAAACATTTACAAACATTGCGAAACAAATCCAAACGTTTCCCTTTTATTGCGATTTAAGCCAAACGTTTAGAAACGTTACGAAACAAAACCAAACGTTCAAAACGTTACGAAACTGTAATACCCAAAATGTTTAATTATCTAATTTGACCACATGTCCAGTTTAGAGTCGCTAGAATGGCGATATTGGGAAATTTTCCAAGAATTTAAAGATAAATAAGTTTTAAGAAGGTCGATTCCAGGAAAGTAATTGTGCGGAATTTCATATTATATTTCAGTTATAAGGTTAGAATTTGAAATTTGAAGATAAATGTTAAGAAAAGCCCAAAATAAAATATAGGGACTAAAGTGGTAATTTAGCCACTACGACTCAAAAAATGGAAATTTTAGGTTTGACAGAAAAATATTAATATCGGGATTTTTATTATTTATTGGATATAAATAATACGTATAAGTCATAATTAAATTGGTAATTGATTTAGCTATGGACTAAATCGTACAAAAGAAAAGATTAAAGAATAAATTGTAACAATGAAAGAAAATAGGAATCAAAATGAACCTTTAACCATAATATATAAGATATTTAGATTTGAAATGAGAATCTAAGAAAGAGGTAGAAGGATCCAGAGGAATTGAAAATCCATCGATCGATACCGACGTTTCGCAGTCGTTTCTCCGTTCGACGTCCGCTTCGAGCGATTTTTGCGGCAACCTTTTAAGAATCTCGTCCTCTATCAATATCAAGCTTCATTTTAAGGTAAAGCTTTGAGAAGTTTTTTTAAAATTCGAAATATATGGCTGTTTTGGTGAGGATTGCGTATTAGGATTGAATTTGACGTTTTTGAGGTCGTTTTGGTGTTTTTAGTAAAAACAGAGGAACGTATTTTGAATAGTAGGGAGTATAGCATGTCGGGATGGATGGAGAACCCCGGAAATCGATTTTTCGGGGGCTGCACATCTGTGTGCGGACGCACACCGTAGTGTGCGAACGCATATTTAAGTGTGCACACCGAAGTGTGCGAACGCACACTACACTGTGCGGATGCACAGTGTTCTCGTGCGCCGGCACAGTGGGTTCGGAGGACCAAAATGGGCTTTTAGCCCTAATTAGACCGGATTTCGATATTTTTGATATTAGACCCTAATATTTAATAAAGGACCCCGATAATTCAAAACGTAAGGTTTTAGCTCGACGTTTTCGATAATTAACGATAACGGAAAACGCTTAGGATATTATATGTTCCTCGAATACGAGAAATAGAATTCGATATATCGTGAATACGGTAAAGGAATATCGAGTTCACGAATAACTTTAGGAATAAAACTAAACCCTAGAATTTGAAAGTATTATATGTATAAACACGTGGTTAACGTCTAACTATTAAATGTTTATCAGACGTGTCAGCGAGCAGAGAGGTCAGTAGACGTGGAATAGCGAGAGCATATCATTACATCGACCACGTCATTGATTTGATAGCGGTCGCAGTGAGTTGCACTTTACTTTCGTGAATTACATATTAAAGTTATTTAATATTATATTTTATATACGTGGATTGTTTATTTTCATCGCATTATATATGATTTGATTAAATGTTATATGTTTCTATCAAGTATATATACGAAGAACTAGTATGCGATCCGAAGAAACTAGCTACCTATTGGGTGTCAATAGGCTGTGTGATCACCAGTATCAAGTCAGTCTAGTGTGTTTGCATTTAAGAAATGATTTGATATACATGTATGATATGAATATGAATTTCAAAGTCGGACAACGAATTCGAAACGAGTGAGCACTCGGCTACGGTGTGGTCTGGAGTCTCCGTATCTAGTGAGTTGGACTCACACATTAGGATTAAGAGATAGGTCACGATCGATAAGGTTTAGTGTGAACACTCCCAGGTCGGACTATTTGGATCAGTATGATTTGATTATTCGAAAGTTGTGTCGCATGCTAGGATATTAGTTTCGAACGGATCAAATACCTGTTTATATATATTGTTTTATATTATTGTTTTCTTGAAATGCGATGCTATGTTTTTATATTAATACCGTTAGTAATATACAAATCACTCAGTATTTTCCCAAATACCGACCCCTCAACTTTGATGTCTTTCAGGTGCTTAGCGTCTAGGCCTAGTTAGAAGCCAATTTTGGAATCCGGAAGTCAGATGTGTATGAATAGTTCTCTGATTTCTGTGAGTGCTGCAGTAGTAGTCCACTGTCGACAGAGTATTAGCCTAGACAGAAGTACATTTTGATTGTATATATTACTTGATGTCTTGTTCATATTTTGTAAATTACGTGTTTTATACGTTATTCACGGCACCAGATGCCAGTGATATGTTTGATACGCTAACTGGTGTATATAGTATCGCGAGCCAGTTCGTACAAGGTACGGTAACTAGAGCCCGCGAGGTTTTTGAAAAGTTAGTGTAAATATTTGGATATATGTTATATATGTATATTTGCTTCCGTTGTTTGATGTTATTTGTTTATTATTTGCGAAACGTTGATAGTGGTTTTAGGCTTGCTACGGGTTCCGGAGCTACCACTCTCGTTCCCTAGCGCCGGTCTCGGCTCAATATTTTGGGTCGTGACAATGTTGGTATCAAAGCAGTTGGTCCAGCTACCACTTCAAGTTTGTTTCAATGTTTGTTTGAGAGCAGTTGGTCCAGATACCACTGCCAGTTTTGTCTGAATGTCTGTTTGAGTTGAGATACTCTGTCAGTAAGTAAAAACCTAGGAACTACTATAGCAAGAGAGTCGGACCTTAGTTGCTTGCATATGTTTGATATGTGCATTAGTAGTATGTGGCGTAGCGCGCTCGACTCAGGGTTATTAAGCTAAAAAGTGATTAGTATCTGTATATACGAACGACTGAGGCAACTAAGTGTTTATTACTTACGCCAGGAGTGTTAAATGGTTTTTTTTGCTTGCGAACTACGTGCGGTTGGACTAAATGCTAAATGTTTACAGCATTTTATAAGTTAATATTGGAGTTAAGTGTGGAAATGGGCTCAGATGGTCGCTTATGCTTGAAATTGTTTCTTTTCAGCATGTCTGGGCAGAACGGAGCTCAGTCACATGCTGCGGAAGAACGGGAGGAAGCGCCTCCTATATTTCAAAATGGGTTTCACAACGAAATAGGCGAACCATCAGGAGTCCATCAGAACGGATTCCACGCAGATATTAGGAGGTCGCCAGAAATTTATCAGAATGGCAATATGTCTGTATCAGAGATTGGCAGTGAAGAAGAGGAGGATCCAGAAGAGGACCCAGAAGAGTCTCCAGAGGAAGAATCAGAAGAAGATCCTAAAGAAGAGGACTTTGAAGAAGAGGAGCTGTTAGATGAGTCAGATATTGCAGAGTACAAAAGTGAGCATTTCTGGTCTAGTGTGCGGAGATACCGCAATTTGAGAGAAGATGCAAAAATAGCAAACGGTCAGGCACTGATAGCTCTGAATCAAGTTAGAAGGCAGATGCACTCCTTTTCTAGAGGGATGCTATCAGTAGGATTGTATTCCTCTGATTTTTTGCGCATGGTTGAGGGAGTCCCCGATCTAAATGAGGATAACAAAACAATCAACCGTAGATATGTAAGGGGCTTAGGACCTGAGTTTGCTGAGCTATATGAGTATGTAGGTGAATATTTCGGGACGCTCACTATGATGGCTCGTAGAATCGAGACTGACCGTGAGTGGGAGGGTAATCCTGTTCGACCCTTCTATTTTAGGAGTGAGTTCCATCCGGACTACGTCAAACCATCCTCTTGTATTAGGACTAACCCCCACTAGGCGGAGGCAACTCCGGTAGAAGAGTTAGGGGCCGACATACGGGCGTGGTTATTAGGGAACCTAGCGTTCCACATCAGGCGCCCCCAAGTATTAACAATTTATATGCTTCGAGTATTTGTGTTTGTGTGTTTGCATTACTGTGTATATGTTTATTGCATTGCATAATAGAATATCAGTATTAGGATATGCCTATAGGATAATACCTTCGATAGCTAGAACCTATAGGAAGCGACATCGATGAATACGCGCCTAATAAAAGAAAATATAAACATAATTTCCAAAACAATAACATAATGAATTACACATAATACATCATATAATTATCGTGAACGTAATTCCTATATTACGTTCTAGAGGTTGTGAAGGAACTAGTAGAATACTAAAAGGAATTGATATTTATACTTGCGAATGATAGAACGCAAGTATAGCAAGAAGAGACGAATGTGTTGACGATATGACTCAAACTTATTGAAGGAGTGGATATAGCGATAACGGCTATAAGAAGTATTAAACTGAGATGAGTCAGTAGAGACATAAAGAAGGGGTAGTGTTAACAGAAGAATAGTCATGAAAACGACAGAAAGTGGCAGCAATGTAAAAATTTATAATGTGCCCAATAACAATAAAGAAAGCCGTTAATAGTCGCAGAGTGTACAATCTGGAGTGAAATTACGTTTTACGAAAAGTACGAAGGATTTTTAAGATTTTTCAAAATACAATTGTGCTCAGTCATCGTATATAACATCGCATAATCACGATAGGAATGCATAAAAGAATGATTTTCAAAATTTAGTCATGCATCATATCTTTACAATGACGAAGAAAAATGCGATTTCGAGCAACTCTTTGGTGATGAGAGGTGTCATCACTCTGAGCTACAATTGTATTGATGATTTCAAACAATTTATGAAAAATAGTTTAAATAGCTGGCCAGCCAAAGGATGTTTTGAAATCTTATTGTTGTTTAAGTGAACTCAGATGTGAACTCTGCGACGAATAATAAAAGATTCTTAATAAATAAGAATAATACTTGTAAAATAAACCCCAATAACAGAATAAAGCCATGTTTATGATAAATTGTAACAAAGCTAACGAAGCTAAGGTAAAAAAGCAAATAAGGAGTTAACGCCGAAGAGCATACGCAATCGCGATGCGCTGGCTATGTCAGGAAGATGCAATATTTATCCTCATATTTGGACAAAGGACCTAATGATAGAGGATCATATCAGGAATGAGGAAAGTAAAAGATACGAAACGACAAAAAAAGGTGATTTTAAAAGAGTATAAAGATTTAAAATTAGAAGAAGCAAGAAATAGACGATGTGATGAGATGGATATCAAGTGACATTTTAAGTACATATGACATAACTGATATCGGTATCAGAGGTATAAGCTACGTAACAGAAAGGAGAAAAGTTAAAGGAAGGACTCAGTATAACGATAAAGGCCACGCATATAGGCATGCGTATCAGTAAATGTAAGAATGGTGAATAACATGAAAGAAAGTGTAATAGGAAACACATGTACCCTCGAAATCTAGTAAGGTGATGAGAGCAGAAGAAAGTTCTAGAAATATATCAGAAGGATCATCAGAATAAGTATAGCAACAATAAAGTTGTCATGCACAGATAGAAAATACAGTAGATACAATAAGTTAAGGATGAGATAATATTTTATTGCTATTGGACAAATAGGAGTGAACTACATTTAAGAAGCTACGACGTCATAAGAACGAGAGTCGATACCGGTACAAAGGAATCAAGTCGTTTAAAAAAAACAATTAGGACCATATTATAAGTACTAAAGAAGCATAAGTCGGAAAACACTTTAAGAAGGAGAAGAGAGATAGTATGAAGATGAATCTAGAAACAATTATGATCAATGTAGAATCGATGCTTGGCGAAGATAAAAGACAAAGCGAAAGGAAACTAAGGAACGGTTATAACTAGTATAAGGTTAATACTTGGTAAAGGTAAGAATGAAGTGGAGTGAAGGCTGGTCAAAGAGAAAGAGTCTCGAGAAAGTTAAATATTAAAGAAACATATAAGATTCTTATGAGGTCAACGTAAATAAGGAATCATGACGTAAATGAAAGACAGTTTTGATTGATAAGTCAAAAAGAGGCTTGAGATGAACTTCAAAGAACCAAGTAAAGAAAGATAAAGAAAAATAAGAATGCGAATAGTATCGGTCAGAGAAGGCTCATATACAAATTACACAATTAAGAATCAACGCAAAAAAAAGAGTGTTCATAGCAATGGAAAACGGCTAAAGATCATGATTAACAAAACAACACGAAAATCACAAAAACTGAAGAAGGAAAGGAGTGAGAAAAACTAGAGATAGTAGAAGGGGTATAAGACTTAATTGCAATAAGAAATGGCGACTATGGTGGACGGAGTATAACATAAAAAGGGTCGATTAAAAAAGGAACTAAGTATCAGAAGTATCGACGGTGGATGACAACAAGAACTATAACAGCAGATTTAAGATTATAATGATAAATTCTCATCGAAGTATGAATAAAGTAAATACGCCACTAACAATGAGAATCAAATATCGCTGACTGTTTACGCATAAAAGAGGCGAACAACAATACGATGAATAATACGGAGGAGATGATAGATCAAGAAGACAATAAATCAACGCTTAATGACGACAACAAGGGGAAATCCTGACTAGATAGTAATGACGCAAGAGTTACGACATCAAAGATGCGTCTAAAGCTACACTACTTTGGAAAGATAACGGACAGAACAAAAGTGACAATGAGAAGATTCTCTGCTATACAGCGACAAGAAGCTATTATAAGCAAGATAGATAATCGATCAACAATAAGTACGAAGGAAGAGTTAATGTAAAAGAAAAAGCAACGACTGATGCGTAGTAACGGACGTTAAGAAAAGCATAAGTATACCTTTAAGATCTCAACAAGTTTTATGAAACTTCGAGGACGAATTTTTATAAGGGGGAAAGAATGTAATACACAAAAATGTTTAATTATCTAATTGGACAACGTGTCAAGTTTAGAGTCGCCAGAATGGCGTTATTGGAAAATTTTCCAAGAATTTAAATATAAATAAATTTTAAGAAGGTCGGTTTCAGGAAAGTAATTATGCGGAATTTAATATTATATTTCAGTTATAAGGTTGGAATTTAAAATTAGAAGAAAAATGTCAAGAAAAGCCCAAAATAAAGTACAGGGACTAAAGTGGTAATTTAGCCACTACGACTCAAAAAATGGAAATTTTAGGATTGACGGGAAAATATTACTATCGGGATTTGTATTATTTATTGGATGTAAATAATACGTAAAAGTCATAATTAAAATGTTAATTGATTTAGCTATGGACTAAATCGTACAAAAAAAAGTTTAAAGAATAAATTGTAACAAAGAAAGAAAAGAGGAATCAAAATGAACCTTTAACCTTAATATATAAGATACTCCCTCCGTCCACAAACGATAGGCTTGTTTCTATTTTAGGCGTCCCAAATTATAGGCTTGTTTCCATTTTTAGAAAGTAGTTAACTAGATAAATGTCTAAAATATCCTTAATTGAATTAGCTTTAGTCAACAACATTAAAGTGATAGTAGCTTTGATAACAACATTAATTAATACTTTTTGATAGTTTCAATATTAAAAGTAATTTTATATTTGCTTTATGAGTGATTTTGAGTTATTAATCAATAAAAATGCATTGAAAAGAAGAATGCATTAACTATTTAATAAGGGTATTATAGGGAGTTAATATTATTCTAACTAAATAAACTAAATTTCTTGATATGTGTGTAAATGAAACAAGTCTATCTTTTGTGGACGGAGGGAGTATTAAGATATGAAATGAGAATCAGAGAAAGAGGTAGAAGGATCCAGAGGAATTGAAAATCCATCGAACGATACCAACGTTTCGCCGCCGTTTCTCCGTTCGACGTCCGATTCGAGCGATTTTTACGGCAATCTCTTCAGAATCTCGTCCTCTATCAATATCAAGCTTCGTTTTAAGGTAAAGCTTCGAGAAGTTTTGTTAAAATTCGAAATATATGGCTGTTTAGTGAGGTTTGCGTATTAGGATTGAATTTGACGTTTTTGAGGTCGTTTTGGCGTTTTAAGTAAAAACAGAGGAACGAATTTTGTATAGTAGGGAGTATAGCATGTCGGGATGGACGGAGAACCCCGGAAATCGACTTTCCGGGGGATGCAAATTGGTGTGCGAACGCACACCGAAGTGTGCGAACGCACACTACACTGTGCGGACGCACAGTGCTCTCGTGCGCCCGTGCGCCCGAACAGTGGGTCTGGAGGACCAAAATGGGCTTTTAGCCCTAATTAGACAGAATTTTAATATTTTCGATATTAGACCCTAATATTTAATTAAGGACCCCGATAATTTAAAACGTAAGGTTTTAGCTCGACGTTTTCGATAATTAACGATAACGGAAAATGCTTAGGATATTATATGTTCCTCAAATACGAGAAACATGATTCGATATATTGTGAATACGATAAAGGTATATCGAGTTCACGAATAACTTTAGGAATGAAACTAAACCCTAGAATTGGAAAGTATTATACGTATAAACACGTGTTTCAAGTCTAACTATTAAACGTTTATTAGACGTGTTAGCGAGCAGAGAGGTCAGTAGATATGAGATAGCGAGAGCATATCATTACATCGACCACGTCATTGATTGGATAGCAGTCACAGTGAGTTGCACTTTACTTTTGTGTATTACATATTAAAGTTATTTAATATTATATTTTATATATACGTGGATTGTTTATATGCATCGCATTATATATGATTTGATTAAATGTTATATGTTTCTATCAAGAATATATACGAAGAACTAGTACGCGATCCGAAGAAACTAGCTACCTATTGGGTGTCAATAGGATATGTGATCACCAGTATCGAGTCAGTCTAGTGTGTTTGCAATTGAGAAACGATTTGATATACATGTATGATATGAATATGACATGAATATAAATTTCAAAGTCGGATAACGAATTCGATACGAGTTTATATATATTGTTTTATATTATTGTTTTCTTGAAATGCGATGCTATAGTTTTATATTAATACCGTTAGTAAAATGCAAACTCCCAAATACTTACCCCTCATCTTTGGTGTCTTCCAGGTGCTTAGCATCTGGGCCTAGTTCGAAGCCAATTTTGGAATCCGGAAGTCAGCTGTGTATGTATTGTTCTCTGATTTCTGTGAGTGCTGCAGTAGTAGTCCAGTGTCGACAGAGTATTAGCCTAGACAGCAGTACATTTTGATTGTACATATTACTCGTTGTCTTGTTCATATTTTGTAAGTTACGTGCTTTATACGTTATTCATGGCACCAGATGCCGGTGATATGTTTGATACGCTAACTAGTGTATATAGTATCGTGAGGCCAGTTCATACAGGATACGGTAATTAGATCCCGCGAGGTTTTTGAACAGTTAGTGTAAATATTTGGTTATATGTTATATATGTATGTTTGCTTCCGTTGTTTGATGTTATTTGTTTATTATTTGAGAAATATTTATAGTGGTTTTAGGCTTGCTACGGGTTTCGGAGCTACCACTCCTCAATATTTTTGGTCGTGACAGAACAAATCGAAACGTTTCCTATTTTTAGCGACTTAAGCTAAACGTTTACAAACGTTACGAAATAAAATCAAACGTTTCACCTTTTTAGCAATTAAGCCAAACGTTTACAAACATTACAAAATAAATCCAAGCATTTCACCTTTTTTGCAATTTAACCCAAACGTTTACAAACATTACGAAACAAATCCGAACGTTTCCCCTTTTTACCAATATAAGCCAAACGTTTACAAACTTTTATGAAACAAATCCAAACGTTTCACCTTTTTAGCGATCCAAGCCAAACGTTTACAAAGGTTACGAAACAAATCTAAATGTTTCACCTTTTAAGCTATTTAAGCCAAACATTTACAAAGGTTATAAAACAAATCCAAATGTTTCACCTTTTTAGCAGTATGAGCCAAACATTTACAAATGTTACGAAAAAAATCCAAGCGTTTTACCTTTTTAGCAATTTAAGCCAAACCTTTACAATAGTTACGAAACAAATCCAAGCGTTTCACCTTTTTAGCAATTTAAGCCAAACGTTTAGAAATGTCACGAAACAAATACATATGTTTCACCTTTTTAGCGATTTAAGCCAAACGTTTACAAAGGTTACGAAACAAATCCAAACGTTTAACCTTTTTAGTGAATTAAGAAAAACGTTTACAAATGTTACTAAACAAATCCAAATGTTTCACCTTTTTAGAGATTTAAGCCAAACGTTTACAAACGTTTCGAAACAAATCCAAACGTCTCACCTTTTTAGCGATTTAAGCCAAACGTTTACAAACGTTACTAAACAAATCCAAATGTTACGAAACAAAACCAAAAGTTTGCAAACATTACGAAACAAATCCAAGCGTTTCACCTTTTCAGCACTTTAAATAAAACGTTTAAAAATGTTAAGAAACAAATCTAAGCGTTTGACCTTTTTAGCAATTTAAGCAAAACGTTTACAAACGTAACGAAACAAATCCAAACGTTTGACCTTTTTAGCGATTTAAGCCGAACGTTTACAAACATTACGAAACAAAACAAAACGTTTCCCCTTTGTAGCGATTTAAGCCAAACGTTCAAAACGTTATGAAACAAATCCAAACGTTTCCAATATTTAGAAATTTAAGACAAACGTTTACAAACGTTACAAAACAAAACCAAGCGTTTCACCTTTTTAGCAATTTAAAACAAACGTTTACAAACGTAATTAAACAAATCCAAGCTTTTAACCTCTTTAGCAATTTAAGCCAAACGTTTACAAACGTTAGGAAACAAATCCAAGCGTTTCACCTTTTTAGCAATTTAAGCCAAACGTTTAGAAACGTTACAAAAAAATCCAAAGGTTTCCCCTTTTTAGCGATATAAGCCAAACGTTTACAAACTGTACGAAGCAAATCATAACGTTTCACCTTTTTAGCTATTTAAGCAAAACGTTTACAAATGCTACGAAACAAATCCAAATGTTTCCCTTTTTTAGCAATTTAAGCTAAACGTTTACAAACGTTACGAAACAAAACCAAATGCTTAAAACGTTACGAAACAAATCCAAATGCTTCACATTTATAGCGATTTAAGCCAAACGTTTACAAACGTCACGAAACAAAACCAAATGTTTCGCCTTTTTAGCAATTTAAATCAAACGTTTACAAACATTACAAAACAAATCCAAGCGTTTCACCTTTTTAGCAATTTAAGTCAAACGTTTACAAACGTTACGAAACAAATCCAAGTGTTTCACCTTTTTACCAATTTAAGCCAAATGTTTACAAACGTTTTGAGACAAATCCAAACGTTTCATCTTTTTAGCGATTTAAGCCAAACGTTTACAAAGCCTACAAAACAAATCCAAACGTTTCACCTTTTTAGCGATTTAAGCCAAACATTTACAAACGTTACGAAACAAATCCAAACATTAACAAACGTTATGAAATAAATCCAAACGTTTCACCCTTTTAGCGATTTAAGCCAAACGTTTACAAACGTTACGAAACAAATCCAAACGTTTTACGTTTTTAGCGATTTAGGCCAAACCTTTGCAAGCGATATGAAACAAAACAAAACGTTTCCCCTTTTTAGCAATTTAAGCCAAGCGTTTACAAACGTTACGAAACAAATCCAAGCGTTTCACCTTTTTACCGATTTAAGCCAAACATTTACAAACGTTATGAAACAAATCCAAACAGTTTAACTTTTTAGTGATTTAAGCCAAACGTTCGCAAAGGTTACGAAACAAATGCAAATGTTTCACCTTTTTAACTATTTAAGCGAAACATTTATAAAGGTTACGAAACAAATCCAAATGTTTCTCCTTTTTAGCAATTTGACCAAATGTTTACAAATAATACGAAACAAATCCAAGAGTTTCACCTTTTTAGCAATTTATGCCAAACGTTGACAAAAATTACGAAACAAATCCAAGCGTTTCACCTTTTTAGCAATTTAAGCGAAACGTTTACAATCTTTACGAATCAAATCCAAACATTTCATCTTTTTAGCGATTTAAGCCAAACGTTTACAAAGATTACGAAACAAATCAAAATGTTTAACCTTTTTAGCAATTTAAGCCAAACATTTAAAAACGTTACTAAACCAATCCAAACATTTCACCTTTTTACAGATTTAAGCCAAACGTTTATAAACGTTTTAAAATAAATCCAAACATTACGAAACGTTAACAAACGTTACAAAACAAATCCAAGAGTTTCACCTTTTTAGCAATTTAAACCAAACGTTTATAACCATTACGAAACAAATCTAAGCGTTTCACATTTTTAGCAATTTAAGCAAAACGTTTATAAAAGTTACGAAACAAATCCAAACATTTGGCCTTTTTAGCGATTTAAGCAGAAGGTTTACTAACGTTACGAAACAAAACAAAACAATTCGCCTTTTTAGCGATTTAAGCCAAACGTTTAAAACGTTACGAAACAAATCTAAACGTTTTATATTTTTAGCGATTGAAGCAAAACGTTTATAAATGCTATGAAACAAATCCAAATGTTTCATATATTTAGCAATTTAAGCCAAACGTTTACACACGTTACGAAACAAAACCAAGCGTTTCACTTTTTTAGCAATTTAAACCAAACGTTTACAAACGTAACGAAACAAATCCAAGTGTTTCACCTCATTAGCAATTTAAGCCAAACGTTTACAAACGCTACGAAAGAAATCCAAGCGTTTCACCTTTTTAACAATTTAAGCCAAACGTTTACAAACGTTACGAAACAAATCCAAACGTTGTAGCTTTTTAGCGATTTAAGCCAAACGTTTACAAACGGTACGAAACAAATCCACACGTTTCACCTTTTTAGCAATATAAGTCAAACGTTTACAAACGTTACGAAACAAAACCAAACATTGAAAACTTTACGAAACAAATTTAAACATTTCACATTTTTAGAGATTTAAGCCAAACGTTCATATACGTTACGAAAGAAAACCAAACGTTTCCCCTTTTTAGCAATTTAACCCAAACGTTTACAAACATTACAAATCAAATCCAATCGTTTCACCTTTTTAGCAATTTAAGCCAAACGTTTACAATAGTTACGAAACAAATAAAGGCGTTTCACCTTTTTACAAATTTAAGACAAATGTTTACAAACATTATGACACAAATCCAAACGTTTCACCTTTTTAGCGATTTAAACCAAACGTTTACAAAGGTTACGAAACAAATTAGAATGTTTCACTGTTTTTGCTATTTAAGCCAAACATTTACAAAGGTTACAAAACAAATCCAAATGTTTCACCTTTTTAGAAATTCTAGCCAAACGTTTACAAATATTACGAAACTAAAACAAGAGTTTAACCTTTTTAGCTATTTCAGCCAAACATTTACAAAAGTTACGAAACTAATCCAAACGTTTCCCCTTTTCAAGCGATTGAAGCCAAACGTTTACAAACGATACCAAATAAGTCCAAATGTTTCACCTTTTAGTGATTTAAGCCAAACGTTTACAAACGTTACGAAACAAAACCAAACATTTCACCTTTTTAGCGATATAAGCCAAACGATTACAAATGTTACGAAAAAATTCCAAACGTTTCCACTTTCTAGCGATTTAAGCCATACCTTTACAAAGGTTATGAAATAAATTCAAATGTTTCACCTTTTTAAAAATTTAAGCGAAACGTTTACAAACGTTACAAAATGAATTCAAGCGTTTCACATTTTTAGCAATTTAAGCCAAACGTTTATAAACGCTCCGAAACAAATCCAAACATTTCACCTTTTTAATGATTGAAGCCAAACGTTTACAAATTTTACGAAACAAATCCAACGTTTCGAAACAAATCCAAACGTTTAAAACGTATGAAGCAAATCCAAACGTTTCACCATTTTAGCGATTTAAGCCAAACGTTTAAAAACATTACGAAACAAAGGCAAACATTTACATACCTTACGAAACAAATCCAAGCGTTTCACCTTTATTGCAATTTAAGCCAAACGTTTACAAACTTTACGAAACAAAACCAAATGTTTCACCTTTCTAGCAATTTAAGCCAAACGTTTACAAACGTTACGAAACAAATCCATGCGTTTCACTTTTTTAGCAATATAAGCTAAACGTTGACTAACGCTAAGGAACAAAACCAAACGTTTCACACATTTAGCGATTTAAGCCAAAAATTTACAAATGCTACGATATAACTCCAAACGTTTCACCTTTTTAGCGATTGAAGCCAAACATTTACAAACGTTACTAAACAAAACCAAACGTTTCACCTTTTTAATAATTTAAGTCAAATGTTTACAAACATTACAAAAGAAAACCAAACGTTTCCCCTTTTTAGCGATTTAAGCCAAACGTTTACAAACGTTACGAAACAAAACCAAACGTTTAAAACGTTACGAAACAAAACCAAACGTTTACAAACATTACGAAACGAATTCAAATGTTTACAAACGTTACGAAACAAAACCAAACATTTCACCTTTTTAGCGATTTAAGCCAAACGTTTACAAACGTTACGAAACAAAACCAAACGTTTCACCTTTTTAGCAATTTAAGCCAAACGTTTACAAACGTTACGAAACAAAACCAACCGTTTAAAACGTTACGAAACAAATCCAAACGTTTACAAACGTTATGAAACAAAACAAAACATTTCACCTTTATTGCGATTAAAGTCAAACGTTTACAAACGTTACGAAACAAAACCAAACTTTTCACCTTTTAAGCGATTTAAGCCAAACGTTTACAAACGTTACGAAACAAATCTAAACGTTTTCCCTTTTCAGCGATTTAAGCCAAACGTTTACAAACGTTACGAAACAAATCCAAACATTTCATATTTTTAGTGATTTAAGGCAAACGTTTACAAATGTTACGAAACAAAACCAAACGTTTCACCTTTTTAGCGATTTAAGCCAAACGTTTACAAATGGTACAAAACAAAACCAAAAGTTTACAATGTTATAAAACAAATCCAAACGCTTACAAACTTTACAAAACAACACCAAATGTTTTCCCATTTTAGCGATTTAAGCAAGACATTTATAAACTTTACGAAACAAAACCAAACATATGTAAATGTTACGAAACAAATCAAAACGTTTCACATTTTTTATGATTTTAGCCAAACGTTTATAATGTTACGAAACAAATCCAAACGTTTCCCCTTTTTAGTGATTGAAGCCAACCGTTTACAAACTTTATGACGCAAATCCAAACGTTTCGAAACAAATTAAAACGTTTAAAACGTTACGAAACAAATCCAACCGTTTAACCTTTTTAGCGATTTAAGCCGGACGTTTACAAAGAGTACGAAACAAAACCAGACGTATCACCTTTTTAGCGATATAAGCCAAACGTTTACAAACGTTACGAAACAAATCCAAACATTTCACCTTTTAAGCGATTTAAGCCAAACGTTTAAAACTTTACGAAACAAATCCAAACGTTTCACATTTTTAGCAATCTAAGCCAAACGTTTACAAACGTTACGAAACAAATCCAAACGTTTCACCTTTTTAGCGATTTAAGCCAAACATTTTCAAACGTTACAAAACAAATCCAAACGTTTAACATTTTTAGCAATTTAAACCAAACGTTTAAAACTTTACGAAACAAATCCAAACGTCTCCCATTTTTAGTAATTTAAGCCAAACGTTTACAAATGTTACGAGACAAATCCAAACATTTCACCGTTTTAGCGATTTAAACTAAAACTTTATGAAACAAATCCAAATATTTCGCATTTTTAGCAATTTAAGCCAAACGTTTACAAACGTTACGAAACCAAACTAAACGTGTCACCTTTTTTAGCGATTTAAGGCAAACGTTTACAAATGTTACGAAACAAAACCAAACATTTCACCTTTTTAGCGATATAAACTTAACGTTTACAAATGTTACAAAACAAATCCAAACATTTCAACCTTTTTAGCGATTTAAGCCAAACGTTTACAAACGTTACGAAACAAAACCAACTGTTTCACCTTTTTAGCGATTTAAGCCAAACGTATAAATGTTACGAAACAAAACCAAACGTTCAAAATGTTACGAAACAAAAATCCAAATGTTTCTTATTTTTAGCGATTTAAGCCAAACGTTTAAAAAATTTATGAAACAAATCCAAACATGTCACCTTTTCAGAAATTTAAGTCAAATGTTTACAAAGGTTACGAAACAAATCCAAACGTTTCCCCATTTCAGTGATTTATGCCAAATGTTTTGCTTTGTTTCTTAACCAACCAAAATTTTCATATTTTTGAAATCTAATTCCATATACGATTCAATTACAATGCTGACAATAAAATCAATATTTGGCTTAAATTGCTAAAAAGGTGAAACGTTTGGATTTGTTTCGTAACGCTTGTAAACGTTTTGCTTATATCGCAAAAAAAGGAGAAACGTTTGGATTTGTTTCATAAAGTTTGTAAACATTTGGCTTAAATTGCTGAAACGTTTGGATTTGTTCTGTAACGTTTGGAAACGTTTGGCTTCAATCGCTAAAAAGGTGAAACGCTTGGATTTGTTTCGTAACGTTTGTAAACGTTTAGCTTAAATCTCTAAAAAGGTGAAATGTTTGGATTTTGTTTCGTAACGTTTGTAAACGTTTTGCTTAAATTGTTAAAAAGGTGAAACATATGGTTTTATTTCGTAACCTTTGTAAACGTTCGGCTTAAATCGCTAAAAAATTGAAACGGTTGGAATTGTTTCGTAACGTTTGGATTTGTTTCGTAACGTTTGTAAACATTTGGCTTAAATCGCTAAAAAGATGAAACGTTTGGATTTCTTTCGTAGTGTTAGTAAACGTTTGGCTTAAATCGCTAAAAAGGGGAAACGTATGGATTTGTTTCGTAACTTTTGTAAACGTTTGGCTTAAATTGCTAAAAAGGTGAATCATTTTGATTTATTTCATAACGTTTGTAAATGTTTGGCTTAAATCGCTAAAAAGGGGAAACATCTGGTTTTCTTTCATAACCTTTGTAAATTTTTGGCTTAAATCGCTAAAAAAGTGAACCGTTTGCATTTATTTCGTAGCGTTGTAAAAGTTTGGTTTTGTTTCGTAACGTTTCACCTTTTTAGTTATTGAAGCCAAATGTTTACAAAGGCTATGAAACAAAACCATATGTTTCACCTTTATAGCTATATAAGCCAAACGTTTACAAATGTTACGAAACAAATCCAAACGTGTCACCTTTTTAGCAATTTAAGCCAAACGTTTACAAATGTTACGAAACAAATCCAAACGTTTCACCTTTTTAGCGATTTAAGCCAAACTTTTACAAACGTTACAAAAGAAATACAAATGTTTCACATTTTTAGCGATATAAGCCGAAAGTTTACAAACGTTTTGAAACAAAACCAAACGTTTAAAACGTTACGAAACAAATTAAAACGTTTCACCTTTTTAACAATATAAGCCAAACGTTTACAAACGTTACGAAACAAATCCAAGCGTTACACGTTTTAAGCAATTTAAGCCAAACGTTTACAAACGTTACGAAATTTCAAACGTTTCCCCTTTTTTGTGTTTTAAGCCAAACGTTTTCAAACATTACAAAATAAATCCAAACGATTCACCTTTTTAACAATTTAAGCCAAACGTATACAAACGTTACGAAAGAAATCCAAACATTTTTCCATTTTAGAAATTTAAGCCAAAAGTTTACAAACGTTATGAAACAAATCCAGATGTTTCACTTTTTTAGCGATTTAAGCCAAACGTTTAAAAACGTTACCAAACAAAACCAAACGTTTAAAACATTACGAAAGAAATCCAAACGTTTCACATTTTTAGCGTAAGCCAAACCCTTACAAACGTTACGAAAGAAAACCAAGCGTTTCACATTTTTAGAAATTTAAGCCAAATGTATACAAACGTTATGAAACAAATTAGAGTGTTTTCCCTTTTTAGCAATTTAAGCCAAGCGTTTCACCTTTTTAGTAATTTAAGTCAAAAGTTTACAAATGTTACGAAACAAATCCAAGCGTTTCACCTTTTTAGCAATTTAAGACAAAACGTTTACAAACGCTTCGAAAAAATCCAAACGTTTCACCTTTTTAGCAATTTAAGCCAAACATTTACAATGGTTATGAAACAAATCCAAATGTTTCACCTTTTCATCAATTTAAGCCAAACGTTTACAAACGTTACGGAACAAATCCAAGCGTTTCTCCTTTTTATAAATATAAGCCAAACGATTAGAATGTTACGAAACAAATCCAAGAGTTTTAGCTTTTTGGCAATTTATGCCGAACGCTTACAAACGTTACGAAACAAAACCAAACATTTCACCTTATTAGCAATTTATGCCAAACGTTTACAAACGTTATGAAACAAATCCAAACATTTCCCCATTTTAGCGATATAAGCCAAACGTTTAAAATGTTACGAAACAAATTCAAACATTTCACCTTTTTAGCGATTTATGCCAAACGTTTCAAACGTTACGAAACAAATCCAAACATTTCACCTTTTTAGCGATTGAAGCATTACGTTTACAAACATTACGAAACAAATCCAAACGTTTCACATTTTCAGCGATTTAAGCCCAACGTTTACAAACGTTACGAAACAAATCCAAACGTTTCCCCTTTTTAGTGATTTAAGTTAAACGTTTACAAAGGTTATGAAACAGAAACAAATCCAAATGTTTCACCTTTTTAGGAATTTAAGCCTAACGTTTACAAACGCTACGAAACAAATCCAAGTGTTTCACCTTTTTAGAAATTTAAGCCAAACATTTACGAACGTTACGAAACAAATCCAAGCATTTCATCTTTTAGCAATTTAAGCCAAACTTTTACAAACGTTACAAAACAAATCCAAATGTTTCACCTTTTTAGCGACTTAAGCCAAATGTTTACAAACTTTTTGAAACAAATGCAAACGTTTCACCTTTTTAGCGATTTATGCCAAACGTTTACAAAGGTTACGAAACAAAACCAAACGTTTAAAACTTTACGAACAACATTTAAAAGTTTGAGGTTTTTAGCGATTTAAGCCTAACCTTTACAAACGTGACGAAACAAAACCAGTGTTTCACGTTTTTAGCAATTTAACCCAAACGTTTACAAACATTCCGAAACAAATCCAAGCGTTTCACCTTTTTAATAATTTAAGCCAAACGTTTACAAACGTTACGAAACAAATCCAAGCGTTTCACCTTTTTAGAAAATTAATCCAAACATTAACAAACGTTACAAACAAATCCAAACGTTTCAGCTTTTTAGCGATTTAAGCCGAACGTTTACAAAAGTTAGGAAACAAAACCAAACGTTTCTCCTTTTTAGAAATTTAAGCCAAACGTTTACAAACGTTACAAAACAAATCCAAACGTTTCAAATTTTTAGCGATTTAGGCCAAACGTTCCGAAACAAATCCAAGCGTTTTAACTTTTTTTTAATTTAAGCCAAACGCTTACAAACGATACGAAACAAATCCAAGTGTTTCACGTTTTTAGCAATTTAAACCAAACGTATAAAACGTTACGAAACAAATCCAAATGTTTCACATTTTTAGCAATTTAAGCCAAACGTTTACAAACTTTACGAAACAAATATAAACGTTTCTCCTTTTTAGCCATTTAAGCCAAACGTTTACAAATGTTACAAAAGAAATCATAACATTTCTCCTTTC